>NC_087309.1:9019026-9350526 GCF_015220805.1 Pogoniulus pusillus | reverse complement strand
GGTCCCTTTCCTCCTGGCTGCTCTCCAGCCACTCTGTCCCCAGCCTGTAGTGCTGCTTGGGGTTATTGTGGCCGAAGTGCAGAACCCTGCACTTGGCCTTGTTCAATCTCATCCCATTGGCCTCTGCCCACCCAGCCAGTCTGTCCAGGTCCCTCTGCAGGGCTCTCCTACCTTCCAACAGATCAACACCTGCTCCTAGCTTGGTGTCATCTGCAAACTTACTGATGCTGGACTCAATGCCCTCGTCCAGATCATCAATAAAGATGTTGAACAGGACTGGGCCCAGCAATGAGACTGTACTGGTCTTGTGCTGTTGCTTTTTCCTCACATTCCCTGCTGACTTGGCGCTTGCTACTGGAAGTATCTATTCATACAGCAGCAGAATATGACCATTTTAGCGCATGCTTAAGGGGTATGTATCCTTTCTGGCTGTGGCTGTCAGCTCAAACAGGTACAACTGCTGATCATTCCTGGCTATTCACTGGTGCACCTCCTAACAGTGCTTATCACTTTTTCTGTCCTGCCAGTAGAGCTTCTCTGCAAGCAGCTCCTGATATCTTTCAGTCAGACGAATCAAATTCACAGGATTTAGTATAAATCTTTCTTGTATATATAGTTTCTAAATAAATCCTAACAGTTCAAAGCAGTGTTAGTATAGGCAAAATACCCAACGCCATCATAAATAATACCTGTTGTTATAAGAATATCTTATTCTCGTCTTTTTCTTCTCATCATCAAAAATCCTAAGCAGGATTACAATTCCACCTACCATGATATTACAGTTTGGAAAACCTTCCTCTTAAAATTCCCACAAATAATCGGAAATCTTCCACCAAATCCCTCTGCAAAGCCTCAAGATCCTGGCAGATTTCCAGAAATTAAGATTTTGTGGCTGTTTTCCATCCTTATATTCTTTTTAATGCTACTTCCTTCTCAGTTTCCACACGAAGAAGGAAAGCAAAAGAAATAGAGTGCTGTCCGTACAACTCTGACAGTAGGACCAATGCCCCAACGAATTGATTTATTTGGTATAATCTACCTTTATTCAGTGTCTTCAGACAGAAAGCCCTTTAGGGCACAGACTGTCTCTTTTCTGTGCTTAAAGGACACAAAAGGCCCAACCCTCTCTGGGAACCTGGATGCTATCTGGATTTTAACAGATGCTTTGATCTCTCTCCATTATCAGGGCATTCCTACAAGACACTGGGATCAGACTGCTGATGTCCTTCTGCATTTCTCATCAGACATTAAATCCATAAACAAATGAAAGTAGATTTCTTTTTCTGTTAAAAGACTCCGTGTCCCTTATTCTCCCTGTACATCAGCCTGGGCACAATGAGCCCTTACTATTTCTAAACCTCTGGTCACTATTTACTGCACACGAGGCTCAGGAGCTGCATGCAAATCAATATGAACTGGCCCAACATCCAGAAAACAAACCTTGTTTATATATTCATCCTTATACATATATTCAAACCTTAGTCACATATTTACGTATGGATTTCTGAATGCTAAAAAACAGCAGATTAAATAGTAATAGTGGTAAGTACACAGAACACACATCCCTGTGAGCTTTTTGACTCCTCTCTCCAAATGGAGTCACAAAATTGCTAAGCAAACACAGAGGGTGTTTTCTGAACTGCTCATGGTACCAGCCCCAAAGTGAACAAGTGCAGAGACTGACTTGTTCATGAGGAAAATGCTGGTTTGATTGCAGGGTTGAGATATTTGACAGGGTAGTAGGGAGCTGCATGTATCACACAAAAGTCTGTGTGTCTAGAGGGCAAACATCAGATTCCCACTGTGCCAATACTTCAGCCTTTTTAAGTGCAAATATGGAATGAGAAATAAGAAGCAGCAAGACCGTATCACGCCAGCAGTGCATGCAATATTTATTTTTCTAGAGCCTATGTTTTGAATAAAAATACCTTTCCTGGGGTTGCTTTGCCACTCTCTTTCAAAATTAGACATCTCTAAATTCACAACAGCAGATGAGAGTAGTTTTAAAGCTGAAAAGCTTTGTGTGTGGAAAAATCTAGTTTATAAATGTCCTTTTCTCTTACTGTCTTTTCAGTTTATTTGGAGTTTGTTTGTTTGTTTGTAGCCAGTTGGGGGCTGTTCTCTTCTCCCAGGCAACCAGCAACAGAACAAGGGGACACAGTCTCAAGTTGTGCCAGGGGAGCTATAGGCTGGATGTTAGGAGGAAGTTCTTGCCAGAGAGAGTGATTGGCATTGGAATGGGCTGCCTGGAGAGGTGGTGGAGGCACCGTCCCTGGGGGTCTTCAAGAAAAGCCTGGATGAGGCACTTAGTGTCATGGTCTGGTTGATCGAACAGGGCTGGGTGCTAGGTTGGACTGGATGATCTTGGAGGTCTCTTCCAATCCGGTTGACTCTATGATTCTATGAAGCTGTAGTGATGGCCCCAAAACACTGTAAAAAAAAAAATAGAATTGAAATGATTGAAACAGTTTAAAAGAATAAGCTACAGTGGCAGTAAAACTAGAGAAAAGATATATCATAGAATCATAGAATCAACCAGGTTGGAAGAGACCTCCAAGATCATCCAGTCCAACCTATCCCCCAGCCCTAACCAATCAACCAGACCATGGCACTAAGTGCCTCATCCAGTCTTTTCTTGAAGACCCCCAGGGACGGTGCCTCCTCCACCTCCCTGGGCAGCCCATTCCAATGCCAATTACTCTCTCTGGGAAGAACTTCTTCCTAACATCCAGCCTATACCTCCCCCGGCACAACTTGAGACTGTGTCCCCTTGTTCTATTGCTGGTTGCCTGGGAGAAGAGACCAACCCCCACCTGGCTACAATGTCCCTTCAGGTAGTTGTAGACAGCAGTGAGGTCCCCCCTGAGCCTCCTCTTCTCCAGGCTAAACAGGCCCAGCTCCCTCAGCCTCTCCTCATAGGGTTTATGTTCCAGGCCCCTCACCAGCTTTGTTGCCCTTCTCTGGACATGTTCCAGCACCTCAACATCTCTCTTGAACTGAGGGGCCCAGAACTGGACACAGGACTCAAGGTGTGGCCTGACCAGTGCTGAGTACAGGGGAAGAATAACCTCCCTTGTCCTACTGGCCACACTGTTCCTGATGCAGGCCAGGATGCCATTGGCTCTCTTGGCCACCTGGGCACACTGCTGCCTCATCTTCAGCTTACTTTCTATCAGTACCCCCAGGTCCCTTTCCTCCTGGCTGCTCTCCAGCCACTCAGTCCCCAGCCTGTAGTGCTGCTTGGGGTTGTTGTGGCCAAAGTGCAGAACCCTGCACTTGGCCTTGTTCAATCTCATCCCATTGGCCTCTGCCCACCCATCCAGCCTGTCCAGGTCCCTCTGCACAGCAGAAGAAACCAATCCTCACCTGGCTACAGCCTCCCTTCAAGTAGTTATAGACAGCAATGAGGTCACCCCTGAGCCTTCTCTTCTCCAGGCTAAACACCCTCACCTCCCTCAGCCTCTCATTATAGGGTTTGTGTTCCAGGCCCCTCACCAGCTTCATCATCCTTCTCTGGACATGTTCCAGCACCCCAACATCTCTCTTGAATTGAGGAGTCCAGAACTCAAGGTTTGGCTTGACCAGTGCTGAGTACAGGAGAAGAATAACCTCCCTTGTCTTACTGGCCACACTCTTCCTGATCCAGACCAGGATTCTACTGGCCCTCCTGGCCACATTGCTAGCTCATCTTCAGCTACTATCTATCAGTATCCCCAGGTCCCTTTCTGCCTGGCTGCTCTCCAGCTACCTTGTCCTGAGCCTGTAGTGCTGCTTGGGTTTGTTGTGGCTGAATTGTACAACTCTGCACTTGGCCTTGTTAAATCTCATCCTGTTGGCCTCTGCCCACCCATCCAGCCTGTCAAGGTCCCTCTGCAGGGCTCTGCTACCTTCCAACAGGTCCATAGCTGCTCCTAGCTTGGTGTCATCTGCAAACTTACTGATGATGGGCTCAATCTCCTGGTCCCGATCATCAATAAAGATATTGAGCAGAAGCTCAACATGAGCCATCAGTGTGCACTTGCAGCCCAGAGAGTCAACCAGATTCTGCACTGCATCAAGAGAAGTGTGACTAGCATGTTGAGAGAGGTGATTCTCCCCCTCTACTCTGCTCTGGTGAGACCCCACCTGGAGTACTGCATCCACTTCTGGAGCTCCTATTACAAGAGGGATGTGGAGATGCTGGAGCGTGTCCAGGGAAGGGCCACAAGGATGACCAGTGGGCTGGAGCTACTCTGCTATGAGGAGAGACTGAGGGAGTGTCTCAGTTCTAATTCAAATTTCCAGAGACTCAAATAATTTTGATAGAACCAACAACAATTTTTTTATAGAGTGATCTTCCCTCTTCCCTCTCCTTTCCCAAAAGAAAGGGATTAGATGTAGAGAGAGGAAAAGGTAAGCACACCCAAATAAATGAATCTCACTCGATTTGGAAGTTAAAAAAGGGAAAGTTTAACAATAACTTAAAAAGGTATCTGAGGTAGGGAAGTTACAAAGGTATAGGGAAGGGAAAGCAAATGCAAAAGGTAGAAATACAACCCGATTTTGATGGTGATGGCTTTGTCTACCTCGTGGGTGATGGCCACGTGGTGAAACAAAGAGGAACAGGACCAGGATGGTGATGCTGGTAAGCACGGAGGCAGGGAATGCAGAGAGAGCAACAGGAAGTCCCCCTGCTTTTATGGATCTTTAGACAGGAAGGGGGAATGGACTAACCATCACCTGGTGGTGTTCAGACCCACCCCTGGGGAGGGGTCAAGACCACCTAGGGTCAGGTTCAAGGTTACTCCCCCTGGAGTGTTAACCCTTTAGAGAGAGTTAGTGCTGTTCAATCTGGAGAGGAGAAGGCTCCGAAGTGACCTTATTGTGACCTTTTAATATCTGAAGGGGGCCTACAAAAAAGCTGGGGAGGGACTTTTTAGGCTGTCAGGTAGTGATAGGACTAGAGGGAATGGAACAAAGCTAGAAATAGGTAGATTCAGACTGGATGTTAGGAAGAAGTTCTTCAGCGTCATGGTGGTGAGACCCTGAAATAGGTTGCCCAGGGAGGTGGTTGAGGTCCCATCCCTGGAGGTGTTTAAGGCCAGGCTGGATGAGACACTCTCCAGCCTGATCTAGGGTAGGATGTCCCTGCCCATGGCAGGGGGGTTGGAACTAGATGATCCTTGTGGTCTCTTCCAACCCTGACTGATCCTATGACTCTATGATCTTGCTTTCACCACACTCCAAGATGCTAACTTATAGTAAGGCTGACTAATAACATAAGCTTTTATCTACAAGGGATCTTAACATTGCATTGGTTGATCTCTATTAGGAAGAATGGACAGTTTGTGGTGTTTTTTGGCAACACTTAAAATATACCCTAAAACCTTCTAATTCTCAGTTAATGTAGCACCTGGTGGAAGTCACTGTAATATTTTTTTTCATTTTACATTTAAAAAAGGAAAAGATCTGGGTGATCCTTGAGGTCCTTTATAACCTAGACCATTCTATGAGCCTATGAATTATATGCATTTAAGCAGTTTAAATAGTTTCAGTATTAATTTCCCTGCCTGAATGTATCTCCTATTGTCTCGTTTAGAAACTCCTCAAGATAGTGGCATATAGGGATAACTTAATTTGAATTTTCAGACTTGAGCATGATTATGCAGACAGAATGATACCTACATGGTTGGTTAGTACATTTTTCACATGAAGAACAAAAGTTGCACCATATACAGAATACATATGCCAATATTCCCCAGTAAACACAGGTTTCATCTTACTACTTATGTTTTCATGATCTCATGCAAATCTTATAATGATTCCTTTTTTTTTTTTTAGTAGTTATTCTGAGGTCATTATTTTATTATAGTAGTTACTACTAAATTTACTGTTTTATTAAACTCAAAATGATGTAACCCACTACAGCTTTGAAGGTTCAAATAAAAAAAAAACCAAACAAACAAAACCAAAAGAACAAACAAACTCAAACCATTTAGAAACACACAGTTTGCTGGGGTTTTAATAACACTTTCACAGTTCTACTTCACAAAATATCAACCAGAATAAAACTTGTCTTCCCATGTTGGACTTCTTTTGTGGCAGAAATATTTACTTAACTAATGAAAACTATACCCTACTGAATGTAGGCCAGTAGGACAAGGGAGGTTATTCTTCCCCTGTACACAGCACTGCTCAGGCCACACCTTGAGTACTGTGTCCAGTTCTGGGCTCCTCAATTCAAGAAAGATGTTGAGGTGCTGGAACGTGTCCAGAGAAGGGCAACAAAGCTGGTGAGGGGCCTGGAGCACAAAGCCTATGAGGAGAGGCTGAGGGAGCTGGGGAGGTGCAGCCTGGAGAAGAGGAGGCTCAGGGGTGACCTCATTGTTGTCTACAACTACCTGAAGGGGCATTGTAGCCAGGTGGGGGTTGGCCTCTTCTCCCAGGCAACCAGCAACAGAACAAGGGGACACAGTCTCAAGTTGTGCTGGGGGAAGTACAGGCTGGATGTTAGGAGGAAGTTGTTGGCAGAGAGAGTGATTGGCATTGGAATGGGCTGCCCAGGGAGGTGGTGGAGTCACCATCCCTGGAGGTGTTGAAGCAAAGCCTGGCTGAGGAACTTAGTGCCATGGTCTGGTTGACTGGCTAGGGCTGGGTAATAGGTTAGAGTGGATGATCTTGGAGGTCTCTTCCAACCTGGTTGATTCTATGAATCTATGATTCTTCAAGACTGAATAGTCTTGAATGTTAAACCCTACTAAATGTTAGTCTTCAAGTTAATCTTCAAGACCTTGTTTTATAATCAAGATTGTTTTACTGTGGGATGTGTGAAAGGTGCGTGCTATTTGGCTACAAGTGACACATTCCAAAGTGCCATAAAGGGCAATTTAATGGTTTAAAATTTAAAATTTAGTTAGTCAAGTATTATTACTACTGTTTATAATGTCTGTAGAAAATAAAAAAATAAAAATAACCTCAAAATAACTGAAATTTTGTGTTGATTTTTGCTGCACTCTGATGTACAATAATACACAGTACCATTGATAGTCTGCTGCAAATACTATTGGGGTTCTGTTTGCACATATACTGTACACATTCATGCTTTGACTTACAGAGTTTATATATCTCTGTGTGCATATTTTCAGACACCATGAGCATGTCAAGGAAACCAAGCAAATCTTACATGCTCTAAAGATAGTTCTCTTTAAAGAGCTGTTCTGCTCTAGAAACTGAGTGTGCAGACTTTGGGTACATCTGTCCTTCCTTCCTTCCTTCCTTCCTTCCTTCCTTCCTTCCTTCCTTCCTTCCTTCCTTCCTTCCTTCCTTCCTTCCTTCCTTCCTTCCTTCCTTCCTTCTTTCCTTCCTTCCTTCTTTCCTTCCTTCCTTCCTTCCTTCCTTCCTTCCTTCCTTCCTTCCTTCCTTCCTTCCTTCCTTCCTTCCTTCCTTCCTTCCTTCCTTCCTTCCCTCCTTCCCTCCTTCCTTCCTTCCTTCCTTCCTTCCTTCCTTTGAAATTATCCTGAATATTGATGTGTGCTGAGACCTCAGCTGGAAGTATTGTAGAAACAGCAGAAAGAAAAGTTCTGAGATCCTGAGACTAGGAGAGGCTATTATCAGGTGTTGATGTCCTGCTGTGCAAACTGAGCATGTCCCTTCTCCACAACTTTTATCGGAAGCACTGGGAAGATGGATAGAACTGTAAATTGTTCCAATAGAGCATTAGAAGTCCAGAGCTCAAACCTCTCAGTTTAGTCATAAACCTCTGTTTAGTCCTAAACTTTTTGAAAACTCTAAAAAAAAAAAAAAAAAAAAAAAAAAGAAGTGAAAATATCTCCTGCAAGGCTCTTCAAATGGCTTTTCTTGTTGTAATCAGCATGATGAAAAGATATATTTTTAAAAATCATTTAGAGGTTAGTGTGATGGTTTGAGTGTTACACACACACACACTTTAGAAATCACCCAGACTAGACTCAGCTGGCTCTGGAAATATGAATGAAGCTTATAGTTACAGCTAGCACAATATACAAGTAGATATTTACAGTATATACAGTTCTAGACAGAGATATACAAGGTAAAAGGTAATAAAGAAACACAACAGCCCTCCCAGAAACCTCAGTCTCCAGGAGAGGCTCTCAACCACCCCTTCACCTTCCCCCTCTCAACCTTACCCCAGTCATAGAATCATAGAATCAACCAGGTTGGAAGAGACCTCCAAGATCATCCAGTCCAACCTAGCACCCAGACCTATCCAGTCAACCAGACCACGGCACTAAGTGCCTCAGCCAGGCTTTACTTGAACACCTCCAGGGACAGTGACTCCACCACCTCCCTGGGCAGCCCATTCCAATGCCAATCACTCTCTCTGGCAACAACTTCCTCCTAACACCCAGCCTAGACTTCCCCTGGCACAACTTGAGCCTTGAGCTCTGTGGTAAAGGGTTGGACTTGATGATCTGTGAGGTCTCTTGCAACCCTGATGATACTGTGTGATACTGTGAAACTGGCACAGTTAGAACACAGTGATAACTCATACAAAGACATGTGATAGGTCCTTCAATGTTAACTGTAATATTTCAAAGGAAAACAGTTCAAGGAACTGCCTGACACACAAAAAACAACCAAACAAAAAATGACGAACACAAAACAACACCCCCCACAAAAAAAAAAACAACACCAAGCCAAACACACCTCCACCCCCCACCCCCCAAAACAGCTGAAACCCACAAAACCTACAGCTGTTTATACATACCTTTCAGGATTATATGGAAATTTAGGCTTCTATAGAGATTAGTTTCTGAAATTTAGTGGAAGAATATTGAGAAGTTCAGTATCTGGGATGGGAAGAAGGCCCAGGGAGGTGGTGGAGGCACCGTCCCTGGGGGTCTTCAAGAAAAGCCTGGATGAGGCACTTAGTGCCATGGTCTAGTTGATTGGTTAGGGCTGGGTGCTAGGTTGGACTGGATGATCTTGGAGGTCTCTTCCAACTTGGTTGATTCTATGATTCTATGATTATGCCATTTCCACACAACAGGCAACATTATAGTCTGATAAGAAAGGGTTACCTCTGTAGAAAATAAAAAATACCTCCAAAAGACATTAAAGGTGAGTTAAAATATTACAAGGAAAAGAACCATCATCTGAGTGCTTTCTCTCGAAGGATGAGAAGTATTGGGATATTCTACAGGAACATCACATCTGAAAATGATTTTATTCAAGAGTATGATAGGATAATTAATGTAGAAAAGCGAATAATCAGATTTCCATCAAAGCAAAATCATGCAAGAGGATGATAGGATACCTAATGTGGAAAAGGAAAGAATCAGAATCCCATCAAAGCAAAATCATGATGCAGTACTAGTGTTGGAAACATGATACCTAGCAGACGTCCATCACAGAATTCTTGGTGGAAGGCCTTTTCAGGATTATGTAATGATTGCTATATTAAATTCCTCATTAATGTATTAATCTGACAGTGTACTTACTGATTCACAGTATCACAGTATCACCAAGGTTGGAAGAGACCTCATAGAACATCAAGTCCAACCACAGAGCCCAAGGCTAGACCATGGCACCAAGTGCCACGTCCAATCCTGCCTTGAACAGCTCCAGGGACGGCGACTCCACCACCTCCCCGGGCAGCCCATTCCAGTGTCCAATGACTCTCTTCCTATGCTATGCTGTCACTTACGAGGACTTGAGGGGCTCTTGCTATACATCTCTATTTCTAATGGAACCCCAGGGAAAGTTCTGTGGTAGGCAGGGTTGCACTTTGTGGTTCACTGCTCCCACACCTTACAGAGCAGTGAATTATCTGTAGAAGGAGGACTTTTGCTAGGGATGCTTCCTGGGATTTCTAGCAATGGAGATTAAATATATTAAGAATTGTGCTTCGTACCTATTTAAAGAACAATTTTGTAGTGCACAGTGAATGTGTCAAACACCAGCTTCCTATCAAAATATTTATAACAACAACAACAACAATAATAATAATAATAATAATAATAAATTAACAATAATAAGTAATTAGGAGAATTATAATATATGATAAGTATTAATAATAAGTAATATATAATACGTGTAATATTTATAAATATTAATAATATATATAAATATTCACAATAAGTAATTAGGGTAATTATCATATATAATGAGTATTAATAATAAGTAATATATAATAAGTATAATATTTATAAATATTCATATAATAAGCCTGTAAGTACACTAAACCTACAAAAGCACTCCTGTCAGTGAAATTACTGGAAAGTGACATTAGTAGCACTTTATACTCCTTTCACACTACATTTAGAGAACTTTTATCTGTCGGAGGTAAAAAGAGCTAAGATGCTCACACAAATAAAGTGGGGGGAAGTACAAAACAAATTTAAAACAGTCCATAGCAAAGCATATTTCATATCCACCTATATATTTCATATTTCCTACAATTCAAACAATGCTTCAGCTCTTCTGGCTACCTATTGTACACAAACAGCAGTTTTGAGTTTCATTTGTTACTCAACCATTGTAGGTTTCAATACCTTATGGTTATATGAAATTAACTTACCTCTTTTTAAGCTGTTTGAAAGAGCATGGCCAAAGCAGCTGAGTGTGATAATCTCCCTTCATTCACCTCTTATTTTATTCCCCTATTTTGTGTCCCTGAATCACTGGAGTTCTGTCTTTAATAACTCACCAGGAATCTGATGAAAGAATTAAATGCTTTCATATTCCTGGTCTCTAGAGTAACAAACTCTTTTCAAGCAGTATTCAGATCTCAGAGAAACTACTGCTTTAGAAAATACAGGCACATTCTCGTGGCTGATGTGGTTTTAATCCCCAGGCTAAAGCAAAATTTCTGTCTAATTCCAAGAAGAATTTGGTACCGATTTTAGAGAATTAATGAATCATCAGGAAATTAATATCAAAGCACAGCTGACTGGGTTCCTATTCAGCACTTGTGAATAACTGCTCATTGAGCAAAACAATCACTGGACAATGGGGGTTTTGCCTGAGCAAAATGTGAGTCAGGAGACCTGGACTGTCATTGTCTTCACTGGAGTTTTGCCTGCATATGGAGTGAGATGAGACTTCTAGTGAATGGGAGCCATTCACAAAGCAGCTAAGTAAAGCACCCAATACATTACCATTCTGCAGTTAACAGTAGGTGGTAGACATAACTGGAGGAAATAGACATTTTTAGGAGCCATGTGAAAGGCTTGCATAAAGCAGTGGTTCAAAAGTATTGTCTCTTATTTCTCTCCTGTTTTGAAAGATGTCTGGCTGTTCACTTCAACATTCCCCTTGATTTAACAAATTACTTACAATTATTTCCTCTTTGAATGCAGTCTGTAGCCAGAAGAGACATTCCTGTTTGAAGAGGAAGAGTTGACATGCTTGGAGCTGAAAATGGACATCTGTTCCATACTCTTTTTCATTGTTTCACATGTTTTCATGGAGGAGAGATCTAACCAGTTCTCAGCATGCTGCTGTGTAAGTGCATAACCACCCACCCATATAGACACTCCCAGCTATGCATTTGTGGTACAAACTCCTCCACAAACATGTCAATGTGAATGACACCTTCAATCTCACTTCTCAAACAAACTGAGGCTTGAAATAAGCAAAAATCAGGGAGAAGCTTAAAGGAAAATAAGAAATAAGGGGAAAGGGTAAAACAGCAGGACAAGAAAACCCACAGGAAAAAGAGAACACGGGGAGCAAAGAGGAAAAAATAATATTACAAACCACATACCAAAAGAGCATACAATAAGGGATGGTTTGGAAGAGGTGTCTAAGAACTAAATAAGGTGAAGATCTAAGCTTCCCTCGAAGTTTGAGTTCACTGATTCAGGTGAAAATAGGAACTTGACATCAAATATTTTTCTGTTACTCAAGGGAAAGTAGCAGTGGCTTAAGGACAGAAAAGAGGGATAAAATTAATGGAAATGAGGGAAGAAGGAGAGCAATAAACCTGCAAAACCAAAGGGAGTAATGCTCTACTAAGAAAAAGAAGGCACTCTGTTGCCAACACACTCTTGGGGTAGAATTTCAAAAGGCAGCAGAGGGATGGGGAAAGTGACTGCAGGCAAAAGTAAACCTTAGTGAATCTGTAAATGAATGATAGGATACTGTACTATGCCTGAAAGATTTCAGCTTTTTCTTTCAGCAGTTTCTGGTCTGTGTGAAAAAAAAAATGCTGATTGTGGTCTTCCTACAAATGCATTTACAGTGTATGTCAGAGAAGCATTCATTGCACACCAAGTAAATCTAACTAGAAACAACGTGCAGTGTATCAATGCTTTGTTTCATTGCAGACAAGACAGTTTCAAAATGAGGACTCCACTCTTCTTTTTTAATTTACCTTTCTTAATGTTTCATTATGAATTTGTCATTTTTTTCTCCTGTGTACCAGTGATATTTATACACTCAAATACTGAGTGAATAATCTATCCCTTCTGATCAGCACAAATAGAGCCAAGATATCACATCAGTGACAGGTCTTCTTTACTTTGAACAATATTTGTTCATCCTACTACCTAATGCTTCATTTTTCTGTAGACCTAATGGCAGGCATTTGATTAAGCTTCAACAGTGAGTAATAAAGATTAAAGGACTGTGCCCACTTTACTTTAAGTAAGTTGCAGATTACCAGTGAGTTCTGTGGGTTTCAGATCTCAGCAAATGATGGAATTTTAGAACAGAAATTAAACAAACATACCCCAAAACTGCAGCAACAACAAAAAAGCAAACACAATAAATAAATAAATAAATTCTGACTACCACAGAACCCAAGTGTCTGGATGCCAGCAGTATTATGGTATTTACAGATCTTCCATGGAATATCAGACAGAAGTGAGTCAAAAGAATCTACTGACTGTATCTCAGGCTATGTGGATGAGAAAGATAGAAGCAGGGAAGACTTTTTGTCATTCTGTTTTCAAAACCTGCTGCTGCTGCTTTTTCCCTTGCTGAAAATTTGCATGTTTTCTCAGAGCCTGTTTCTTTCTCACAATAAACAATGTAAAGCCCTCCTGCCAAAAAAATGTCCAAATGCTAAACAGTTGCTATTATAGTCATTATTCTAACAGCAACTTTGAGCTGTGTGCTTTTAAATTATATATTTTTTTTTACAAAAGATTTTTAAGTGTCTTGATTGCAGCAGTTACAATCCCATAGCAGCATATTTGTATTTAAAAGGAAAAAAAAATCATGTTAGCTTACTGTTAAGTAGTTTCCTTACAGGAACTTCATTCAAATGAGTGGTTTTCTTTGTATTTATCTTTCTTGTTATGCTAAAAACACACTAGGATTTATTAAACAGCTGATAAATCATTCTTTCATTATAAAAATAACTACTGACAAAGACATCAAATGAAAAGCATCTTACATGAAATGTGTTTTGTGCAGATAATACTGCAGAAATGCACATTTCTGTTTAATCTTGTTTCTCACCTCTCTGCCATTGCTAATTTTAGGGAGACAATGTTAGGAAAATAATGTGAGGGAAAGGGTATGTAAGACCATGTCTGTTGTACAGGCTGGCACATGCAGTAGCAACAGGCCTGTACCCTGCATAAAGAACATATAGCATAAAAGAGTATCAGAGGATCCAAGAAATGGTCTTCAAAAACCTGTCTGACAGAGAACAAAGATATAAAACAGTTCAGCCAGTGGAACACCCACGAACAGTGCTGTTAGCCCAAAACAGGACCTGTGTGGCATCGCTGCTCCGTTGCTACCGTGACTAGCAGGAATTGGAAGTCACTATTTAGAGTACTCACTACAATGTGTGCTTCCAGCATGGGCCTCCCCAGGGGACTCTCAATAGCTCAATTAATTCACGAGCTTCTGAAATTTACAGCTGATCAGGGGAAGTGTTTAAAAGAAACAGAAATTAGGAAGGGCGAAACTGAGAGGGACCTGAGAGAAATAGGGTAGGGAGTTTCTGGCTCCAGTGCTATACTGTTTTGCAAATATCCACTCTATTAACTTCAGGTGAACCTGTCTTTCCTTCAGCAGCTGCCACTAGCTCTGGGAAAGCCACCAAACCCATGCTATATGGGAGTTTGGATCTGAAATGCTATTAGCTACAGCTACAGATAGGATTTCATTGGATTTCTTCAGTAAAATCCCATCCTATCTTCCATCCTTCCAAGATGACATTGCCTATTCTTCGGCTAGACTTACCCCACTGTAAATACAGACATTCACATTCTTGGTAAAACAGTGAGGGGAAAAGTTCATGAGCCACATCCTCTACTGTTATAACTTCATCTCACTTCCCCCCCCCCCCCTCCCAGGAGCGAGTGGGTGATCTGACTCCCTGTGTTGAAAGGAAACAAGATTGTCTATTCAGCTGCAGTCAGACATACAGTATGTGTTAAGGCCCAGACAGCCCATGATGCTGAATGGAGATACTGGAGGTTCGTGTTTCTCCTCTGGGAATTTTCACAGAGCAGAAATGCTGTGTTTTTGTTGTGCAACTTCCGACTGACAATTGACAGAGCCTGGAAGCATACAATCACAATTATTCTCATGGCATAAGACCTCAAAATGTAGGCAGGGGGGGAAAAAAATAGTGACCAGGAGGATTTGTTGGCTGGCTGCAGGAAACAGTGTTAAGAATAGAGTGGAAGAGTAAATACAAATGCAGAAATAGGCCACTGAAAATCTGAGTCCTGATAATTACATTGGCTGTTGTCACTTGCTGTTCTTCCTAATCTCAGGCAAAACACTTTGCTTTTTAGATGATCTTGTGATGGAATCACAGCAATTTGCAACAAACATTCAATCTTTCCCACCAAGGAAATATTTTATGACATGACTTTTATTGATAGATGAGCTTGACCAGCAATTTTCAGGGTAATAAAGACACATTCAGTGTGATCAGCAGAGGAAGATGCAAACTAAAATTGGCTATAGACCTTTGATTCATATCTTGGAGTAGCCTTAGAAGAAACAAAACCAGATCATACAGTCCAAGCAGTAATGGGAATTTGGGCCACATTTGGGCTGTTTGGACTGGATGATCTTGGAGGTCTTTTCCAACCATGTTGATTCTATTATTCTGTGATCAAGGTTAAGACTAATAACCCTCCTGTATTGCATGCATTGTGAATGTCACATCCTCAATACTAACTATGAATCCACAGATCTTTTTACTGCAGCTCTTCATATTTCCTAACAGAACGTAGCTATTTCTGACATGCAGAGCACACAGAAATATAAGTATCCTTGAATATGTAAGCATATATATAGGCCTAAGTATAAATTACAGCATGCTACCTCTTCCTACTGTCTTGGATAATGTGATGACTTCCATTGATCAGATCTGAATAAAAAAATATACCACATTTTTCATATTTGCCTGACCAAGATTGAGTTATGTGTCAAATCCCACTCTCATAAACCAATGTGCAAAGAAATCATAGAATCATAGAATCAATCAGGTTGGAAGAGACCTCCAAGATCATCCAGTCCAACCTAGCACCAGTCGCCTCCCAACCTGGGCACTGGTCCTTGGACAGGGCTCTGCTGAAGGCCCCTGGAAAAGACCACACTGCAGCCACCCTCACCAGGCACTCACTGGTGCTGAGGTTCATACGGGCTCCTGAGTGCAGCTGAAGCAGCAGCTCATGCTCTGCATGCTCAGGGACATCTCAGGCCACCACCACACTTGGGCTCTTGCTGCTGCCCAGCACCCTCACCATGGTTCTGGGTGTGACTCAGCCCATCCTGCTCTGGTTCCTGCAGTACTCCCTGTCCAGCCTCATCCTCTGGCTTATTTTCCTTCCTCTGTTCCACACAGGTTTCTGCAGCCGCTTAGAGTAAACCACAGCCTTTTGGTGCCTCACATCAGACATTTCCATCTCTTTCCTAGGAAGGATGCAGGGCAGAGATAGGGCCCTTGTGCAGAAGGTTTCTCTCTCCTCTCTATATCCACAGCAGAAGCCCAGACTCGCTCTTCTTCAGTCTGTCTGATTTATAACATCTCTAGTTGGGATCAGCAAAACCAATTAGTGCTGGCCAAGGCAGAGAGCAGGCCACATAAACATGAAACCTCAGTTTCTCATACCAATGTTAGCATAGCCTAAGAAGTGAGAGCCAACAAAGCTAATTGTATAAAACCATGTGCCACGGTCATGTGGAAATATTCAGGACCCTAAGGATGCATCTTAGCTGTGGCAATTATTTAGTAATACTTTGATTGGAATGGGCTGCCCAGGGAGGTGGTGGAGGCACCGTCCCTGGGGGTCTTCAAGAAAAGACTGGATGAGGCACTTGGTGCCATGGTCTAGTTGATTGGTTAGGGCTGAGTGATAGGTTGGACTGGATGATCTTGGAGGTCTCTTCCAACCTGGTTGATTCTATGATTCTATGTATTAAATCTGAGCTCTTTAAGATACTGTT
The DNA here is from genome assembly GCF_015220805.1 of Pogoniulus pusillus. Lineage (NCBI taxonomy): Eukaryota > Metazoa > Chordata > Aves > Piciformes > Lybiidae > Pogoniulus > Pogoniulus pusillus. The sequence goes on along the minus strand of NC_087309.1, from coordinate 9,334,143 downwards.
TCTTCCTTGGCATAATATGTTATGGTGGTAATTAACAGTTGTATTCTCAATTTGGGCTTTCAAGGGAGTCATATGTGTGTGTGTATATATATATATTAATTGAAGACTGGGGACACCCTGGCATACACTTTACCACTTCATTTCACAAGAATTTTATTCCAATTTCTCCATTGCAGCTTTCAGCAGTGCTTCACTGAGATTCTACTTAAAATTCTAAACCTTCAAAGATTACGTCAGTATTAATTTATACTGTTGATTTATTAACATGAAGACTGGGTTACTTTGAATGTTAAAAGTCTTATTTCAGCTGGGATCCATGCACTCTCATATGAGATTTATTACTGCCTGGGAGGTGAAAGGGGTTCACTGCTTCATTTCCACTTCTTGCATTTGCCACAACCATCTTCCTGAGCTTGTGTTTGATGGGTTTAGTCAGCTGAAAATAACAACACTTCATGTTTGATCAGTAGCATCCACCCTAAAGCCTTTCCTTATTTTACAAGAACCATAGAATCAACAAGATTGGAAGAGAACTCCAAGATCATCTAGTCAGTTCAGTTCTGGGCCCCCCAGTTTAAGAGGGACGTCGAGATGCTTGAGCGTGTCCAGAGAAGGGCAACGAGGCTGGTGAGAGGCCTTGAGCACAGCCCTACGAGGAGAGGCTGAGGGAGCTGGGATTGGTTAGCCTGGAGAAGAGGAGGCTCAGGGGTGACCTTATTGCTGTCTACAACTACCTGAGGGGAGGTTGTGGCCAGGAGGAGGTTGCTCTCTTCTCTCAGGTGGCCAGCACCAGAACAAGAGGACACAGCCTCAGGCTGCGCCAGGGGAGATTTAGGCTGGAGGTGAGGAGAAAGTTCTTCACTGAGAGAGTCATTGGACACTGGAATGGGCTGCCTGGGGAGGTGGTGGAGTCGCCGTCCCTGGGGCAGTGGGGCAGTTCAAGGCAAGGTTGGATGTGGCACTTGGTGCCATGGTCTAGCCTTGAGCTCTGTGGCAAAAGGTTGGACTTGATGATCTGTGAGGTCTCTTCCAATCCTAATAATACTGATGATACTGTGATACTGTGATACTGTGATAGTCCAACCTATCACCCAGCCCTAGCCAGCCAACTAGACCATGGCACTAAGTGCCTCATCCAGTTTTTCCTTGAACACCTATAGGGACTTGGGAATGCTGGGAGATAAGAATCATGGAATCATCATGGAATCATAGAATCAACCAAGGTTGGAAGAGACTATCCAGTCCAACCTATCACCCAGCCCTAGCCAGTCAATTAGTCCATGGCACAAAGTGCCTCATCCAGGCTTTCCTTGAACACCTCCAGGCACAGAGACTTCACCACCTCCCTGGGCAGCCCATTCCAATGGCAAACTACTCTCTCTGGGAAGAACTTCCTCCTAACATCCAGCCTATACTACCCTGGCACAACTTGAGACTGTGTCCCCTTGTTCTGTTGCTGGTTGTCTGGCAGAAGAGACCAACCCCCACCTGGCTACAGCCTCCCTTCAGGTAGTTGTAGACAGCAATGAGGTCAGCCCTGAGCCTCCTCTTCTCCAGGCTAAACAACTCCAGCTCCCTCAACCTCTCCTCAGATGGCTGTGTTCCAGGCCCCTCACCAGCTTCGTTGCCCTTCTCTGGACACATCCCAAAACTGGACACAGTACTCAAGAGTGGTGTGAACAGTGCTGAGTACAGGGCAAGAATAACCTGCCTCGTCCTACTGGCCGCACTGTTCCTGATCCAGGCCGGGATGCCACTGGCTCTCCTGAGCACACTGCTGCCTCATCTTCAGCTATCTACCAGTACTTCCAGGTCTCTTTCTTCCTGGCTGCTCTCCAGCCACTCAGTCCCCAGCCTCTAGTGGTGCCTGGAGTTGTTGTGGCCAAAGTGTTGAACTCTGCACTTAGTCTTTTTATAGCTCATCCCATTGGCCTCAGCCCACCCATACAGCCTGTCTAGGTCCCTCTGCAGGGCTCCCCTACCCTACAACAGATCCACTCCTGCCCCTAGATGCTCCTGACAAGGCACTGACATCAACATGTAAAGTATGTTTATGTAAAGTTCATTCAACAAATGATTTTGTTAGCTGCAACAAAATAGGGCATGAGTTTTCCACAAGACATGATTTCAGCTGGCTGAATGTACACTGCCTGCAAAGACAAGGTTCAAGTTAAGGCCAGCCCTTGCCCTAAACTTCCTTTTGTCTGCTCTGCGACCTACCTGTAAGCCTTGTCAAGGCTGGAACTGAAACCCAAAGCACAACTTAGAGTGCTAAACCAATCTGATAACACAGACAGGCTCATCAAGGAATTAGGTCATTCCTTGTGTTTTTTTTTTGTTCTGGGTATTGTTTGTTTGGGCTTTGGAGTTTTGTTTATTTGTTTGGTTGGTTTGAGTTTTGTTTGTGTTTTTCAGTTTCGTTTTGGGTGTTTTTGTTTTGTTTTGTTATGTTTTTGGTTGGTTGGCTTTGGTGGGGGGGTGTTTGGTTTTGTTTGGGCTGGGTTTGTTCATAGTATCATAGTATCATAGTATCATCAGGGTTGGAAGAGACCTCACAGATGTTGGTTTGTTTTTGGTACTTTTTTTAACCTGAAGGAGGTAAAACTTATTTTGTTGATGTGAAATTGGTAGTATCACCAATCACTGCTCTTCTCTGTTGCTCTACAAAACATATCCAAAAGTCTACAACATTTCTACTAAGTCACTCTCCCTACAAATTTATAATGCTACTGAATGCTACAGGTAGAAGCACTTAACATTTTAAATTTGTCCTAGTTTTAAATGATGTTACTAAATCTGTTGCATTGTACTAAATCTGTTGTATTGTACTAAAACTATGGTATATGTAAAAGAAAATTCCAGCCCATTGTAATTTCATGTCTTTCAGGGTAACACCATATTATGAACTATGACTTATTTCTGTCTATCCAGGTTATCTAAAATGTAAGATGCATGTTTATTGTAATATAAAGTATAATACTCTTTCAATCACATATCTTCTTTATTTTTGCTATCAGAGTTAAAAATCAGCAAGGGAAATGAGTGTAAGGAAATTAGGTAGGGGGAAGAAAGAACACTCTGAACAAGATAATTTTGCCAAAAAAAATTACTATTCTGTTTTCCTAAGCATTGTGTAACAATATCTGTTGCTCACTGATAGCTAATAAAAGAATTGCTGCTGAAGTTGAGCAAACCTGCATGACTGATAGATTGGACTGAATGATCTTGGAGGTCTCTTCCAACCTGGTTGATTCTATGAGTGCCTATTGTCTGCTTTCTTTCTAACTTTTCTCCTTTCTTTCCTTCTTTCTTTCAATCTTTTCTTCTTTCTTTCTTTCTTTCTTTCTTTCTTTCTTTCTTTCTTTCTTTCTTTCTTTCTTTCTTTCTTTCTTTCTTTCTTTCTTTCTTTTTCTTTCTTTCTTCCTCCCTCCCTCCCTCCCTCTCTTTCTTTCTTTCTTTCTTTCTTTCTTTCTTTCTTTCTTTCTTTCTTTCTTTCTTTCTTTCTTTCTTTCTTTCTTTCTTTCTTTCTTTCTTTCTTTCTTTCTTTCCTTCTCTGAATAGCTAATTCCATCACAGGACTATCTTGGTTTTTCATAGACCCCATCATTATGCAAGCATTAAATGATGACATACTTTTGGATCACCTCATCTGGGGGCCTGACCACTGTCCCATTAAGGCGAGGCATTACTATTCATACGAACAGAGGGCAGATTGAAGCCCTTATCTGGGAGACTTTACAGAAAGCATGCCATACTCCAAAAAAGAAAGATCAAACAAGCAGATCACTAACCACCAAAGGTCAGTGGAGAGGTCAGTTTCCATCCCCAGGCAAAATGGTGAACATGTTTAAGAGCTTCACCAAAGAAGTGAGAAAAAGAGATACTTAAGCTGCTAGGTATAAGAAAAGACAGTCTGTCCTTCTATCTTTACCACACCAGTTGTCTAACCTTTTTTTTTTTTTTTTCCTGTTACTTTTTATGTCAATTAATAAGTTAATTTAGGTGCTTAATATATACCTGAAAATAAGATTCCATAGTGGACAAGTTCAATCTCAAACCAACAACAATCATAAGCAAACATTCATTACACTAAGATTGTTTTCCCCCCTCTACATTACACATCATTATTTGAAGTACATTTAAATTAGAAAAATACTTCAGCAAAACCATTACTGTGATAGTGTGGAAGCAACACTTCTATTTTTCACCTGATTTGTGTGTGTGTGTGTGTGTGTCTAGTACATGATTTCTAGTCTAGTACATCATTTCTGTGTATTTAAAATCACTTTCCAGGAAAATGAAACAAAAGAAAAGAAAAATATCAAAACAACAAAATAAATAAAAAAAAAACCCTACCCAATCAATTTTTTTAAAAGTGATTAAAAAACCTAACCAAACATTAAAAGCCACATCATCTACAAAGTTAGACTAAATGTACACGGGCATCCATGCATCTATGAGCAGAGTTTGTCCATCTTAGAAGGCAATACACTTAAAAAATTCATGAAAGGTGGACTGAAATATAATTATTGAATATTTAAGACTGACTACCAATATTTAAAATGAAAAGGTTTCTGTGAACCTTGTAAAAGTGAAGGAAGATTTTTTGGGAATTCCTCTGATTCTCCTCCCCGAATACCTTTCCAGTAGTACAAACTTTTAAAGGGTAAAAAACACGAAGGTGAATTGTTTCTGGAAAGGGAATTTTTGCCTTTCTCTTCATTATTTACTCCGTGGCGATTGAAACAAGCTGAACAGGGCTTGGTACCAGTGAGCTTAACTTGCTAAACAAGAGGCAAGCCTCAACATATGTTTTGAATATCTACATGAAACATACCCAAAAATACAGCTGAGGGTGGGTATTTCTATTCTTGATAATGCTCCACTTGCTTCTGAAAGATACGTCTGGTTCCCCCGCCCTGGGAAGAGCAGACCATGAATAACTGTCTTTAGGGATCAGAAAACATGTGGTACCCTCACACCGTGCCGCTTTTTAGAACGAACTAGCTCGTTCACGTTTTCTATCCTTTATCTTTAAAGGGCACTGGACTAGTGAAGAAGTGTTCAGCTCCCTCCCCCCGCCGCCCCAAAGCGTGTGTGTGTGAGTGTGTGTGTGCGTGTGGGTGATCCTCCAGCTCTTCCTGGTTCTGATTTTGTGTTTCTAACGAGGGCGAACTGACAAAGCGTGAAAGTGGTCTAAAAGGAAAAAACAAAGAAAGTGACCCTGCGCTCGCTGTGCCAAGACTAATCAATATGCCAGAAGCTCAGCTCCCCTTTCCCTTGTGATGTGTCCCTAATTTTTTTTTTTTTCATTTCAGCTGGGCTGAGAGTCTCCTCCCCTTTCCTTAAGTTACAGTGATAGTAAGTTGCTGTATTCCAAAGCACATGCAGATTGTCAGTTTTCTCTGCCCCCCGCTCGCTCGGCTCCGCTGCTCTGCTGTACTTGCTGGGAAATCCTTATCTTATCTGCCACCACCCTGTTCTTAAGAGTACCGCCGATCTGAAAAGGTGAGTCGACCATTTCGTTTGCTGGGGGTTTGAGTCAAAAACAAAGTCTCCGTTTTTTGACTCTCTGCTTTCCTATGCTGCTTAATGTTAATAGTGATCCTTCAGGCTGCGTCCATGCTCTTTCTTGGTCTTAATGTGAGTTAGCTGCATTAATAATCTTGGAACGAGTGGCAAGGTGGATTACATACGTATATATATATATTATACAACAATTAATTGTTCGGGGGAGGAGAAGGGGGGATGGGGGAGATCCTGCTTACATGTATCAATCGTGTCCGAGCTGCGGTACTCACCGATTTAAATGTTTAGCTCAGTCTCAGAATATTCTGTTTCCCCTCTCTTAAACAAGCAAAGCCTGCAAAGCGTCCTGTTAAAATTCAGAGAGGATAGTGCGCTAAAAGCGGCGATCTCAAAACATATGTTTGTTTTAAGGTGGTATTTGCTCTGAAGCATGCTGCTCGGAAACGCTTGTGTGTGTCTACAGTCAAAATCCTTCCCATAAATAAATAAATAGGTATTTCGGCACCACATTTATCGAAAGTAAGATGTTTAAAGAGAGAGAGATTTTTGCCGTGGGAGCAACTATTCATCAATTTCTAATTTCTTCATCAGGGCTTCCCTGCATCCACTAAGATTTAACTGTGGAAATGAGACTCTCGGTCCTGGGAAGTACCCTTCCCACCCCCCCATCCCCAGGCTCCATTATTAAATAAATGAATACCAATGAGCTACAAAACATTCACTTCGAAGCACAAAATTACGTCCAACTGAAAGTCTTTAAATGTTTAAAAGGCTTTAAAGCGTAATTCAGCGTGTGGCTCTTAAAAGTCAGAATGTACACACGTAATGGCTGTCAGGGAATGCCAAGAATCAGTTTGCAACGTGAACTTGTGTTACAATCTCAAGCAACAAGCTACGTGAGATATAAATTCTGATGTTTTACAGATGTGCTCTGAATAGCTTATACATGTAAAAGATGAATGTTACCAACATAAAACTGTCAGAGGCATTATCTTCTAAATAACAGCTGAGGGATAAATAAACGTATCTCTGCTGCATTTTTGCCATGTGAAAATGAGGAATTCAGCTAATGCATTCGACCATTTAAAAATAACTGAAATGCAGTTAAATGTAGCAGCTCAAGCAAAATATTTCTCCTCAATGGTTAATGTGAAGGTGAACTGGAATGTTTTTCAGAAAATATGGGCTTGTTAAACATATGGGAAGCAGCCCTGCCAGATAGTTTTAAACATTATAGCACCTTATGCTTCTGAGATTTGTGTTACATTAACATACTGCTAGTAGCTTCAAAAATTTACTCTGGAGGGTTTTACAGCATGACATCAATTCAGATTAATTAGGGAAGACACAGGACATAGATAGATAGATAGATAGATAGATAGATAGATAGATAGATAGATAGATAACAGTCCATAAAATGCCTTCAAAGAGTTCTCTAACAAAATCATAGTGGCTGTGTATCAAACCTGTAATCCACAAATCAGACTACAAATAATGAGTTTTACTGAAACAGGGAGAGGACTTGCTTCCCTCTAAACAAATGGCTAATCATCCCTCTAAAACCTTGCTGCAGTGCTTGATGATTTCTTCTCTTGCCAGTTTTTCCAGCGCCTCACACGGAGAAGAGCCTTCCAGTTTTCTGAAGGGATATTGACAGAAGTTAACCATAAAGAAAACTTTCTGCAAGATAGATGACTAAAGGTAACGGAGAAGATCCGAAGCCGGGAAGTAGGATGGAACGCATTCAACAAGGAGTCCGGAAACGTACACTTTTGGCCAAAAAAAAAGTGCAGAGCATAACAAAGGATGATGTTAAAAGTTATTTATTGAGGAATGCCTTTGTGCTCTTCACCATTGTTGCTGTGATTCTTGGTGAGTAATTTGTTCAATAGGAATATTCCGTTTGCCAGTGCATTTGACAGTGACGATCTGCCTGGGTTGATTTGCATTACAGATGAGATCTCAAATTCTTCTGCACTGATAAGAATGTTGGGCTTGGAGAGTTTGGACTCTGACAGCTAAGTGTTGAAGCTTAGGCAAGAGTAATTTTATTTACTGTAGTCTCGATAAGGAGAAATTTGTTTAAAAGAAGTCATCTCGGTTTTGGGCTCTTCTCTGAAAGAATCAGATACAACAATTGGGTTGAATTTTTTTCTACCAAAGCTAGCTGCAGCAAAATGGTCAGGATGTAACTTTTATCTACCTCATCTATAAAAAAAAAAAAAAAAAAACTTTGCAATGATAAACAGTAGTCCTCAATGAAAGAAATGAAATTATGTTTCTGAGCAAAGGTATTTAATAGAGCCTAAATCTTTTCACTTGTCCCTTAGTCAAGGCAAAATGCTAACACTCTCCCAGTCACTTGCAATCTCACACACTCATCTTCTGGGTGAAGTTGGGGCAACAGTGGTAATGTTACTTACTCGAAGGACTGCAAGACTGCACCTGATTAAATGTCTCTTCAAAGCATATGGAGAGGAATCCAGAAGATCAAGCAGCATTTAGACTTAGAATACACCAAAATGCAAATTTAAAACATCGCTACACATTTTGAATCTACACTAGGAGGAGAATCTATTCATAAGAAGATACCAATTTTAAAACAGATTTTCCTCTGTATGAGCGTGTGATAACTTTTGGTGGGTTTGCTCTTAACTGTGAGCATTCTAAATGGCACCATATGCTCCATGAAATACCATTCTCTATAGCATGTGTAAGAACACACTACTTTCTTATTTTCCAATCAGTTTAAACTACAAATCTGTGGATCTGTTATCATTTAATGACAAAGGTGCACATCCCATACTCACGTAGCTCCCAATGTCCTTGATAAAACTGCTCCATATAAATCTCCTTGCTGCATTTTGCCAACTTTTTTAGGAATTAATATTTCAGGTCCTTATAATTCCTTGCTGCTTGATACCACACCAGATGGTTTATTTTAAATTTCATGTTTGACAGTCCTTTTCTTAAAGACAATTATATTACTTTGCATACTGGTAAAAATAAAGTACTTTGTTACTGTAATAGAAATGTCAGTCTCTCATATTCATCAGCAATATTTGATCATACATGCTTTTAATTCCTATATAAGAACTTGTTCAGTGTGAAATTCCCATTAATATCAGGGCTAAAGAATTTAGGCACTTTATCTATAGTGAAAGAAAGGAAAGGCAAATAGATATGCACACAAAATTTCTGATTGTCATCTCTCTATACTGCACAAGACCAATGTGGTCTTGCGACTGTTTCGTTGTCTAGCTCCAGTGTGACTCCCACAGATCTGGCAAAGTGGGATCATGAATGTAGGCTGGGCAAGAGTTTTTGCTGTAACTGCGTGTTCCAGTAGTGACAAACGTTCTGCTCACAGCCCCAATACCACCTACAGCAATGACAGAGTATCAGTAAGGCAAGAACACATTGGAAAAGTAATGAAAATGTGCAGTGTGGGAAAGAGAAACTACTACAATTCTTTCCATGAACCTACAGATGTAGCATACATGGAGAAGAAGTCTTCCAATTACTGTGACAGCACATTGAATTTTTCTCAGATTTGTTATTTGTGGTGTAATTTTACAGTACATAAGAATAGCAAGTTCATACTTGGTAGCTCACCAAAAAAAGGTGAGAGTTGTCTTTGAGGAGTGTTTTGCTGCAGAAAAATTCTGAAGTAGGCAACTGTTGGGTAAAGAGTTCGGAGTTGTTCAGTTCAGTGGCTAAACTCACCCAGCAAGAACAAAATTATTATTATTATTATTATCTCTATTTGGTGATCTGTGGGAAATGGGATGGTGGACTTGATCCCCTTCCTAGTAGACAGCAATCAAGATTGCAAAATTAACCCACCAGTTAGCACCACTGGCTGTCGCATCAGATATACTTGGATGTGAGTGTAGGTGGGCCCCAGATTATACTTGGGAAAGGGCTGAATCATGATTATGCCCTCTGTAATCTAAACAGACAGATGACATCTGTCTTCAAGGCTGTCAATCCATCAATCTTCATAAAGACTGAACTCAGGAAAAACAAAATTTTACTTTGAAGCAAGCACCATTGCTTTAGGAACATCTCTTTCAGGCCTCTTTCATCAAGGGCCTGACAAGAGAAAGCCTATTTAATAGAGCATTTCTGATTCCTTTCCAGAGCAGGATTGATGCTGGTAGAGATAATCATATGTCTTTGCCCAGTTTCACACACAGTATCACAGTATCACCAAGGTTGGACGAGACCTCATAGATCATCAAGTCCAACCTGAGTTTGTGTCTGGAAAGATGCACTTTGTTAAGAAATGGGTATTTTGCAACATGTCTGGGTAGCATACTGATATTTTGCAGGCCAAGTAGGGATTTTCTGGCATTCACATAAGGAAAAATGTAGCCATTTACCTTAACTCCTGATGTTACTCTGATTCTGAACTGAATTCTAAACTGAATTCACTGACTGCTGCCATGCAAAACCAATTGAACATTAAAAATCTAACTATGAGGACACTTGAAATTATAGTTCATGTTCAGAGTTACCTGGCACTAGTCTCCATTTCCTAAAACCCTCATGAAAGGTCCTACTTACTTCACATTCTGCATAGGTAGAGTCTGTTTAGCACATCATCACTCCCATTGCTGTTGCTGTTTTTAGTGAAATTTTAAACTACTGTCAAGTCCTTTGAGAAACTTTGAGGCAATCATGGCCAGTGAGTGAATAATGATGCAGCTTTTCAGATTCTTCTGGTACTCCTAGAAATATTAAATTAGTTTTCCGCAGTGGATCTTGGCAAGAGCCAATAGATGAGAGCAATTATGTGAGGCAAATTAGGGAAACTGACCATTGGTAAATTCAGTGTTACGATGACCAGGAGCAATTTAAGGTAGGCTGGGGTCATGGTGGCTCATGGAAAATCTGCAGGAAGTCTTAGAATCTTTGAAGTCCTAGCCAAATTACTGGCAAAATCTCAGGCAGTGCCCTCTCTCCCACGCTACTTAGGTCCATCATCCTGTCCCCAAAATGCCTTCCTTTCAGATACCCTTCCTTCATCAGACTGTCTTGATTGTCTACTACCTACCTCCCATTTCCCAAAAACGCTACGGTAGTCCAGACTTTACTCTGGCAAGGTTCCTAAATGCCAAAGAATCTCCTGTGGATTCTGAACTTATACTGCAGGAAAGATCAAGACATTCAGAGCTACTGAGCAGAGATCCTGAGAAGCCATTCACAGAGAAATACTGTTTTCAGAGCTCAGTGAAGCAGAGGGAGACTTTGGAGCAAGTCCTATTAAAAGTAGTTTCTGCACAGTTATGATGCAATTATAGCTCCAAATTGCTAGCTAAAAACCTCTTTACAGTGCCCAAGTTATATACTGCAGCTGTCCACGGGGACATTCAAGGGGACAGAAATGAAGCCTGTCCCACCAGTAGAACAGGCTGTATCACTGAACCCACACAATCTCACAACAGATGTGAAATGTAGATAGACCTCTACAACATCTGTTCTACAACAGCAAACACCATACACAAGACCCCCAAACTTTCCAACATCTTCACAAAAACACCTGGTTAAAAGTGCAGGAAGAAGATGGTACAGATGAAAGCATTGACAATACCCCGAACAATGCAGGGCTAAATTAAGCTTGCAGATGATAATTCATAATACAGAAAGCAAAAATTCCACAAAATCCTTAAAAGATCTGGACAGTGAAAAGTTGTGCAGAGAGGCAGATTCTTCTATCTTAACACACTCCCAGTCTGAACTATAGTTTTAAAGGAGTCCAGAGAGGCATGAGTCTGTAATAAGCAGGTAGACAGACTCTTGGGTAATGCCCAACAAAAAAAGACAGTATCTGATGTCTTAAAGAGACATCTTTTCTGCTCCCACTAGATCCTTCACATCCACTGAAGACTGAGGCTAACATATTCAGACAGATATCTGACCCCATTGCACACTGGTGATGAATATGATGACACTATATAAGGCAGCCTTGGAAAAAAATTGCATGAGCACAAAGCAAAGATTCATGCCTATAGGACAAACAGCTGTGGGAGTAAAGACATAGGTGAAAAAATAGGTTAAACCATAAAGAGAGAAATGTTATACTAGACAAAAGTTACTGGACAAATGTTAAATGACAAAAGAAAATCATGATAGTTTGGAGACACCTAAGGAAAAATTCTAGTTGTCCTGAACACAAAGGCTACCTCTGTCCCAGCACTCTCCTCATGAACCTGACCTGCACAATTGTTTTCTGACTGAGAGACAAAACCTTCCTAAGTAATATTATGGGGAAAATGCTATTAACTATTTTCTAAATTCTAAAAAATCATTATAGTTTGGGCATAAAAAGAGAGAAACATTTGTTCACTACACTCTTCATACAGCTTGTGAAAAGGAAGGTGGTATTTTCAACATTCTCTCCAGAAATGGAATTAAATACTTTTTTCTCTGATATCACTGCTTACAAAGCAGGTGTCAGGGTTATCCTGGGAGGAATGCAGGAGAGTAACCATATGAGATATGGTTTCTCAGAGAGTCTACCAAAAAAATTCCCTGCATGCCAGTAAAACGTGGTAGTTAAACTACCAAAAGCTATGTTATGAAAGAAAGGGCAGCCATCTCAAAGGCTAGGAAAGAAGAATTCTGCTGGGCATCAGAATCATAGAATAGAATCATAGAACCAACCAGATTGGAAGAGACCTCCAAGATCGTCCAGTCCAAACTAGCACCCAGCCTTGTCCAGTCAACTAGACCATGGCACTAAGTGCCTCATCCAGTCTCTTCTTGAACACCTCTAGGGATGGTGACTCCACCACCTCCCTGGGCAGCCCATTCCAATGCCAATCACTCTCTCTGCCAACAACTTCCTCCTAACATCCAGCCTAGACTTCCCCTGGCACAACTTGAGGCTGTGTCCCCTTGTTCTATTGCTGCTTGCCTGGCAGAAGAGACCAAATCCCACCTGGCTACAACCTCCCTTCAGGCAGTTGTAGGCAGCAATGAGGTCAGCCCTGAGCCTCCTCTTCCACAGGCTAGAGAGGCTAGAAAGAGGACTAAAATTGTATTTCGGCATCAAATGAACTATCAGGGCTTGCCAGTGCTTTCTGCTTTTCAGCAGATGTGCTCTGTAGTCACTATGGTGACTGCAAACCAGTACAAAATCATAAGCAAAGCAACAGTGATTTGTATGCTGAGTAGATGTTTGCATTTTCAGATCCTTTCTAGTGGCTTAGCTATTGTAAAGCTGGAATAAGTTGTGGTGCGCACTGGAGTGCTTTCGAGTTGGCCTCAATGAAGGTGTAGCTCAAGACAGCATGTTCAGGTGCTTATGAATTCCTGTAACATCCATTCCTCTCACTAAAATCTCTCACATGATCTATTGAAATAGCTGAACATCCAGGAATTTCCAGGGATTTTAGGGTACCAATGGGAAAAAAATGTATTTTGTAAAACACTTTTTTTTTTCAGGTGAATTAAGGTTAACTCCATTCAAAATACTATACAAAGAGATCTAACATTACGGAGAGGAAAATAAAGAAGGTCTAGGAGACCTTCTGGATGTTAAAAAGGTTGAGAAAAAGTAACATAAATGCAGGCATTGTGATTATTTGCACTGTAATTTTGACTTCCAGCAGTTGAGCGATACTTCTTTTTTTCCCTTGCTGTGTCTTGATACCAAAGTTACCTAGTCACGTAGTTGCATGTATAATGTGCTTCCAGTTCCTTTTGTTAACTGTGCATTCTCTTCAGATTACATCTCAGTAACCCTCTTAGCACAAGCAGGACGTTGAGGTGCTGGAGCATGTCTAAAGAAGCCCAGCAAAGCTGGTGAAAGGTCTAGACCACAACTCTTTTGAGGACCAGCTGAGGGAACTGGCATTGTTTAGTTTGGAGAAAAGAAGGCTCAGGGGAGATCTTATCACTCTCTACAAGCACAAAAAAAAAAAGGTTGTAGCAAGGTGGATGTCAGTCTCTTCTCCCATGCAACAAATGATTGGAGAAGATAAAACAGCCTCAGGTTGTGCCTAGGGAGGTTTAGGCCAGATATCAGGAAAATTTCTTCACCAAGCAGTCTATGAAACACTGTAGAGGCTGCTCAGAGAAGGCAGAGTCACTGTGCCCACAGATACTTAAAAGATGTGTAGATGTGCATTTAGTAACTTGTTTAGTTTGGTGGTGGATTTAGAAGCATAGGATCAACCAGGTTGGAAGAGACCTCCAAGATCATCCAGTCCAACCTATCACCCAGCCCTATCCAGTCAACTAGACCATGGCATTAAATGCCTCATCCAGTCTCTTCTTGAGCACCTCTAGGGATGGTGCCTCCACCACCTCCCTGGGCAGCCCATTCCAATGCCAATCACTCTCTCTGCCAACAACTTCCTCCTAACATCCAGCCTATACTTCCCTGGCACACCTTGAGACTGTGTCCCCTTGTTCTATTGGTGGTTGCCTGGAAGAAGAGGCCACCCCCCACCTGGCTACAGTGCCCCTTCAGGTAGTTGTAGACAGCAAGGAGGTCACCCCGAGCCTCCTCTTCTCTAGGCTAAACACCCCCAGCTCCCTCAGTCTCTCCTCATAGGGTTTGTGTTAGCACTGATAGCTTAATGGCTGAACTGAAAAATCTGAAATGTGTTTTTTTAGTGGTGGATTTAGCATTGGTAGTTTAATGGCAGAACTGGAAGGTCTGAAATGTGTTTTCCAACCTAAACAATTTTTGGTGGTATAGCATATTGAATTTTTTTTTTTTTGCTTTTGCTTTCTTTTCTCAACATATCACAGCTCAGTTCAACCTGAAGCTAAGGAGTAATAAGACAGTACAAATGTCCTGAGCAAGGAGATAAAACATTCCTTCCTCCTATACTAACTTCTTCAGCTGTGTTGTTCACAGAATACACTATGGTGTCTGCAACAAGCTGGATCCAGGCTGAGGAGTTATAGTCATTGACACAACAAAAGTATGGAATGGAGAGGAATCTATGGGATGTATATTAACTAACAAATTGACTAATAAATGTAAACTATTTGACAGCAGCTATATTAATCTTTTAATTTCTTGTTCACTTCTGTACATTGAGGAAATATATTTTCGTAGGAGTTCTTCACAGAGAGAGTGATTGGCATTGGAATGGGCTGCCCTGGAAGGTGGTGGAGTCACCGTCCCTGGAGGTGTTCAAGAAAAGCCTGGATGAGGCACTTAGTGCCATGGTCTAGTTGACTGGCTAGGGCTGGGTGCTAGGTTGGACTGGATGATCTTGGAGGTCTCTTCCAACCTGGTTGACTCTATGGTTCTATGATTCTATGATTTTCTATTAGCATGGATAGAAGATGGAAATCAGCCTGACAGTTAAAAAGTGTGTGCTTGGTTTTCACCACTTACTGTAACTTGGCATAACTGAAAATTAATTTATTCCAAAAAGTTGGGGGTTAAATATTAAGCAATTGTTTGCACAGAAACATAAGCTGGTCCCTTAAACTAACTCCACAACTACTGCATCTATTTTAATGTTGTGTAAAGTAGCTGTGGCTTGGGAGTACAGACATTAAACAAACATACATGTGCAATCTAGTCCTTCAAAGCCTAACACATAAGTAAAGAAAGCTGCATGTGGAATCCAAATCTCAGAGCTGAGTGCTTTTTTAATGCATGAGCAAGAGCTAGGAGATTCAGAAAGGTAACACCACTAGTTCCTAAGCTGAGCATATAACTGACTGCCTGAAATTTGCCAGAAGAAAACCAAACAGTAGGTCTGCATTCATTTCCTAGCTCCTTTCTGAGTGAGTCAAGATCATGCTAGAGAGATGTTTTCATCCAGTCAAATCCAGAATCCCAGGAGCCCTCACCTTGGGAGTGCTGGAGAAACCTCTCCAGCAGTACTGGAGAAACTTTTATTTTCAATAGGCATGTAAGAGAATATAATTCCACCATTCCTTTTAAACTTTTGTCATCATACAGAAGGAAATCCAAGAGGTCTGAAGGCAAATAGTTCTGCCAGGAGAATATGAGAGAGCTTGATGTTTTTGACTAAAGGCTCAACCACTCACTTACAGTAAGGGAATCCCAGGCTGTGGAGTAATTCTTTGATTAAGAAGAGGAATACAAGGCATTCCAATTCCAGGTGCATCCTTGTATGTATGTCAGCTGCTTTGAACTTCTAGGACACCCGGATTTAGCCTAGAATTAAGCAAACAGCATTTCATAGTAGTTCTGAGAAAAACACAAGCAGAAGAATGCCTTCCAAAACAAACATCAAGGTGCCCATTAACTTGACAGATTTCAAGAACTAAGCTTTTTTATCTAGAGAGACCTTGAAGGTCACAATTGGGAATCAAGTACTTACTACATAATTAAGTGTTCTTCCAGGTGTCAGTTTCCCTTTGCCATTTTTGTGAGCTTTATGATAAGGAAATTCTGTTAGGACATAACACCTAACAGTAAGAAGAGAGGTATCATAACTATATGGAGACTACATCTAAATTAATCCTCTGTGCTACAGCGTGCACTTCAGATGAGTCATAGAATCATAGAATCAATGAGATTGGAAGAGACCTCCAAGATCGTCCAGTCCAACCTATCACCCAGCTCTAGCCAGCCAACTAGACCATGGCACTAAGTGCCTCATCCAGGCTTTTCTTGAACACCTCCAGGAATGGTGACTCCACCACCTCCCTGGGCAGCCCATTCCAATGCCAATCACTCTCTCTGCCAACAACTTCCTCCTAACATCCAGCCTAGACTTCCCCCAGCACAACTTGAGACTGTGTCCCCTTGTTCTGTTGCTGGTAGCCTGGCAGAAGAGACCAACCCAACTCACAAGAACTTAGGCAGGAGACCTCATTCTAATCATCTGAAATTAAACACTTTTGGAAATATATGTGTTGAAAGAAGATACTGAAAAGTAAACAAAGTAGATGGTAGGTACTATTTATGAATAGATTCATGGTTAAATTGTGTTTTTCAGTGATGAAGTGTCTCAAGTAACAAAATTAAACAGCTAAGGACGGAAAGCATCCTAAGTATCTTTATGAAAAGAAGGTAAAAAAATTCCATTAATTTCTTCTATGAACTTGATCTCATCTAAGCAAACCATCAAATGACAAATCAAATATAAATGAAGGATTCTGGTAATGCTTACACCAGATACAGCAAAAATCTTGTGTTCTACAAGAGGAGACATTTCCCATCAATCTGTCCAGGTTGTCTCTGTATGTGTCAGCAAAATACTAGATTTTTATATATTCTTTAAAATCTATTAACAGTCTGCCACGTGAGTTATGTTCCATGACCCAGAAAGTTCTGGCATAGGCATATCTTGATTCAACAAATCCTTAGTGGAAGATTTGAACTATCTACACCAAGCCAAGTAACAGGTGGCTTTGTAGGAATGGAAAATTGGTCTAGCTCCATAGAGATATGAATGCATAATCTGAGTGTCCCACAAATGACGGTGTCAAAGTGCCTATCAAGGAAACCAAGCCTAACACGAGCTGCTTTGTAGTGAATGTCTAAGGTGGCATTAAAAAAAATTAATCTTTTTTTTTTTTTTAAGGTATTAATTAAGGTCTAGATTGAACTTTTCTGTTAAAGTGCACTAGAACTTCTTTAAAGTAGAAGTCTGTTTCCTGAGGATGTTTCTTACTGACAGACCTCAGTCTCACTGACTGCAACTCCTCGGTGTTGCCACTCTATAAAACAGACAAAATAAAGTACAGGCAGGCAGCTGAAATCGTAGTAGAGAGAACCAGAATTGGTGGTGTTGAAAACTATCTCAGCTTCCAATTGAGGGAAAACAGGAAGGAAAAGAATATAAAGGCAAAAAAGGAACTAGGCAAGCTTCAAGACAGCAGCCTTAAGCTTCAAGGCAGCAGTCTTCTTATCTATTGGGAGCTATGATTTATGAAAGTAGAAACATTAGCATTAGTCTAGAAGGATTGAGAGTAAAACCATTAACATTAGTCTAGAAGGAGCAGTAGCAAAGTAAACTCAGGCATGAAAAAGAAAGTTGTCATAGTTACTGCTACTGGGTTGTAGCATAATTCTGAATAATACATCACAAAACATAATCTGGCCTATACTGTGAATGCTTGCTCTTCTCTTACATAGTAATAGATAACTCCAGCATTTTGATGGAATTGTTTGCTAGTTTTTGAATCAATAGGGTTTTTTTTCTATAGCTCAGAGACAAGTCAGAGTGCAAAAAATAAGACTAGGGTTTTTTTTTATTCAATTAAGTCTTTTGTCTGAGGATAAAATTAGGAGTATAAAGAATAAACTACTTCAGTGTCGGTAGTGAAGACTTTCCTTCATTCCAAATCCTCTATAGATGCCCTGGAACTGCTTGTCTTATCCACAACAACAAAAAAATGAATCAAAGATGACAAATAATTAGAGAAGTAGTCCAAGGAAAACAAGGAATAAAAGTGAGGGTATAAAATGGAAGACAAACAGAAAAGTGTAAGATGGATAAAAAGAGAAAAATCTCTTGGACATATTCATTGAATACATGAATACTACAAAATGCCTCTAGATCTTTCCAAATTTCTAACTGAACAGTGATGCTGGATGCCTAATATGATCTCTTTGGAAGGTAATACCTTTCCTGGATAAAGCACATCTCCAGGATCAGGTTTAAATTCAGGTGTTCCAGAATCACAGTGACTGCAGCAACTCAGCTCAGTCTCTCTTCAGAACAGTTGCAAGCACTGTGAGTGAAAGTGACACACTGATATACCTTCTGATGGATGGAATAAGACTTTGACATTAATGTAACTCTTGGTTCACCATACCTTTGCTTTTCTCTCTGTGTATGTCATTTTTACAGCCTCAGATTTCCACCCAGATGCAACCTGAGGGCTGTCACAGCTTCACTGAGCCAGGCATTTCAGCTTAATTGCTTGAGTCCTGGAAGTCTCAGGGAGCTCCAGGGTTCATGTATGCACTCACAGTAGACTCTGTAGCATGTGTTAGCACTTTTAGGTGGTACTGGGCCTGCCACAAATCAGTATGTGCCATCCAGAACTACCATGGGTGGTGTCTTTGTGTACAGTTACGTATAGTGCATCCTGGATAAAGTAGATTTGTGTTTATGTACAGATCAACCATATAGTTAATTCTTTCCAGCAGAACTGTCAACAGGTTGTAGCCTCTATCACATTGCTGCTAGAACCATTCCATATTACTGTAAATCATATCATTGGGATCTTCTGGATCCAAATAACATCTTGGGTGTCTAACTCATCTGCTGTATTTCTCCCATGACTCCCTTTGTGATATCTCACATGCAAAGGAGATGCAGCTACTAGTGTCCCAATTAACCCATGCCACACTTCAATATAGCCACCTACAAGAACTCATTGGAATACAGGTCCTTAAGGTGTCTGTTTCATTGGCATCTTCCAGGGAGAAGGAGTGTAACCAAAAAGCTATAGTTTATTAAGCCAATTGATAGTGGCTCATCTTCAGGTCTGAAACAGAGAACCAAGTCTCTGTGAAAAACTTTTGCTTTAAATTCAGCCTCAGAAGATGAGCGTTGAAGGAATTAGAAGTAATCAACCAGTTCTAGTTGATTAGTTCTAATTCTGAACTGCCATAGGAAGACTATCGGGTAAGATTGCTTAAGGGTATTTGATTAAGTCAGTTTCATCTCTGTCCCTGAATGTGTATTTCTACCTCAAATGTTTGCTTTCATCCTTGGCAATCAAATCAAGACCACCATCTATGACAGCAGTACGTGGAATCACAGAATCCAGAATCACAAAACCTTGGAGGTTGGGAGGAACCTCCAGAGATCATTGAAGCCAATTTCCCTGCCAAAGCAAGATCCCCAAGGGCAGTTTGCACAAAAACGCGTCTAGGTGGGTTTTGAAAGTCTCCAGAGAAGGAGGCACACGCAGCCTCTCTGGGCAGCCTGTACACCTGTGCAGGGAACTAATCTGGCAGAAAAATAACCCAGCATGAACTAGTTCATCCCTCCAAATGATCTCATGTGAGTATCTTACCAGTAAAACTGAACATGAGCCAGCAGTGTGCCCATGTGGCCAAGAGAGCCAGTGGCATCCTGGCCTGCATCAGGAATGGTGTGGTCAGCAGGCGCAGGGAGGTCATTCTGCCCCTGTACTCTGCACTGGTTAGACCACACCTCGAGTACTGTGTTCAGTTCTGGGCCCCCCAGTTTAGGAGGGACATTGAGATGCTTGAGCGTGTCCAGAGGAGGGTGACGAGGCTGGTGAGAGGCCTTGAGCACAGCCCTATGAGGAGAGGCTGAGGGAGCTGGGATTGGTTAGCCTGGAGAAGAGGAGGCTCAGGGGTGACCTTATTGCTGTCTACAACTACCTGAAGGGTGGTTGTGGCCAGGAGGAGGTTGCTCTCTTCTCTCAGGTGGCCAGCACCAGAACAAGAGGACACAGCCTCAGGCTGCGCCAGGGGAGATTTAGGCTGGAGGTGAGGAGAAAGTTCTTCACTGAGAGAGTCATTGGACACTGGAATGGGCTGCCTGGGGAGGTGGTGGAGTCGCTGTCCCTGGGGCTGTTCAAGGCAAGGTTGGACGTGGCACTTGGTGCCATGGTCTAGCCTTGAGCTCTGTGGTAAAGGGTTGGACTTGATGATCTGTGAGGTCTCTTCCAACCTTGGTGATACTGTGATACTGTGATACTGTGATACTGTGAAAAAAAAAAAGAGGCTGAGGGAAAACCTCATTGCTTTCTACAGCTTCTTCAGGAGAGAAAGTAGAGAGAGAGAGGTAGATGCTGATCTCCACTCCCTGAGATCCAGTGAAGGGATACAGGCCAATGGTTCAAAACCATGCCACAGGAATTTTACACGGGTTGTCAGGAAGCATTTTGTTGCCAAAAACACTGTTAAACACTGCACCAGGCTTCCTAATGATGTGTTTGATGGCCCAGACCTGTCAGAGTTTCAGAGGCAATTGGACAATGCCTTTAATAACGTGCTTTATCTTTTGGTCAGCTGTGCAGTGGTCAGCTTGGTGCACCAAATGATTGTTACAAAACTTTTCCAAGTGAAATATTCTATTCTATTCCATTCTAGTCTAGTCTATTTTTAAAAATCAACTTAAATTATAGTCTCCTCCTGGCTGTAACAGGTTGGTGCTCTCCACAGCATTATTGTCCTTAGTTTGATGAACCCTTTTTTATATTAAGTATTTGCATACCAGAGGGTGTGGACAAAAGAGCCTTTAACTTTCTTTCCTGGACCAAGTGCATTTCACTTTCTGTTCTTAAATAAGGACTTATAAAGCATCTTTGTGTTATTCCATTAAATGTGCTTTGCATGAAGAACCTTTAAAGAGGGTCATAGTATTACACTTGTAACATAAACAGATAAAAAACATGACAGAGATGCAGTAAGGCAACACTGACAATTGCACAGTAAAATAAAAGAAGTAGTACTCAAACTATTAAGAGCAGTAAGCCTGCTACCAGGCTAAATTAAATGAATTGAGTAAAAAAGAGTAACTAGTTAACTACTAAACAACAGTTAGCATAAGAGCTAATCTTAAAGGTAAAATTAGTAAAAGTAACAGAAAAATTCACACACACAAAGCAAGCAAGCAAGCAAACAAGCAAACAAAAATAACCCTGCTGGAGTATTTAGGAATCAAGTTCTTAAGTTATTTATCTGGTGTTTTGCTTCAGCATAGGGGTTTCAAGAGGAAAATGCTTCCTTACTCTACCTAAGGAAAATCAGAAAGTAAGAAAGGAGTGGATGACATACAAGGGGTTCAGAGGGATGTTTAAATATCAAATTCGAAGGGGGGGGGAGAGATTAAAATAAGAACCATGCAAGTTAATTGTTGAGCTTGTGGTTCTTGCAGTAAGCAAAGAAATGGTTATGAGTGGTTGCGATTTTGTCGGCAAGTTGAATTATTCCTTATCACTGGGAAGTTATTTACCTGTCTGTTTCGAGTCAATACAGTTGCAACCTTATCTGAAACTGGTTGTTAGAAGAAAAGGTGTCAGAACAAAACGGTAAATTAGGCAGAAACAAATGACCCAAAGAACAAAAGCTTTCATTCCAGAGCTCTGCAGGAACATAAGAATTAAATGGCTGTGCAGCTAACAAAAATATGCAATATCCCATTAAACTGATCGGAGCCTCATTCTCTTACTGGCTTTGCCCCAACTTCTGCTGTAGAACAAAATGTTATTTTCTTGGTGGTTACAAGGTTTGGGTTCAACTAAAAAGTAAAACTGATATTTTTGCACTTTGTACATGAAAATACAGTAAATACCACAGGAAGTGTTAATAATAATAATAATAATAATAATAATAATAATAATGATAACTCCAATTAAAAATGTGGTTTTAATTCCTGTATATTTATGAAATAACATAGAGACAAAAAGCTACTAAGGATTCTTTTAAAATACTACTTGACTTATTTAACAGCACTTCAGCTTTTGTTCACTTAAAAACATTGTGCCAGTTAGAAGCATCTTTATTCTCTTAAAGTTATATATTATTTGAAGTAGTGGGGAAGAAAACAAATCAGATCAAAACAAAACCATCCTCTCTATTAATTTTTCAAATGTAATCCTTCTAAGTCAGCCATGCAGGAGGACAGACTCAAACACACCTAAAGTTCCTGAATTTGCATTTAGGTCTGGGTAAAGAGACATTTCTCACCTTCTGGTAGTTATGGGGGTTTTTTTGGTTTGTTGGTTGGTTGGGTATTTTTTCACTGATGTGGCATTTTAAGCTCTTGTGGAGGTGTGCAACCTATTTTATGTAGGCAACACGAAGAATAATGTGAGAGTTTTCTACCATTGTGAGACCGAGGCATTTTGTGACACAGTTAAGAACTTCATTTTTTTTTTTCCCCCTAAGGATGATTTTAATGTTGATTTTCAGATTCAGATTAAGCAGTTACATATATATTGATGATAAATTGTAGATAAATACAACTACTTTTAAAATATTAAAACAAAACAGGTTCTCCATGGCTAAACAAGTGAGCATTACAAAAGTATTAATCTTTTTTTCTTGCTGCTTCAGACCCTGATTTTCATGCTCTCTTTTTGGCTCCTTTATCTTGATTCATTTAAGAAATTTTACATAGAAGAGTTTATGTTTCTTAGCAATTACTCACATAGTTTCTAAAGCCTGATGGGAACACTTTATTGTTTCCCTTCCAGTGCTGCAGCATCTAGAAGTGCAAACCCTAGGACACTCATCAACGTCTTGCCAATTTTTGAATAATTAATCACAAATCATAAGTGCCATTGAATTATTTCCACCTTCTGCTCCTTTCAGCTTTTAAATCCTCTCCACTTTATTAATATAGGCTGGGTTTTCTTGCAAAAATCTATGCTGGGGGGGAAAAAATGCAGCAAAATTGTTTAGTTCAATAATAGTTCTGATAAATGTAATAAATTTCAGTGATTTCCAGGTAAATTTCCATACACTTCACTGACAAGAGCAGTTCAACATTCTTTTTATTGCTCTAATCTGATTTGCTTCTTCCTTATGAACCATATAAGCTACTCAGCAATACAGTTCTGTCATGCAGCTATACACATGTATAGAATCCATCTCCTTAAGGTAGAACTACTGATATTTGCCCAGATTCTGACAAGAAATCTACTTTTCCTGCCGAGCAGAAATCGTACACCATTTAGATAGGCTCCGATTAGCACTGATTAGCTGTTCTTTCCTGTTACAAAGAGTAGGCAGAAACCTGCGCAACAGGTTGTGGGAGCTTGCTTCGAGGCTTTGTTTCATTACAGTTTTCAGAATTAATCAGAAACTCGAAACTTCTGCTGAGAAAAGCGAGCTCGGCTATTTAATCTTCTCAGTCTTAAGACCGTGGAGGGTGCTAAGCGCTTCGGACCTCACCACACACAAAGATGTGAATGGTTGTTTAAATGCTGCACACCTCCTAAAGGTTTGGTGACTCCTGCTGGGTCGTACCTCCCGGTTTTGTTCTGGTGCTTTGTCGTCGTGTCTGTCATCATGGGGACACGGTCTCAAGTTGTGCCAGGGTAGGTATAGGCTGGATGTTAGGAAGAAGTTCTTCACAGAGAGAGTGATTTCCCATTGGAATGGGCTGCCCAGGGAGGTGGTGGAGGCACTGTCCCTGGGGGTCTTCAAGAAAAGACTGGATGAGGCACTTAGTGCCATGGTCTAGTTGATTGGCTAGGGCTGGGTGCTAGGTTGGACTGGATGATCTTGGAGGTCTCTTCCAACCTGGTTGATTTTATGATTCTATGGTATGCTTTTAACACACGACTTAAAACCTGTGAATGTTGATTCTGAGAAGTGCATTCAAAGGAGCCTAAACTACCTTTGTCAAGTTTGACTTTCCTGTTTCAAGGCTGTAATACTTGTTAAAAGCACCGTTGGACAGCATGCAATACCTATCTAGCAGATAGGTATCTAGCAGAGTTTCATCTTCATGCCATCTAAAATCAAGACCAGTGAAACCAATGCTGTTCTGCCTTCATTATCACTTGCCACAGTGAGGAAATTATTTGCTTACACTCCTTCTCGCATTGCCAAGAACACAATTAATTTACAGAAATATCTGTGAAGCACTACTGCTTTACTGCTTTACAAGTAGAGGAACTGAGTCAATAAAAAGCTTCTTACAGCTTAGACATGACCGCCTATAAATTAATAGCAGTGCCAAGATAAAGGCTGACTAATTAGCAACTGTTAGGTGTTGACCCAGTTCACCAGAATACACTACCAAGGGACTTTTTTTTTTTTTTCCACATATTGGAAATTCTTTTTGTAAACTTTAGTGCTGTGCAACCCTGTAATTATGCACAGAGCACTTTAGGACACAAAGGGCTGGGGGGCGGGGGGGAGATGGGGGGGGCGAAGGGGAGGGAAGGCAAAACAAACAAACCCATCATTTTTTGGCTCAGCAGGTTTGCATGGAACTTCAGAAACTTACTCTTGCTAACCGATAAAATTCATGCAAACATTCATACTCAGGCTTGATTCTCTCTCAGGCCACCTTGTGCTGCTCCCACAGTAGTGGACTAGATAATCAAGCACTTACAGTATAGCACAGGGAGTAGTTCTTATAGCAACCTCAGAAACCCTTACTAACTTCAGTGAGGCTTTGTACTAGTGCAGAGATTAATTCATGTGGAACTAATAGCAAGACTGTGGCCTAAGTAAAAAACTGGTCTAGCTCTGTTTGCTTGTTATCCAGTTGTCAAAATGTAGTGCTCATTAAGTGCAGAAACAAAGTGCCCAGATGGATTCTTTATATCTGAGAAATGTCTTTCCCGCATAAAGAGAAAATAATGAGTAGAACTGAAGCAGAATTTAAAACCTTATTGAAAAGAAGGGAAACTCTAAGGCAGGTCTTTTAATTAAGAAAAATGCAGAAGCCCTTCCTCTATGCATCTTATGAACTACTTTTACCTTAAAAAGTCATTTATGCAAAAAAAAAAACCCGTGATTTCACTGCCTGAGTCTGTAGAACACAAATGAAACTAAAACAAATGCCTCCTATTCCCACTACTCCCATGTGAACTTCATGCTTTCTTAAAATTGTGCTCTAATCACTTCTCTGACATCCTGTGACACTGACATTTTCTATCATAGAATCATAGAATCAAACAGGTTGGAAAAGACCTCCAAGATCATCCAGTCCAACCTATCACCCAGCCCCATCCAGTCAACTAGACCACGGCACTAAGTGCCTTATCCAGGCTTTTCTTCAGCACTTCCAGGGATGGTGACTCCACCACCTCCCTGGGCAGCCCATTCCAATGCCAATCACTCTCTCTGTGAAGAACTTCCTCCCAACATCCAGCCTAGACTTCCCCCAGCACAACTTGAGGCTGTGTCCCCTTGTTCTGTTGCTGGTTGTCTGGAAGAAGAAACCAACCCCCACCTGGCTACAACCTCTCTTCAGCAATGAGGTCAGCCCTGAGCCTCCTCTTCTCCAGGCTGCACACCCCCAGCTCCCTCAGCCTCTCCTCATAGGATTTGTGTTCCAGGCCCTTCACCAGCCTTGCTGCCCTTCTCTGGACAAAGCCTTTTCTGAACTCATCTAACTTAACCTGTTGAAGTGCCTAACAGCACAATCAGAGACTCCTCCCTAACATGAGAGCTCTAACTTACTTGCATGCTTACTTCAGCAGAAGGCAATAAGCTAGTGTAGGAGGCACAACAGCATATTATCACTAATAAAAATTGATGTGAAGATATTGTCTGCTACATGGATGTACCAATGTAAAATCTGATCTAAAACTAAAAAAGAAGAAGAAGAAGAAGAAGAAGAAGAAGAAGAAGAAGAAGAAGAAGAAGAAGAAGAAGAAGAGAGAGAGGGAGATTAAGAAATTAAATTGTCGGTTTCCAAAGGTGTTCAATGTTAAGGATTTTCCTGGACATACTCAACTTCTAACACAATTTTGAAGTGTGTTTGACTACTTCGCTGCCAACAACGCCAAGGATTCAGCTTCATTAAAGGTTTTAGGAAATGTAAGTCTGTCTATCTGTCAAAAAGATCAACCTCACTTTTCTTGATGGTGCATTTTTACCTATTCTCTTGTAAAAGTACCAACAATTGTGCAGCCATGCATGTGAATTACCTCAGAGAATTGACCTGGCTGAAAATCAAACCAGTAAAATGAATCTCTTCTGGAGCAGGATCAGTTCTCTAATCCGACTCACTATACATCCACAAATAGCAGACCTATCACTACTAGAAAGTGGGGAAGGACATGGAGTCAGGAATGGGAAGGAGGGATAGTTGACTTTCACCATCTGTAAGGCTCAGGTATTCAGACAAAGCCATGTATTGCCTGGCTGGATATAGAAGACCTACTTCAGACATGCACCAAACCATTGAACCTAGTGATGTCAAATAATCAATTAACCAAATAAGGAAATAATGCAGTTGATGATAAGTACAGGACAAAATCTGCAAGTTCTATCTGAGGAGATAGAACTTGCAGATTTAGGGAGATTTAGGCTCGAGGTTAGGAGAAAGTTCTTCACTGAGAGAGTCATTGGACACTGGAATGGGCTGCCCGGGGAGGTGGTGGAGTCGCCGTCCCTGGGGCTGTTCAAGGCAAGATTGGACGTGGCACTTGGTGCCATGGTCTGGCCTTGAGCTCTGTGGTGAAGGGTTGGACTTGATGATCTGTGAGGTCTCTTCCAACCTTGATAATACTGTGATAATTAAGGCCCTCACACATCAGCTTGTCTTTGGCTTCCACTATCAAATATGTCTCAAGCGCCATTTATCTGTTCCAGTGGAGCTAATGGATCCAGACACTCCCTTACTGCACTCCCTCAGGCATTTGAAATCCACCACTTAATCATCTGGTAAGACCTTCCAACCCTGGTTAGCTGCTGTTTTCTGAGTGCCTGTATCTCTGAAGGCAGTCACCTGTGACACTATTTACCTCCTGATGCTGTTTTGCCATGTAAAGGCCTAACCACAAGGGGATTGTCAAATACTTCTATCCTGATTATCTCATCCAATCTGTGCTAGTTTGAATCTAGACAGAATATTTTGGTGAGAAGAATTAGATTATAGGATGTGAAAAGGAAACAGTGGTGTTGTCTTCTTCACTCATAGGCTTGCTAAGATGTATAAAAACAAGAACATAAATATAGATAACAGAGTTGCTCTCTGACTCTGGATGAATGCACTTCTCTCCCTATCCCTCTGCTTCCTAAGCCCCCTGGCCGATTCTCCAAACTCAGCATGAATGTAAGGCAAAGTCTGGGATAAGGTAGAGGGCTGGAAAGGAGGCAGAGGGGTGATTGGGAGCCCCTCCTGTGGACTCTGGTTTCTGGGAGGTCTGTTGTGTTTCTATATTACCTTTTAACTTGTATATTTCTGTATATGGCTGTATACGTTGTAAGTATCTGGTTGTATATTGTGCTAAGCTGTAAATATAAAGCTTCATTCTAATTTCCATCTCGGCTGAGTCTAGTCTGAGTGATTTACACAAGAGGTTAACACCTAAACCATCACACAGTCTGAAACACACCTACAGGATTAAGTACCACAGCGTAAACAGGCATGGACAGGGCTTCTGAAGGCTGGTAGCTAGTATGTATATACATCCCATCTATGATTGCATTCAAACCCCCAGAATTCAAAGCTGGCTGCAGTAGCAGGGATTGTTTTTCTTTTCATTAGTGCTCAAGATATAGTTTGTATATTAATCCAGATTTTAAGAAGTATCAGCAGAAATAGCCTTCCAAATCTGCTACGATGAAAAACAGGACTGCTCATTACAGCAGCTGGTATTTGAGAGCGCAAATCGAGAGTGCAAGCTGCTTGTTAGAATCAGACATGTGAACTGCTATACAGACATTCATGTTCAGATATTACTGCTTCTTT
This sequence comes from Pogoniulus pusillus, assembly GCF_015220805.1. NCBI lineage: Eukaryota > Metazoa > Chordata > Aves > Piciformes > Lybiidae > Pogoniulus > Pogoniulus pusillus. The sequence goes on along the minus strand of NC_087309.1, from coordinate 9,306,289 downwards.
ATAAGAGTAAGCTATGGTATCTTTTCCCTCTCTTCAGGTGTAATCCTTGGATTTTCTCTTCGATCATATAAGATGAGCTACCGGGAAGTCAAGTATTTTTCATTCCCAGGAGAGCTGCTCATGAGAATGCTGCAGATGCTGGTCCTGCCACTAATTGTATCCAGTTTAGTCACAGGTAAATAAATGAAACAGATCTTTACTTTAAAAAAAGATAATTCCATAAAGATGCACATAATAAATCATCTTAAATAGTAACATTCCACAGCATAGAAATGTTATAACCTGCAAACAGAGATACCTTTGCTATTGCTCTTTCAGAGACAATGTAACAAGTGGTTGGAATTTACATACTAGGAAACTAAAAGATGCTTTTCCTAATTTCAGCACTATCTATGCAAGCTACTATATATAGCTCCTGTGAAGCTGTTTCTGCACTCCACTTCCTTCTTTAACTTTTTGAACATCTATTTCCTCTACAATGTCCTATTGCTAACAGTGTGTATCTCTCAAAAATAGTTCCAAGGTGCAAGAAAGTTTATTGATTGTGAGCAGTAACCTGTACTTGTAAATACAGACCTACAAAATGTCTGCCTACCTCCTAATCTTTAAGAAAGAGACGAGAAAAAATAGGTAATAGATTGGATAGTTTGGAAGAATCTTCACTGCTTCAGTTCCATTTTCTTATCTTCTGGCCAATTACTCTATCAAGCTTCAAGCTCTCTTTACTAAGTTGTTGCCACAAGCTAAGTACATGGTGATTAATGTTTGGTGGTGAAGTGTGCCTTGTCATTCCATTTAAGTTTCATGGAAGAAAATGTTTGGGATGTAACCATGAGGTATTTGCTCTGGTACTTATCTGAAGAAAAGAAAGGATGGACCTTGGTCTATCAGCAAATCAGAGATAGAGTTTGAAGAACTTAATGAAAACCTGCAGTCCTAAAAGCTAAACACCTAAGGCACTACCTCAATTGTCAGAGTATCTTGAGATTATAGCTGTTCTCTAGTTCACTGATTTTCAAATAATTTAGTACTAAGATCTCCTCATATAGAATCATAGCATCGTAGAATCAAACAGGTTGGAGGAGACCTCCAAGATCATTCACTCCAACCTAGCACCCAGCCCCATCCATTCAACTAGACCACGGCACTAAGTGCCTTATCCAGGCTTTTCTTGAACACCTCCAGGGATGGTCACTCCACCACCTCCCTGGGCAGCCCATTCCAATGCCAATCACTCTCTTTGTGAACAACTTCCTCCTAACATCCAGCCTAGACTTCCCCCAGCACAACTTGAGACTGTGTCCCCTTGTTCTGTTGCTGGTTGCCTGGCAGAAGAGACCAACCTCACCTGACTACAGCCTCCCTTCAGGTAGTTGTAGACAGCAACGAGGTCAGCCCTGAGCCTCTTCTTCTCCAGGCTAAGCACCCCCAGCTCCCTCAGCCTCTCCTCACAGGGTTTGTGTTCCAGGCCTCTCACCAGCTTCATTGCCCTTCTCTGGACACGTTCCAGCACCTCAACATCTCTCTCGAATTGAGGAGCCCAGAACTGGACACATATAGAAGCAGACAAGCAAAGATTCCATTTTCACAGATACTGAAGATATACATAGAGATGTAAGCTGCTAATACAACAGCGCAAGACTACAGTACTCACAAAGTAATTTCAATCTTCTATGCTGAGAACTTAATGAACACTAAAACTAGAGAGAAATTTATAGCTCTTGCAGGGGAAACAATGACAAGTTTAATTCCTAACCATTGTATAGTTCTGTTACACAACGTATGTCCTTGTTCTTTTCTTATCCCTTTCACCTGCAGAACTCCCCAGGTTGGCTGGACACTGATAGAAGAACCATTAGTAGAAATGTAAAAGTAGAAAAGAGAGGAGTACTAGTAAAAGTAGAAAAGGAGAGATATTTACTCTTTTTGTGTTAGCTGAGACTGGCACTGCTGCTCCATTTTGTAGAATGAGTTACTACAAGAGAATTCACCTGCTCAAGTGCCTCATAAATCTGCATCCATGCTGGTTGTTTGAGAGAGCTTCAGGTTAAATGGGAAATTAGGTAGACTGATCCACACAAGGATTTAAATTCACTTTGAAAATTTTAAGAAATGTTACTTTGATTAGGTAACGATCATCAAATCCACATCAGAGAGTCACAAGTACCACAAGGATCTAGCCTTGTGATAAAATTAACTCTTCTGCCAAATTACCAGGTCTCAGTGGAGATTTTGTCACTGTAGTGGAGGGCCCATAGGCACGAAAATAGGCTTATTTATGCCTTGTTCTGCCTGGACATGTTTTTCTGCCCAAACCAGAGGTAAACGCATTAAATGGATAAAGGGGCATAACAAACCTGGTGCCATAAAGTCTGGCCTGCCCAGGGCCCCTGACTGTGTAAACATGGTTTATAAGCCCATGCACCCAGCTCATGTTTACCAGGTGCTAGGCCCATGCTATGCCCATATTTGGAAGGTCCAGGCTTGTGTCTTTTGCCTGATGTGGTATTGCTTTGGCTAACTGCCAACCTGATTGGTTGTTCTAGTGGCCTCGGGCCATTAATCTTAGTCATAGAATCATAGAATCATAGAATCAACCAGGTTGGAAGAGACCTCCAAGATCATCCAGTCCAACCTAGCACCCAGCCCTATCCAATCAACTAGACCATGGCACTAAGTGCCTTATCCACATTTGATAAATAGGGATACACAGGTAAACAAGGTGCTTGCTCGCTTAGACTTACCCACACTGCTTTTTGTTTATGCGTGCCTGCTGTGTGTCCACCTGCAGTGCACCTGCTTCACAGAGACAGCATCTCCCATAATCTCCCAGCCAGCTGTGCACACTTGCACGCCACTGTGGTGAGTTACCAGGACTAGATCCTGTATTGCCTGCCTTTATCTACGGAGGTCAGACTCCTGTGCAGCCATGAACCCTATCGCATGCCTGCTGCCTTGTTATTGCCCAGTGCATGCCACTGCCAATGAGTTACCGGGAGCAGACCCCACTTGTCTGCACGCAATCAGTCTGCTGGTCAGTGTGACACCGTGCTGACACTGCACGGCATCGTACTCCTTCTGCACCTGAGGTCCTGCCTACTTCCTTTGGACAAAGCGTCCAGAAGAAGCCAGGGGAACAAGGTCAGAGACTGTCCTTTCCCCAGAAGCCAGGAAGTTTCTCCTTCTCCCTGAAGCTGGGAGGATTCCAGCCTCAAAGTCCAAGGGCAGAGTCCCCTGAAGATTGGACACTTCCATAGGCCATGACGTAGCTCCGGAGGATGATTGATAATTAATAAGAATTTGTGAGTAAATGTTTTAATGCCTCTGTAATTCTCTATAGCCTTCTGCCATAGAGCAGATAGAGCACGGGCCCATCTACTGGGCAGACAGCATATTGACCCCAAGCAGTATTTGCTGCGGGGAAATTCCTCTCTCTGTTTATAGTTTGAATTGTTTGATAGTTATTAATAAGTTACTTTTTGATGTTATTCCTAGAATGTCCTTCATAACCGTCTAGAACAGATATTAATATTAAAATTCAGTGGTTGGGGGTGCCAAGAGTTCAGAATATTGAAGATAATAAATTATATATTGTCATAGAATATTATCTTGCACCAATTAATTTCTCCCCTCCACCACAATTGGTGTAGGTGGCAGAATACCCCTCCACGACAGTCACATACTGGAAAAATGAGCTTCCAGCTAATTCCATTCTAAGGAGAATCTTCAATCTCAGGATTCAAACAATATTCTTCTATTTGAAGGACTTTTTTTCCCCCCTCCACGTTAAATTCTTTGGAGCACATAATGATTTTTTTTAATGCCCTTTTATTGTGGCAATTACTTCCTTTATTATATAAAGGCTTTAGGCACAAAGAATTATCATTTATCTGTAAGATTTATCTTACTAGCATACAAAAGTCTTCTGTTGTTAAGTGGATTATTCCTAGAATTTCCTTACGATGTAGAGACAGTAATTTTCAGAGTGAATAATAACATTTTAATCTTCTTCAGTCAGGCAGGGTATTCAATGAAATTGACAGATGTCAGATTCCATTATTTAATCCTTTTTAATCATTAAATACAACAGGAATATCCTTTTTAATCATTAAATACAACAGGAATATACCTTCTCTCAGGTGATTAAAAAACATTTCCCAGTTTACTGCTAGAAACCATTTTCTACATTAAATAATTAATGCCATGGTCTAGTTGACTGGCTAGGGCTGGGTGATGGGTTGGACTGGGTGATCTTGGAGGTGCCTTCCTACCTGGCTGATTCTATGATATGATATGATATGATATGATAGTGCCTCATTTAGCATAGAATCATAGAATGAACCAGGTTGGAAGAGACCTCCAAGATCACCCAGTCCAACCCAGCACCCAGCCCTAGCCAGTCAACTAGACCATGGCACTCAGTGCCTCATCCAGTGTTCTTTTGAACACCTCCAGAGACAGAGACTCCACCACCTCCCTGGGCAGCCCATTCCAACACCAATCACTCTCTCAAGCATGCAGCTACATCTGCACACAGTTATGACAGTATCAGCACTATGGTCTCTGAGGGGTTAGAAGTAGTCTAAGGGCTACTAAACTCCACAAAATCTGTGAATGTCAGATGAATTGGAACAATTAAAACAAGGTAATAATTATAGAAGCTATGGAGTGTTATGTAAAGTAATGGTAAACTGAGAAACTGATGAGTTCTGCTATAAACAGTTCTTACAGCTGTTCTCAGACTCTTGGGAAAATAAACTATAAAATGTGAAATCAGCCCAACTACATTTCTCTATAGGTGTTTTGGTACTTTAATGACAGAAAGACACAGAATTGTATTCCAAAAGTTTTTCTCATGATTGCCTTAGTACTTCATTGTATCTCAAGCAGATACACAATTTTCTCCATTGGGGTATGTCTGCACGTTATCAAGCATCTAATAACGTCTGCTTGGGAGAAAAGAGGAGTTAGTTACATAACTTCCACCACCTTTTACTTTCCATAGGAAAATATGAATTTACAAATGTCTGTGATGATTATCTTTTGTGCTAACACACAAGGCCAGCTGCATAGTCTATACTAGGTTTTATTCACTACAGTCTTTCAAATAGGGGAACTCTGATGTCAGCATTTCCAATCAGTATCTCTTACAAAGTTGAAGGCAAAATTAAAGCACGGTATATAGAGAGGCACTAAAAAAACATTCCCATACAGTCTCAAGTTGTGCCAGGGTAGGTATAGGCTGGATATTAGGAAGAAGTTTTTCACAGAGAGAGTGATTTCCCATTGGAATGGGCTGCCCAGGGAGGTGGTGGAGGCACTGTCCCTGGGGGTCTTCAAGAAAAACCTGGATGAGGCACTTAGTGCCATGGTCTAGTTGATTGGATAGGGCTGGGTGCTAGGTTGGACTGGATGGTCTTGGAGGTCTCTTCCAACCTGGTTGATTCTATGATTCTATGATTTGCCAGCCTATTTTGTCCTGAAAACACAGGACTAACAATTTCACTGCAGTTCAGTTTTGAATTTGCTGTACTTACAGGAATTCAGAATTTTTCATACCTTCTTGTGTCATTGTAGCTTCAAGCATTTTACATAAACAAATTACGTGGCGTGGTTACCTATAAATATTCATTGTCCCTCAAAGGTTTATAAAACACACATTAACAATTAAACTCATTATGAAATAATGGCTCAGCAGTCCTGGCTCACTGGAGAGGTCCCAGGAGACTGGAAAATGGCCAACATGGTCCCCATCCACAAGAAGGGTCGGATGGAGGAACCTGGGAACTATAGACCTGTCAGCCTGACCTCAGTGCCAGGGAAACTGATGGAGCAGGTTATCTTGGGGGTGATAAGCGCGCACCTGAGGGATGGCAAAGGGCTCAGGTCCAGACAGCATGGGTTTAGGAAGGGCAGATCCTGCCTTTCTAACCTGATCTCCTTCTATGATCAGGTGAGCCGCTTGGTGGATGTGGGGAGGCCTGTGGATGTGGTCTATCTGGACTTCAGCAAGGCCTTTGACACTGTCCCCCACAGCAAACTGCTGGCTAAGCTGTCAGCCCATGGCTTGGATGGCAACACTCTGTGCTGGGTTAGGAACTGGCTGGAGGGGCGGACCCAGAGAGTGGTGGTGAATGGTGCCACATCCAGCTGGCGGCTGCCACTAGTGGTGTCCCTCAGGGATCAGTGCTGGGCCCCATCCTCTTTAACATCTTCATAGATGATCTGGATGAGGGCATGGAGTCAGTCATCAGCAAGTTTGCAGATGACACCAAGCTGGGGGCAGATGTGGCTGGGTTGGAGGGCAGAAGGGCTCTGCAGCGGGACCTTGACCGCCTGGACAGATGGGCAGAGGCCAATGGGATGGGGTTCAATAGCTCCAAGTGCAGGGTGCTGCACTTTGGCCACAACAGCCCCATGCAGAGATACAGGCTGGGGTCGGAGTGGCTGGAGAGCAGCCAGACAGAGAGGGATCTGGGGGTGCTGATTGATACCCACCTGAACATGAGCCAGCAGTGTGCCCAGGTGGCCAAGAGAGCCAGTGGCATCCTGGCCTGCATCAGAAATGGTGTGGTCAGCAGGAGCAGGGAGGTCATTCTGCCCCTGTACTCTGCACTGGTTAGACCACACCTTGAGTGCTGTGTTCAGTTCTGGGCCCCCCAGTTTAGGAGGGACATTGAGATGCTTGAGCGTGTCCAGAGAAGGGCGACGAGGCTGGGGAGAGGCCTTGAGCACAGCCCTACGAGGAGAGGCTGAGGGAGCTGGGATTGGTTAGCCTGGAGAAGAGGAGGCTCAGGGGTGACCTTATTGCTGTCTACAACTACCTGAGGGGAGGTTGTGGCCAGGAGGAGGTTGCTCTCTTCTCTCAGGTGGCCAGCACCAGAACAAGAGGACACAGCCTCAGGCTGCACCAGGGAAGATTTAGGCTGGAGGTGAGGAGAAAGTTCTTCCCTGAGAGAGTCATTGGGCACTGGAATGGGCTGCCCAGGGAGGTGGTGGAGTCGCCGTCCCTGGGGCTGTTCAAGGCAAGATTGGACGTGGCACTTGGTGCCATGGTCTAGCCTTGAGCTCTGTGGTAAAGGGTTGGACTTGATGATCTGTGAGGTCTCTTCCAATCCTAATAATACTGTGATACTGTGATACTGTGAAATAGCAAAGACTGCAAGATTTGTGCCAGCATTAACAGAACTATGCATTAACACTTTCTGAGCTGCTACAACAATATCATAACAAAACTGAAAATCCAGCCTTTAAAACTGGTCTAGAATTTTATTTGTGTGCTTCATTTGTTCACTGAATGTAAGGGCATCTGAACAAAGGGCCTTTTCTTAGCTAGTCTGCACATAGGAGTCAAGGGAGGTTGTTCTTCCCCTCTACTCTGCCCTGGTGAGACCCCACCTGAAGTACTGCATCCAGTTCTGGAACTCATATTACAAGAGGGACGTGGAAATGCTGGAATGTGTCCAGAGAAGGACTACGAGGATGCTCAGAGGTCTGGAGCAGCTCTGCTATGAGGACAGACTGAAAGAGTTGGGGCTGTTCAGTCTGGAGAAGAGGAGGCTCCCAGGTGACCTTCTTATGGCCTTTCAGTATCTGAAGGGGGCCTACAAAAAAGCTGGGGAGGGACTTTTTAGGCTCTCATGAAGTGTCAAGACTAGGGGGAATGGAGCAAAGCTGGAGGTGGGTAGGTTCAGACTGGATGTGAGAAGGAAGTTGTTGAGCATGAGAGTGGTGAGAGCCTGGAGCAGGTTGCCCAGGGAGGAGGCCCCATCCCTGGAGGTGCTTAATATCAGGCTAGATGGGGCTCTGGCCAGCCTGCTCTGGGATAGGGTGTCCCTGCCTGTGGCAAGGTGTTGGAACTAGATGATCCTTGTGGTCCCTTCCAACCCTGACTGATTCTGTGAGTCTATGATATTTCCTAAATTCACCTTCTCAAAAGTAATTTATGACCAGACTTTACAAAAAATGTAGAATCATAGAATCATAGAATCAACCAGGTTGGAAGAGACCTCCAAGGTCATCCAGCCCAACCTAGCACCCAGCCCTAGCCAGTCAACTAGACCATGACACGAAGTGACAGGTACTAAAGTCAGAGAAATGTTGTAATGGTCGTTTGCAAATGTTTTTCAACATTCTAGTCACAGTTCTACTTAACAGATAGGCTGTTTCATGTTCCATGAAATGTTGGATGTTTGGAATTTAGTTGTGCAGGGACCACTGCTTTTAAATGCAAGGAGACAAGAATTAAATTCTGTTCATTTCTTTCAAATGCATTTGTCTAGTCGAGTGCAGTGAAGCTGAAAATGTCCATATGAGATCTGAGACCAAATTTGCAAGAACAGTGAGATAATAAGAATCACAGAATCATAGAATTAGTCAGGTTGGAAGAGACCTCCAAGATTATCCAGCTCCAATCTATCACTCAGCCCCATCTATTCAACTAGACCATGGCACCAAGTGCCTCATCCAGGCTTTTTTGAACACCTCCAGGGACGGTGCATCCACCACCTCCCTGGGCAGCCTATTCCAAAGCCAATCACTCTCTCTGTGAAGAACTTCCTCCTCACATCCAGCCTACACCTCCCCTGGCACTGCTTCAGACTGTGTGTCATAACTAACTTGGGAATAAGAGTAAAATGAATGAACTTGGGAAAACAGAAGAGAAACACAGAAACACTGAAGCAGGAGGGTCCTCTGGCTCACAAAAGATGATACAGCATGTCAGTGATAACAGAATCAAGCAAATACACCAATCACGAATACTAGTACAATGCACTGTGCATTAGATGGTAGTGCTTGTCCAAGCTGTTAGTGGGAGCAACACCAGTACAGTACAAATTACTCTTAGTCACACACCAGCATTTTTTTGTGCAAGTTTCTATTCAAGACTATAGATTATTGAGAAGATTCAGAATCTGTAAGTTGCAGGAGTGGGTGATTCTTGACTAATTTGGGATGAACTTACGCTGCGTGTGATTTCAGCTATAAAGGGAGAGCAATGAATGGTGATAATGCTAAAAACAAATAATGAGCAACACAATCTGTCCCCTTGAGTGAGATAAAAGCATAGGCACAAAAGTGACCCAAGTAACAAAACGAAATACAAGTAGAGCTCACAATTAACAGCCAAGCTGCAGATGCAGTTCCCAGAAGTTACCTACGATGAAACAAGCATAATAGTAAAAAAACCAAACAACTAAATCTGAAATAGTCACCAAGCCACTCCCTTACATATGTAAGGAAAAACTCAGCATCTAGATATGAACAGATTCAACTCCAGACAAGCCAGATTTGGACCAAGTATTTTATGAGTGTAAAATGGAGGAAGGTAATACTGTGACATGTTGTATAACCTTAGGCAAACTGTGTTTCTCTCTTGCATCTCTATTTCCTTTGTCCTTTCAGATGTAGTGCCAATTAATGTTTTGGTTACAGCTACTAGCTGCTAGGCAAAGAAGTTTTATGGAGACATGTGAGTTAAGTTGCCAGATCTCAGCAGGCAGAAACTATCTAGATATTGTAGCTATATTGATGCATGCATGCAGTTTCCATACCTGGATCACAGAACAATTTACATAGAACATCCAATACTTCTTCTTTTTTTTTTTTTTTTCCAATAAACAAAGGAAAGCTCCTGCTTGGATTTGTGTGCCCAAACCAACACTGGCTAAAAATGTGGGCAAGTTACTAGGTTTGTAAAGATCAAATAATAGAATCATAGAATCATAGAATCAACCGGATTGGAAGAGACCTCCAAGATCAGCCAGTCCAACCTAGCACCCAGCCCTATCCAATCAACTAGACCATGGCACTAAGTGCCTCATCCAGGCTTTTCATGAAGACCCCCAGGGACTGTGCCTCCACCACCTCCCTGGGCAGCCCATTCCAATGCCAATCACTCTCTCTGCCAACAACTTCCTCCTAACATCCAGCCTATACCTACCCTGGCACAACTTGAGACTGTGTCCCCTTGTTCTGTTGCTGGTTGCCTGGGAGAAGAGGCCACCCCCCACCTGGCTGCAATGCCCCTTCAGGTAGTTGTAGACAGTAATAAGATCACCCCTGAGCCTCCTCTTCTCCAGGCTAAACAACCCCAGCTCCCTCAGCCTCTCCTCATAGGATTTGTGCTCCAGGCCCTTCACCAGCTTTGTTGCCCTTCTCTGGACACCTTCCAGCACCTCAACATCTCTCTTGAATTGAGGAGCCCAGAACTGGACACAGGACTCAAGGTGTGGTCTGACCAGTGCTGAGTACAGGGCAAGAATAACCTCCCTTGTCCTACTGGCCACACTGTTCCTGATGCAGGCCAGGATACCATTGGCTCTCTTGGCCACCTGGGCACACTGCTGCCTCATCTTCAGCTTACTATCTACCATCACCCTCAGGTCCCTTTCTTCATGGCTGCTTTCCAGACACTCAGTCCCCAGCCTATAGTGCTGCTTGGGGTTGTGGTGGCCAAAGTGCAGAACTCTGCACTTGGCCTTGTTAAATCTCATCCCACTGGTCTCTGCCCACCCATCCAGCCTGTCCAGGTCCCTCTGCAGGGCTCTCCTACCTTCCAACAGATCCACACCTGCTCCTAGCTTGGTGTCATCTGCAAACTTACTGATGCTGGACTCAATCCCCTCATCCAGGTCATCAATAAAGATATTGAACAGGACTGGGCCCAGCATTGATCCTTGGGGAACACCACTAGTGACAGCTGCCAACTGGATGTGGCACCATTCACCACCACTCTCTGGGCTCTGCCATCCAGCCAGTTCTTGATCCAGCACAGAGTGAATCTGTCCAAACCATGAGCTGCCAGCTTGGCTAGGAGCTTCTTGTGGCAGATAGAGTCATCTTGTAAATGGGATGGAACTTTATAATTACTTCAAGCACTTGCTCTTCAGTACCTGCAATACTGTATAAAACAGATGTCCATAGCTCTAATAACCATTATTTAGACAAACACTTATAGATAAAAAAATCCTAAACCTTCTTATACTGTTCCCCTCCAGAGTCTTCAAGGGAATGTGGGCATCATTTGTTTAATAATTATGTCTTGCAGTTCTGAAGTACTTTGGACAAAGCTTTTAAAAGTTAACAAAATGAATTTAAGCAGCAGGCAGTTACACTTTGAAAAATTAGTAAGGGAAAAAAAAAAGGAAAAAAAATAGATATGTTGGAAACTATTCATCCCCTAAAAACATTGATTCTGAAGTCTAAAAAAAAAAAAGAAGAAATGTGTGCAGATTCAGTGTGTCCCTATAAGATATGGTAAGATTTGATTATACATTAAAAAAGGAAACCTAACTGTGATATGCAGCATTCAAAAGCAGAAAGTACACAGCAGTGAGAGCCCTGGGCCTGTTTAGGCTGGAGAAGAGAAGACTGAGAGGAGATTTGATCAGTGTGTACAAGTATCTGAGGGGTGGGTGTCAAGTGGCTGAGGCCAATCTCTTTTTGGTGATCTGCAGCAATAAGACAAAGAGCGACAGCTATGAACTGGAACAGGGGAAGTCTCATCAATCCCTGGAGGTGTTCAAGAAAAGCCTGGATGAGGCACTTAGTGCCATGGTCTGGTTGACTGGATAGGGCTGGGTGCTAGGTTGGACTGGATGATCTTGGAGATCTCTTCCAACCTGGTTGATTCTATAATTCTATGATCTCTAGATGAGGAGAAACAGTGGAGGTGACACTGGAACAGGCTGTCCAGAGAGGTTGTGGAGCCTCCTTCTCTGGAGACTTTCAAAACCCACCTGAATGTGTTCCTGTATGAACTACCATAGGGGATCCTGCCTTGGCAAGGAGGTTGGAAACTGAAGGTCCCTGCCAACCTCTAAAGTTCCAAGACTCTATGTAGTTTTTGAAGTCTTAGTCTCTGCAAGGAGTAACACACAATTAGCAAGAACATTCAGGAACAAGATCTGCAAGAATTAGAGACAGCTAAAACTGAAATAACTCCCCAGAATAACTCAAGTCTGCTGGAGGCCCTTAATTAAAGGCTGATCTATATTTAATTGCAAAATTTCCATATTGGACAACTACTTTTATTTTTTTTTTTTCTTCACAAAGTGTTAATAATATAAGGCACAGCACAGAAGGAGAGAGGCAGTCTACAAGGTTCCTAGAGTCTATGGAGAACAACTTAGCCAGATCCTGGGCTGCATCAGGAGAACTGTAGCCAGCAGGTCAAGGGAGGTGATTCTCCCCCTCTACTCTGCCCTGGTGAAACCTCACCTGCGTCCAGTTCTGGAGCCCCCATTACAAGAAGGATGTGGAGATGCTGGAGTGTGTCCAGAGAAGGGCCACTGGGATTATCAGAGGGCTGGAGCAGCTCTGCTATGAGGACAGACTGAAAGAGTTGGGGCTGTTCAGTCTGGAGAAGAGGAGGCTCCCAGGTGACCTTCTTATGGCCTTTCAGTATCTGAAGGGGGCCTACAAAAAAGCTGGGGAGGGACTTTTTAGGCTCTCATGAAGTGTCAGGACTAGGGGGAATGGAGCAAAGCTGGAGGTGGGTAGGTTCAGGCTGGACATGCGGAGGAAGCTGTTGAGCATGAAAGTGGTGAGACAGGTTGCCTGGGGAGGTGGTTGAGGTCCCATTGCTGGAGATGTTTAAGGCCAGGCTGGATGAGGCTCTGACCAGCCTGATCTAGGGTGGGGTATCCCTGCCCATGACAGGTGGGCTGGAACAAGATGATCCTTGTGGTCCCTTCCAACCTTGACTGATTAAGTGATTCTATGATTCTATTATCTCAGCTGTTACATGAACCTACCAGGGTTGCAGCCCTGCTTGACCTGTGCTCACAAATAGAAAGGGGCTGGTGGGAGATGTGGTGGTTGAAGGCTGCCTGGGGTCCAGTGACCATGAAATTATAGAGTTTTCAATACATGGAGAAACCAGGAGGGGCATCAACAGAACCTCCACACTGGACATTGGCCTATTTAAGGAACTAACTCAGAACGTTGCTAGAGAAAGAGCCCTTAAAAACAAAGCGGTCCAGGAAGGTTGGACCTACTTCAAGAAAGAGCTCCTGAAGGCACAGGAGCAGCTGTGCCATTGTACCAGCAGACGAGCCAGCGAGGGAGGCAGCCAGACTGGGTGGGCAAGGAGCTGCTGAAGGAATTAAAGATAAAAAAGAGAGTGTATCACCTTTGGAAAAGAGGGGAGGTGTCCCAGGAGAAGTTCAAGGATGTTGCTAGGTCTTGCAGGAAAAAAAATGAGAGAGGCAAAAGCCCATTTAGAACTTAGGTCATGGCTGTTAAGGACAATAAGAAATGTTTCTATAAACATATTAGTGGCAAGAGAAGGAGCAAGGACAACCTCCAGTCCTTATTAGATAGAGAAGGGAATATAGTAACAAAGGATGAGGAAAAGGCAGAGGTGCTTAACACCTTCTTTGCCTCAATCTTCACTAGTGGGACAGGTTGTCTCCAGGACAGCTGGACTCCTGAAGTGGTGCATGGAGTCAGGGACCAGTATAGTCCCCCTGTAACCCAGGAGGAAGCAGTAAGGGACCTGCTGAGCTACTTGGATCCTCACAAGTCCATGGGACCGGATGGGATCCACCCTAGGGTGCTGAGAGAGCTGGCAGCTGAGCTGGCCAAGCCACTCTCCATCATTTATCAGCAGTCCTGGCTCACTGGAGAGGTCCCTGGTGACTGGAAGCTGCCAATGTGATACCCATTCACAAGAAGGGTCGTAAGGAGGAGCCAGAAAACTACAGACCTGTGAGCCTGACCTCAGAGCCAGGCAGGGTCATGGAACAGGTCATCTTGGGTGCCATCACAAAGCACCTACAGGATGGCCAAGGGATCAGGCCCAGCCAGCATGGGTTTAGGAAGGGCAGGTCCTGTCTAGCCCTAACCCTAACCCTAACTCTAACCTGATCTCCTTTTATGATCAGGTTACCTGCCAGGTGAATGTGGGGCAGGCTGTGGATGTAGTCTACTTGGACTTCAGCAAAGCCTTTGACACTGTCTGCCACAACAAGCTCCTGGCCAAGCTGGCAGCTCATGGCTTGGACAGATTCACTCTGTGCTGGGTCAAGAACTGGCTGGATGGCAGAGCCCAGAGAGTGGTGGTGAATGGTGCCACATCCAGTTGGCAGCTGTCACTAGTGGTGTTCCCCAAGGATCAGTACTGGGCCCAGTCCTGTTCAATGTCTTTATTGATGATCTGGACGAGGGGATTGAGTCCAGCATCAGTAAGTTTGCAGATGACACCAAGCTAGGAGCAGGTGTTGATCTGCTGGAAGGTAGAAGAGCCCTGCAGAGGGACCTGGACAGGCTGGATGGGTGGGCAGAGGCCAATGGGATGAGATTTACCAAGGCCAAGTGCAGGATTCTGCACTTTGGCCACCACAACCCCAAGCAGCACTACAGGTTGAGGACAGAGTGTCTGGAAAGCAGCCAGGAAGAAAGGGACCTGGAGGTACTGGTGGATAGTAGCTGACCACAAGCCAGGAGTGTGCCCAGGTGGCCAAGAGAGCCAATGGCATCCTGGCCTGTACCAGGAACCTCCTTTTAGGTAGTTGTAGAGAGCAATGAGATCTTCTCTCAGCCTCTTCTTCTCCAGACTGAACAATCCCAGCTCCCTCAGACATTCCTCATAGACCAGATGCTCCAGGCTCTTCACGTGCCTCTTTGCCCTTCTCTGAACATGCTCCAAGATCTCCACGTCCCTGTTGTAGTGAGGGGCCCAGAACTGAGCACAGTGCTTGAGGTGTGACCTCACCAGTGCTGAGTACAGAGGGATGATCTCCTCCCTATTCTTGCTGGCCACAGCTTGCTGGCTTTCTTGGCCACCTGAGCACACTGATGACTCATATTTAGTCAACTGTCAACCAATACCTTCAGGTCTATCTCCTAGTTGCAACTTTCCAAGCACACATTCCCAAGTCTGTAACTTAACATGAAGTTCTTATGACCAAAGTGCCAGACCTTGAGTTTTATACAGTTAGCCTTGGCATATTAGTCTAAACTGTCCAGGCCCTGCTGTAAAGAATCATAAAATCATAGATTTAACCAGGTTGGAAGAGACCTCCAAGATCATCCAGTCCAACCTAGCACCCAGCCCTATCCAGTCAACTAGACCATAGCACCAAGTGCCTCATCCAGTCTTTTCCTGAAGACCTCCAGGGCTGGTGACTCCACCACCTCCACCTCCCTGGGCAGCCCATTCCAATGCCAATCACTCTCTCTGTGAAGAACATTCTCCTAACATCCAGCCTATACTTTCCCCTACACAACTTGAGACTTCTGTACCCTCTATCAGATCAATACAGCCACACAGCTGGTTATGATCAGCGAACTTACTGAGGTTGCACTCATTGCCCTCATCCAGATCACTAATAAAGATATTAAAGAGGACAGGCTCCAGTACTGAACCCTGGAGGACACCACTGGTGACTGGGTGCCAGCTAGACTTATCTCTGTTCACCACCACTCTTTGTACCTGGCCAGCCAGCCAGTTTTTAATCCAGCGCAGGGTGGGCTCATCAAGCCTTGTGCCATCAGAGTTTGAAGGAGAATACTGTGAGAGACAGTGCCAAAGGCTTTACTGAAATCCAGATAAAAGACATCCACAGCCATTCCCTCCTCCACTAGGCAGGTCATCTTGTAGAAGGAGATCAGGTTAGTCAGGCAGGACCTGCCTTTCATAAACTCTTGCTGAATGGGCCTGATCCCCTGGTTGTTTTGTCAGTGCAGTGTAATGGCATTCAGGATGACCTGCTCCATAACTTTCCTGGCACCTGGTCAGGCTGACAGATCTGTAGTGCCCCAGATCACCTTTTCAGCCCTACTTGTAGATGGGTGTCACATTTGATAGCCTAGAGTGAACTGGCAGCAACCCAGTCAGCCAAGGCTGTTGACAAGTAATGGTGAGTGGCTTGGTGAACACTTCTGCCAGCTCCTGAAGCAGCCTTGAGAGGATTCCTTCTGGTGCACACCTAAGTAACACAGTAGGTTGTAAATCATTTCCTCCTGGATTGCGCAGGCTGCTTTCTGCTCCACATGGCTGTCTCCCAGTTCCAGGGCTGAACCCTTATGGAGCAACTGGTGTTGCTGACAAATATTGAGGCAGAGTAGTCACTCAGAAGATCAACATTTTCCTTGTCTTGGGATTCTGGTGAAATGCAAGGAAGTAAAAAACAGATTTTTTGGCTTGAAAAAGGTGTATAATGTTGACAATCACCACGCAAGTACAATGAACTCATTTATAAAGTGCTAGATGGAGTAACTATTTGTTACTGTACCTCTTAAGTATTTTCCATAATAAAAGAAACATGGTGTGCCCAATAAAATAACTAGAGAGAGAATTTGTGATGAGGAGAAGGAAGTGCATTTTAACCCAGCACACAATTGTTCAGTATTGTAGAGTGCTGCAAGTCAGAAGTTAATAGCTTAAAAATGAAACTAGGAGTTCACAGATCCAGCCATAATTGACTAGCAAACCTGAGGAACCAGCAGTTTAGAAATTGGTTGGATAGAGCAGGGTGCTAGGTTGGACTGGATAATCTTGGAGGTCTCTGACAACCTGATTGATTCCATGATTCTATGAAGTCCTTGGTCTCTGCTACTGGCTAGAGGCAGGAAGGCAAGCAAGAGTTCAAGCACTAACTTTTTTTGATTCTTTCAGTAAGAATCAGTTGTCAGGTAGAGCTGGAAACAAGGAAATGTGTTTGCTGACCATCAGGCTGATTTCTCATAGGTTCACTGAACAGAATTTTATGTTAGATTGAAGGAGTCTCTCTGTTTTCACCTGCTAAGGTATCACCTACCAATTGCTCCAAGCACTGGACACTCTTAACAGTTTCAGGTTTTTAAACACAGCTCTTTAAAGAGCCATTCCAAACCCAAGGAAAAGCTATTCCAGGATCTGAGAACCATTTCACTTTCAACAAGTGTAAGCCTACTCCATTGACATGAAATTAGACTTAAAAATGAAAGAGATATGATGAACTATACGTCAAGAAGGAACTATGCACAGCATAGTCTTACTCATGTCAGTCTTGGGAATCTGACAAATAACAACGACTTGTAAGAGCCATTCTCAAAGTATGACAAAAAAACAGACCAAAACCTTGTACAGAGTTATACCTTACTTAGGTACACAGACGCATCACCAGGCTTTCACTTTTCTACTTCTTTCACCTCTTGCATACCAGCAGAAGCATTTCATAGATTCATGGATTGGCTTAGGTTGGGAAAGACCTTAGAGATCATCCACTCCAACCTCCCCGCCCTGGGCAGGGACACCACTCAACTAGACTTGGTCGCTCAGCCCATGGCTTGGATGGCAACACTCTGTGCTGGGTTAGGAACTGGCTGGAGGGCCGGACCCAGAGAGTGGTGGTGAATGGTGCCACATCCAGCTGGTGGCTGTCACTAGTGGTGTCCTTCAGGGATCTGTGCTGGGCCCAATCCTCTTTAACATCTTCATAGATGATCTGGATGAGGGCATGGAGTCAGTCATCAGCAAGTTTGCAGATGACACTAAGCTGGGGGCAGATGTGACTGAGTTAGAAGGCAGAAGAGCTCTGCAGCGGGACCTTGACCGCCTGCACAGATGGGCAGAGTCCAATGGGATGGGGTTCAATAGCTCCAAGTGCAGGGTGCTGCACTTTGGCCACAACAACCCCACGCAGAGATACAGGCTGGGGTCGGAGTGGCTGGAGAGCAGCCAGAGAGAGAGGGATCTGGGGGTACTGATTGATACCTGCCTGAACATGAGCCAACAGTGTGCCCAGGTGGCCAAGAGAGCCAGTGGCATCCTGGCCTGCATCAGGAATGGTGTGGTCAGCAGGAGCAGGGAGGTCATTCTGCCCCTGTACTCTGCACTGGTTAGACCACACCTTGAGTACTGTGTTCAGTTCTGGGGCCCCCAGTTTAGGAGGGATATTGAGATGCTTGAGTGTGTCCAGAGAAGGGCAACAAGGCTGGAGAGAGGCCTTGAGCACAGCCCTACGAGGAGAGGCTGAGGGAGCTGGGATTGTTTAGCCTGGAGAAGAGGAGGCTCAGGGGAGACCTTATTGCTGTCTACAGCTATCTGAGGGGTTGTTGTGGCCAGGAGGAGGTTGCTCTCTTCTCTCAGATGGCCAGCACCAGAACGAGAGGACACAGCCTCAGGCTGCGCCAGGGGAAATTCACACTCGAGGTGAGGAGAAAGTTCTTCACTGAGAGAGTCATTGGACACTGGAATGGGCTGCCCGGGGAGGTGGTGGAGTCGCCGTCCCTGGGGCAGTTCAAGGCAAGGTTGGACGTGGCACTTGGTGCCATGGTCTAGCCTTGAGCTCTGTGGTAAAGGGTTGGACTTGATGATCTGTGAGGTCTCTTCCAACCCTGATGATACTGTGATACTGTGATACCTCCAGGAAAAGAAATAATGTGCATGATCCTTTCATCAATGCTGTAAAATGTGACAGACACAAAGTGTTTTCTGAATCACTGCACCAGTTGCACAGATCCTTGCAGAAGGACTAACTCCAGAAGATTTTCATCTTTCAGACAGGAAATTCTAAGGCTACCACTAGGTCATCTACCCTTATTTGTCATCCCTGTTTTTTTTTTGGTTGGTGGTTTTGTTTGTTTGTTTGTTTGTTTTGTTGTGGGTATGTTGTTTTGGGGTCTGGTTTGTTTGTTGTTTGTTTTTTGTGGGTTTGGTTTTGCTTGGTTTGTGTGTGTCTCTGTCTGTGTGTGTGTGTTTTGGTAATAGGCAGTTGTTGACCTGTAATATATTCTTCCCATTTAATCCTTAAAATTTGGGAATTTGATAAACTTCTGTAAGGCAGATCCATCATTATCATGATTACTGGAGGAAGAGATACTGAATACTTGTGTCTTGATGGCTCTGCTGGACAACCACCCCCTCCCCTTACATTACGAACAATGGAGAATGAGGGAAGTCAGTGTGCACCACAAGAGCTACTGGACTCAAGCCTTGGATCTGGATTTCATTAAGATGTTGGATTTTCTGGAAGAGCAGGAATCCTTCCCAGATTACTGCTCATCCTGGTATCTTTCCACATGACATAGTTGTCCCTGGTGATGGAAGATGAGAAGGTGAAAGTAGAGACGCTCAAGACAGAAGTCTCTAACGATTCGTTGAGGCTGTGGTATAACTAAGGATCAGCAGTGTCTGGGATTTCAGCTGCATGTTCACGTAATTACAGAACTTTGGAGGTCGGAAGGTGCCTCCAGAGATCACTGAGTCCAATCTTCCTTCCAAGACAGGATGCCCTAGGGTAGTTCACACAGCAATGCATCCATAGAGTCATAGAATCATAGAATCAACCAGGTTGGAAAAGACCTCCAAGGTCATCTGATCCAACTTATCACTCTAGCCCTAACCAATTAACTAGACCATAAAACTAAGTGCACCATCCAGTCTTCTTTTGAACACTTGCAGTGACAGCAACTCCACCAGCTCCCTGGGCAGCCCATCCCAATGGCAAACCACTCTCTCTGTCAGGAACTCCCTCCTAACATCCAGCCTATACTTCCCCCGGCACAACTTGAGACTGTGTCCCCTTGTTCTGTTGCTGGTTGCCTGGGAGAAGAGACCAACCCCCACCTGGCTACAACCTCCCTTCAGTTTTTTGATACAAAACTCGTGTGGCATACCACCAGTGTCAAAATGAGTGTTTCTTTGTGGTGATGTCTCAGATATTTTGCATCCAGATGACACTTTTCCTCATTTTACATGAGGCCTTTTCCCTTTGAGTCTGCTTAGGACTTGATCTTCCTAAGTATGACAAGCTGGTTTGTATTCAAGGATCACCTCCTCTGTGTGCAGGAGCAATGCATACTAACAAAGAGGAAAGCAGGGAAGAATGTTAGGAGGCTGCCTGGCTGAGCAAGGAGCTCCTGGGCACTCTGTCACACAAAAAGAAACTCCACAAGGAGTGGAATAAAGGACAGCTGGAATGGGGGTGGGGGATGTAAGGAAGCTGCCTGAGCAGCTGGAGATCTGGTTAGGAAAGCCAAGGCTGAGTTTGAATTGAATCTAGCCAGGGAAGTCAAAGGGAGCACTAAAAATTTCTGCAAGTTTATTAATGGTAAAAAGAAGCCTAGGGAAGGTTGAGCCCCTCAGAAAGGGATCAGCTGAAATGGTCACAAGTGGCATGGAAAAGGCTGAGGTTCTCAATGACTTCTTTACCTCAGTCTTCACTGCAAAGGCCTCCAGCCACACTCCTGGAGCCATGGAAGATAATGACAGGGCTGGAAGGAAGAGCTGCCCATCGTAGTGAAGGTCAGGTTTGTGATCACCTGAAAAACCTGAAAGTGTTCAAGTCCATGGGATCAGGTGGGATACACCCATGAGTGCTGAGGGAGCAGATTGGTTGCTAAAGCCCTCTCTATTCTACTCCAAAAGTCCTGGCAGTCTGGTGCAGTCCTCACTGACTGGAAAAGGGGAAACATAACTCCCATTTTTAAAAAGGGTAGGAAGGAGGAGCCAAGGAACTCCAGGCCAGTCAGTCTCACCTCTGCCCAGTAAGATCATGGAGCAGATCCTCCTGGGGGCACTACTGAAACAGAAGAATAGTGAAGAGGTGATTGGGTACAATCAGCATGGCTTCACCAAGGGCAAATCCTGCCTGACAAACCTGGTGGCCTTCTATGAACAGGTCACAACATTCATAGATGATGGGCGAGCAACTGATGTCATTTACCTGCACCTGAACAAGATCTTTGACACTGTCCTGCACCACATCCTGGTCTCCAAGCTGGTGACACATGGGTTTGATGGGTGGACCATGAGATAGATAAAGAACTGGCTTGATGGCCACACCCAAAGAGTGGCTGTCAAAGGGGCCATGTCCAAGTGGAGGCCAGTGACAAGTGAAGTCCCTCAGGGATCAGCATTGGGACCAGTCTTGTTCAACATCTTTGTTGATGACATGGACAGTGGCATTGAGTGCACCCTCAGCAAGTGTGCTGACGACACCAAGCTGTGTGGTGCAGCAAATACACTGGAGGAAAGGGATGCCATTGAGAGAGACCTGGACAGGCTGGAGAGGTGGGCACAAGCCAACCTCATGAGGCTCAACAAAACCAAGTGCAGGGTCCTGCATCTGGGTTGGGGCAATGCCAAGCACCACTCCAGTGAGTGGCTGGAGAGCAGCCCTGAGGAGAGGGACTTGGGTGTGCTGCTGGACGAGAAGTTCAACATGAGCCAACAGTGTGCACTTGCAGCCCAGATCCTGGGCTCCATCAGGAGAAAGGTGGCCAGCAGATTGGGAGAGGAGATTCTCCCCCTCTACTCTGCCCTAGTGAGACTCCATCTGGAGTACTGTGTCCAGTTCTGGAGCCCTCATTACAAGAAGGATGTGTATGTGCTGGAGCATGTTCAGGGAAGGGCCACAGGAATGATCAGAGGGCTGGAGCAGCTCTGCTATGAGGACAGACTGAAAGAGTTGGGGCTGTTCAGTCTGGAGAAGAGGAGGCTCCCAGGTGACCTTCTTGTGGCCTTCCAGTATCTGAAGGGGGCCTACAAAAAAGCTGAGGAGGGACCTTTTAGGCTCTAAGGGAGTGACAGGACTAGAGGGAATGGAGCAAAGCTGGAGGTGGGTAGGTTCAGGCTGGACATGAGGAGGAAGTTGTTGAGCATGAGAGTGGTGAGAGGCTGGAATGGGTTGCCCAGGGAGGTGGTTGAGGCCCCATGGCTGGAGGTGTTTAAGACCAGGCTGGATGAGTCTGTGGGCAGCCTGTTGTAGGGTAGGGTATCTGTGCCCATGACAGGGGGGTTGGAACAAGATGATCCTTGTGGTCCCTTCCAGCCCTGACTGATTGTGTGATTCTATGAATGATGCCACTGTTACGTACCCTGTACATTTATCTATGTGTCACTTAAAGATAACACGTGCCATCTGAATTCCAGAAATGGAGGGAAAGGAAGCACTACAGGTCCCTACTTGTCCCTGAGGCTGGCCTTTCTTGAGTCACCTGTCTCAATGTTTCTCAGGTCAACAAAGTATTTACAAGGCATTTATTGTTGTAAAGCATCCATCTGAAGGAAGCACAAGTGCAATTATTGCAAACACAGATTCTTCAGCAGAGCAGGGCAGTTGAGCACAAAGCAAAGTGTCAGTTATTACTACTGTGAAGACAGCTGTATTTAGCAAAATGGTTCTTCAACTCACCAGACACAAAAGCTCCATGTATTCCTTCAGCTGATAGTATCTTGGAAAGACTTTTTTCTTTGCAGGAGTCTATCAAAACCAGATATACCAATGTTCGTCTAGGAAGAGAAGTAAGAACTGTTAAGATATAGAAATACTTGTGAAAAACAAACAAACAAACAAGTTATATTATATGTGAGGCCTTATCACGTGGAAATGAACAGATAAAATGCTTTACAGTTTCATAGTTGCTTAGCAACCCAGTTCTGATACCAAGTGACACTCAAACAAAGAAAACATCCAAGCACTTGACACTCAAGACAACAGAAGTTTAAGATCTTAATGTTATTCTTTAAAGACCCAACATCTCTGGAATTCAAGTATCAAAACAAATTAAATTCCTGGCCCCCTGGTTGTGAAAAGAAGCTCAAAAAATAGATCCTGAGTATATTCTGAATACAAAAGAGTCTCACAACAAAGAGCATTTACTTGAAAACATGTTGGAGTTCAGGGTATTCCAGTATCTGGACAGCATGACTAGTTCCTGAGTAGAGTGATCAAATCTGGTATTAATCATTACACAATGTTCATATTCTCTACATCACTGAAGAGTCTGAAGGGCTTCAAGGTTTTCACAAGTTGTGAAGTGGCTTTTGGGCTAAATACATTGACACATTTATTTAGGTGTTTCAGTTAAGCATGTGATTTCCCACTGGAATGGGCTGCCCAGGGAGGTGGTGGAGTCACCATCCCCGGAGGTGTTGAAGCAAAGCCTGGCTGAGGCACTTAGTGCCATGGTCTGGTTGACTGGCTAGGGCTGGGTGCTAGGTTGGCCTGGATGATCTTGGAGGTCTCTTCCAAATTGATTGATTCTATGAGCCCGATCTTCATGTTCCCAGGACCAGACTTCAGTTTACAAAAATTATATACTTAAATTGAATTCTATTTTCTTCCAGATTAATTACTCTTTTTTATCCTTGGGCAACTATACCACTAACTCCTTACTGGTAGTACATAAGAAGAAGAAAAGTACAGCATTGGACTGGAATTACACTACTTGCACTAAAATTAACATGCCAATGCTGATTCCTTCCTCTACAAACAGCTCTCTTATTTTCTCTCTACTCATATGAAAAGCTAAATACTCACATTATTCTGACATTTCACCACCCACTTCTAACTTAGATTGGAATACTTAGATAATATCAGAGACTCTCCAATGAATATTGTTTCTTGTCAGAGCCAGAGGAAAAATAGGTTTTGGTCAAGAGTTCACCTAGTGAATGGCTATGTCATTAACGAACACATTCCTGCACTGAAAATTAGCTTTGTCCATTATTTACAATTTTAGTATGGCTTTATTGCTCAAACTCTGAAAGAATTAGCTTATTAAGCCTGTCTAATACCCGTCTCAAGGCTAACGAAGCTGTGCAAAGGGGCCCTGTTCACGAGGAAAGTAAAGCTTGCAAATTCAAGTGAAGATGTTTAATAGTTTGTTACAAAGCAAACAGGCTTCTTCTCTGTTCGAGATCATCACAGTCCAATAATAACAGTGATTTTAAACAATCCTTTTCCATCCTTTTAGTTGAAAATCAGCTGATATTTTCTTTAGTACCTCATACCTCTCAAAGAAATCAATACACTCAATCCTGCTGGCAAGCAGGTGATGCCCAGATGGCATCCTTATGGCACGTGAGTTACGGAAGTTGAAACCTGTTTTTCAGCTGTTCTTAGCACTGCAACACCATGGAAGAGAGCTGAATGTTGTTATTAAAACCCACTGACTTCATTCTAGAGGAAGACTTAACTTCTTTCCGTTGCCTGCTAGAAATCTGAAAGGTGGGGAAAGACAAAGCAAAAGTGTAAGGCTTTGATGTTGCAAGGCTGTAACTGAATCACTGACCCAAAGTTCAAGAGGTCACTGAAACAAAGCAGAGAAAAGAAGGAAAATAAAAGCCTGTTCTCATGAAACTTCTATTCCACACTTTCATAATGAGTTCTCAGAACAACCTTAACATCATTACTGAGTTATGAAAAAAAAAAAAATAAAGACAATTTAAAACATAATAGACTAATTGCAGCTACAGTAATAACTCCTTGGTATTCTCCCAGACAACCAGCAACAGAACAAGGAGACACAGTCTCAAGTTGTGCTGGGGGAAGTCTAGGCTGGATGTTAGGAGGAAGTTCTTCCCAGAGAGAGTGATTGGCTTTGGAATGGGCTGCCCAGGGAGGTGGTGGAGGCACCATCTCTGAATGTGTTCAAGCAAAGCCTGGATGAGGCACTTAGTGCCATGGTCTAGTTGACTGGCTAGGGCTGGGTGCTAGATTGGACTGGATGAGCTTGGAGGTCTTTTCCAACATGGTTCATTCTATGATTCTATGAGGCATGTTATAAGGGGACCTTAAATTCACAAATAGGAAGTGCTTCTTTCCCTTTAAGTTGATCTGACTATAACTCATTTTCTTTTCAGTGTGGTTTTAGGGTATAATTAAACTATAATTTATTTCAATAGGAAAAAAAAAAGGAAAAACACTGACGATGTTCTGCATTAGGATGTTCTTATGTATTATTAAGGTATTAACATATGGATTCTAACTAGCATTTTATAATGTTGTTAATTAATGCCTTTTTAAATGCCTATACACAATTTTCCAGATTATATCTGCATCAGAACCTATACTCTCTGAAAAGACTTTGTTACACTTGATAAAGGAAATCTTAGATTGTTTCTAGGCTCTTTATTAAAACTAGATTTTTTTCTTTATGTCATATAAAACTTTATGTGAAAAATTTTTTAATCAAATCCAAGTGAATGTATTTCTTTGAACATTTAGAATCTAAAATTACTCTGTATTGTCAAATTACTGTTCTGAAACTTCTAATGCAAATAATAACTTAGGGATGTGGGCGAGCTCCATGTATTTCCTTTTGACATGGGTAGATAACGCTGGCGTAGTGCATCCTATCCGTACTTGAGCTGGGGACCCTCCTATGCTGTAAGTCATTGCAGTGTTGGGTGTAATGTTTTTCAGCACAAATTTCCCCTGACTGAGACCATGCTCTGTCAACACTGCAGACTTCACTGTCATAGATTGAAAACAGATGATTTTACATCAATATCTGGAGCAGCATGGAAACAATAGCATGGAGCTCCATTCAGTCATTCATGCTGCATCTCATGAATGCAGATAATACTACAGCTTGGTGACAAGTATAATTAGCCTTGAAGTATGAGTGGAGGACTACCAACAAAGTGTGAATCAAGAACAGCCCACAGGAGCATACATACTGTTGCAAAACAGTACAAAGTGGGGAAAAAATGCATGAAGCATGGGAAGGAATATAACTAACTAAAAGGATTACAGGAAAATGTAAACATCAGCAGGGTGTGTGTAACAGACAAAAAGTAAAAGGACAGCTCCATGAGTAGCTCAGATAAATTATCTGGGAGATCAATGGACAGTGGAGCAGCAGATGAATGACTGCTAGCTTGAACACAGAATGAAAATATACCACTTTCAAGATGAACAGATGCACCAGTCAGTGTCACATCACCAACAAATTTTCTACTTAAGAAAAAAAAAAAAGTTATTTAGAGAGTGGGCAGCTACTACTTTAGATTGCTCCAAAAAAACCCAAATCTTATTGAGTGTGATGCTCATGGTATGGGATATTCTGTCCCAGCCAAGCTAGGACACCAAGGTGTAGGTGTGAGCACAGTGCCTGTTGTGGCAGTTGGAAAAGGTAGCAGTAGAAATGTCCTTCCTTGTAAGGGCAGAGACTTGGTGCCATGGTCTAGCCTTGAGCTCTGTGGTAAAGGGTTGGACTTGATGATCTATGAGGTCTCTTCCAACCCTAATGATACTGTGATACTGTGATACTGAACATATCTATGTATGTAAAGGTAATGTCACAAGTCACAGTTCTCTTTTCCAAATTACTTTAATATTGGTGACTTAGAAAAGAAAGATGATCTCAAGGTTTTAAGAAGTTGTCCTAAAATCAGAAGTCAAAGCAGAAATCTAAAGGTCAGGTTGTTACCAAATACATTAGTGACACACTACCCTTACTTCAAATCTTGGTTGAGTCATATCCATCTGGGCACAGCTTCTTTCCAAATGATAGTTGCTGCATGAATATAAAATTAACTTGAGACCCCACCTGGAGCACTGCATCCAGGTTTGGAGACCTCAGCACAGGAAAGACATAGCCCTCTTGGAGCAGGTCCAGAGGAGGGGCGCAAAGATGATCAGAGGGATGCCCAGGTTGTGAGAGCTGGAGTTCTTCAGCCTGGAGAAGAGAAAGCTCCAGGGAGATATTATTGCTGCCTTTCAATATTTCAAGCTTTCTCAGACTGTGCTTGTCGTTGTGAAATAATTTATAGACACCAAAGTATTACACCTCCCAGTAAAACTAAATACGCAAACATACTGTGATTAGATGTTGTATTTATTGAGTGTCAGTGATATTTGTGTTACTAAAGGAAACTTTTGTCAGGAATATGCTCTACTCTTCTGAAAACTGTAGTTGATTTACTTTTCTGGTTTGCAATACAAAAGAATACACATTTCCTGAAACTCACATCTGCCTGAGAAGGACCCTGCTGAGGGCTGTTTAGATACCCATTTAACTCTTCGCATTATTCCATCTTTTGCTCACAGTATTGGAATGTGCCAAACAATATGCTTTTTGAAGGGAAACTAGGGAGTAATTTATCTTCTTTATGTGTGCTAAGCAGAGCAGGAGGGAGAGGCAAGCAGGGATTCACAGCAAGCCATGGAGCAGTGATTAGTAACAGCTGACAGTCTCAAACCAAGACTCTCTTTATTTGGTTACCTCATTGTAATTACAGAGTACAAAGGACCGACTGTCTTCAAGCCAAGAATCAGAGTCCCAGGAACACAGAAAATAGCAGCTCACAGTTTTTTTGGTAACAAAACACTGCTGCTACCTGCACAGTGCAATTCTAAAAAGACGTCTTTCTATGTCCAGACGTTTGGACTAAGCCTTCCTGGAAATGAGATTCTTCTGCTGGGCATAAAGCTGCTTATTTTCTGCATCACAACTGAAAGGAGTGGAGGGGAAACAACATTTGCATAAGAAATAGCATAACGTAACATGGTAAACTTCATTTAATTGGGGAATGTGTTAATGGTGGTAGCTGGTGAGGCAAAACACATCAAGTTAGTTTGGACATGTTGTTACAAGATTGAAATAAACATGCTAGCAGTTACAAGACTTCTAGCCTGTTGCCCAAGGATAAAAATGTTAATTTTCAGTTATTCCAAAGATATGACCAAAAAATGTCTAGTTCAAACATCAAATGCATTATGTAGTAGCAAGATAGAACTGATAAATATACATTTGCTTTCTGGATGGTGTTAGGCACATTACTTAGCGTGCCTAATAATTCATAATGCAATTTCCTTAAATACATATGGAAGCCTTTAATCTGCTAAAACTCATGGTCTCAGTTTTGGCAGACTGAGGCTGGAGTCCTTCACAGACACGTTTTTCTAAGTGCAGCACTTATTAAACAACATTCCACAACATACAGGGCTTGTGTTGTCTGGCTAGTTGGACACTATGTGATGAAGCTGTAAACTACTTACAACATACTTGAAAATACAGATATGGGATAGGAAGCATCTGCCAAGAAACAGTAGCCAGTAGGGGAATCTAATGTGGAAATGCATCTGCTTTTACATCTTCAGTCTGTAAGAGATCTCTAAAGAGAACTTCTGCTGAATTGCTATGAAAATTAAGTGAACATAATTCTAGTCATAGAGGTGCAGGAGTTGAAGAATGGGAGTTAAGGTTTCATTTGAAGAGATCATTGTGCAACATGTCATATGATTTGAAGCATGGGATTGTACCCATATATAACCTGTGACAGCTCTATGCTGGAGGCACCACCTTCTGAGTCCAAATGTGGACCAGTATTGCTGCCCAGCCAGCTCTTCACTGAAACTTCAAATAATAGACTGCATTGCAGTCATAGTGTCTTTTATTTGGACGGTTGTCCACTAGAATCTAACACTAGTTAAGTCAGACTCACAGAATTAATAACATAAATAAATAATTTTTTATTTTTTTTTAATTGGAAGGGATATTTAGGGGTCATCTAGGCCAACCTCCTACCTGCAGTGATCTAGGACATTTTTCGTTAGATCAGATTGCTCAGAGTCCAAACTTGACCTTGAATGTTTCCAACCATGGGGCCTCTACTGCCTTTCTGGGCAACGTGCTGGTATTTAGCAAACCTTACTGTAAAAAAATTTCTTCCTTATATCTAGCCTGAATCATAAAATCATAGAATCAACCAGGTTGGAAGAGACCTCCAAGATCATCCAGTCCAACCTAGCACCCAGCTCTATCCAGTCAACTAGACCAAGGCACCGAGTGCCTCATCCAGTCCTTTCTTGAACACCTCTAGGGACGGTGCCTCCACCACCTCCCAGGGCAGCCCATTCCAATGGGAAATCACTCTCTCTGTGAAGAACTTCCTCATAACATCCAGCCTAAATCTCTCCTCTTTTAGTTTAAAACCATTATCTCTTGTCCTATTGCAACAAGCCTTTCTAGAAAGATTGTTCCAATCTTTATTATATTATATTACGAGCCCCTTATAAGTATTGAAGGGCTACAGTAAGGTTTCCCCAGAACTTTCTCTTCTCCAAGGCAAACCACCCTGAGTCTTTCAACCTTTTTTCACACTAGCATTCCTCCCCTCTGGCTGTTTTTGTGGCACTCATTCCAATAGGTCCATATCTTCCCTCTGCTAAAACCTGCAGATTTGAAAACACTATTCCACTAGGGTGGAGTAGAGGGATAGAATCACACCTCCCTTGACCTGCTTGCCGTGCTTCTTATGCTGCAGTCCACAGTACAGTTGGTATTTTAAGCTGCAAGCACACATTGCCTGCTCATGCACAGTTTTTCATGCAGCAGTATCCCCAAGCCCTTCTCCACAGGAGTGCTCTCCATTCCTTCATCCTCCAGCCTGTGTTAGTAGTGGGAATTGCCACGACTCAGGTGCAGGACCCTGCACCTGGCCATGTTGAACTTCATGAGCTTCACACAGGCTCACTTCTTAAGCTTGTCCAGTTCACTCTGAATCATGTTCCATCCCTCTGACATGTCAACCACAGCACTCAGACTGGTGTCACTTGCAATCCCACTATGTCATTGATGAAAATATTAAGCAGCACTGGTCCTGGTATGGGCCCTTAAGGGACACCACTTGTTACTGATCTCCATCTGGACATTGATGAATGAAGTTATTTGTGTACGGAAACAAGCAGGCAAGGCTGTGGAATAATCTACCATGAAAATATTTAGGATAAAAATAGCAACGAATTTGATCCTTAAGCTGTATCAGAATGCTATACTCGATAGCTTTGGACATATTTTCCTCTTTGCTAAATAAGATACAACTAATCTTGATACATTGAAACCAGACAGAGTTTCACACATTGAAGTTATTTCACTGGAAGAATAGTATCAGTGATGCATAACAAAAGAATGGTTAATCGTAAGGTGAAAAATCACTGTGAAGCCACTAGAAATTGTTTGGACTTCTACCACTTACAGCAAATCGCTGATACGCTGACATTATCATGGTTTCACAAACATTTTCCTTCTAATGATTATCCTGTGGTTAGAAGAATTTATGTTTGTAGTCAGGAGTATGAAGGATGAAAAAAAAAAAAATGGCCAGTTACAAAATACTTTCCCTCTACAAGAGTTAGAAAGGGATGAAGGAAATATTTTTGAAGGTAGAACGTATTACATCTTTTTTACCAGTGTATTTTTGGGATGGTTCCATCAAGGAATACAGCCCTCAGAAAGAGTTCGGTTCGCACCATTTTTTCATGTGTAAAGCTTTTAGAATCACAGAGAGGCATCCAGAGTCTACATTCCAGTTTACTTTAAAGCAATCACTCTATGAATAACACAGATAACTAGGTATGCAGGGTTAGGTTAGAGTTCTCAGAGAAAGTCTTTTCATCAAATGCAACCTTTCTTCTTACTGTAGTAGTGGAGAACCCACAAAGAAAGGTACAGGACTTTCTTTCAGTGCTTGTGTGGGTTCTTCTACATGTTGTTAAGCCCCACCTTTCTGTGATTTCTCTGATTCACTCGTGCAATGAGCTTTTTTTCACCCATGTGTGTCTTCATTAAGGTTATCTGTTTTTTTATGCTGACTGAGTTCTACTGAAGGGAGTGCTGTTCTGACTGCCACTGTCCCTCTAGAACTCTCCTGAGCCTAGGTGTTCTTAACTCAAACCTTATTCTCCCTTTGTCATTAGATGGTGGGTGGTGGTTTCTCAGCTATCTGGTGAGAACAGAGCCAGCTTAAAAAAAATCATAGAATCAACCAGGTTGGAAGAGACCTCCAAGATCAGCCAGTCCAACCTAGCACCCAGCCCTAGCCAGTCAACTAGACCATGGCACTGAGTGCCTCATCCAGGCTTTGCTTGAACACCTCCAGGGGTGGTGCCTCTACCATCTCCCTGGGCAGCTCATTCCAATGGGAAATCACTCTCTCTGTGAAGACAACCAGGAGGAAGAGAGGAACACTTAACTTGCTTTAGCAGCACTGCCACCGAAGGGCAAAGGATGCAGTTTAACAATAAAGCCAATGTGTAATGGAAACATCCTGTGGGGCAGGCCTAACCCTTTAAGAGCCACTCTTAGCCATTTAATTGGCTCATTGACTTGCAATGGGTTTCATTAGTCAGCTGGGCTTAATCATGGTCACATAATTTTGGATCAAACGCAACCGCTAATTCTCCTGCGAGGTATTTGCCTGGTGTTCTTAATGGACATGGGAAAATTAATGAAATACCTGATTTCATTATTTGAATTTCCCTATTCAAATGAAGATAAATAAAACTGATATTTCTGGGGAGCTTGTCCCATCAGTTTATGCAAAAAAAGGCCTGCAGAGCTCTATTTCTGGCATGTATTTTATGTAGCTTCACAAAGTCATCGGCTGTATTTTTTTAATATTAATTAATTTTGCCAATACATTTTCTTTGAAAACGGTATTTAGATTTTCTTTTTTTTCTTTACTGCCACTGCTATTAAAGAAACAATAATCTAGAGCTTGGACTAATTTTGGACCTGATCTTGTGAAGGGCTCAATTGTGAAGGCTTTAAATTTTATTTTACTTTTTCTCTTTTGGGAGTGCTCAGCATCATGCATGAAATGCTCAGCAGCTATCATAATAAAGCTTTAGTGCTTAATCATTTTAGGCTTGGGCAATCCTTCCACTGTCTTCACCTAACTTCTGCTTTTTCCTCACAACTTTTCTGTCAGCATATTTTACCATGACCTTGTGCAATGTTACTCATTTCCACAGATCTCCATCAACATACACAAAAGGGATTGTTCTCATGATCTCACACTGAGAGTTTACTCATCACACAGTGCTTAGTGGACGTAGGGGGTCGGGAGTAGCCCATTTAAAACTACTTCATTAGCAGAGTGAAAGACAACCTTGAAGAAACAAAATTAGGGCAACACTCCTAAGTCAACAGTTGCCTTTATTGCTATTCCACCATAGGAGTCCTTAACAAGAAACTGCAATTTCCTAATGAAGAGGCAGTAAAGAATAAACAGGAAAATAATTAACAACAAAAAGATGTTCTGATCGTAATGCTTTACTTTTAAAGACTGAATGTAAAATGTGTAAAGGAAAATCATACAAAAATCTACATTAGCAATTCACTTCTGATATGTAGAATAAAGAAAGAAGTAGTGATCATAACAATCCTCTTTTTTTATTTCCAGCTGTCAACATACCATAGGACCAGAATGCAGAACTGGCTTGTCATTTTCCATACTTGCATATTTATATGCTTCATGTGTGGCTACACATCAGCGGGATTCTGGCTTAGAGTCATTCAGTTATATGCCCACTGATGATTCACAACATCACAGAATATTAGGGGTTGAAAAGGACCTTGAAAGATCATCCAGTCCAACACCCCTGCCAGAGCAGCATCACCTGGAGTAGGTTACAGAGGAATACACCCAGGAAGTTTTTGAATGCCTCCAGATAAGGAAACTCCGCTTCTCTGGGCAGCCTGTTCCAGTGTTCTGTCACCCTCACAGTGAAAAGGTTTATCCTTATGTTTACCCAGCTCTGTCCTCCTGACCCCCTTCACCTATTTATAAACGTTAATGATGTCACTCCTCAGTCTTCTCTTTTCCAAACTAATAAGTCCCAGCTCCCTCAGCCTTTCCTTGTAAGGGAGATGTTCCACTCCCTTCACCATCTTTGTGGCTCTGCGCTGGACTCTCTCAAGGAGCTTCCTGCCCTTCCTGAACTGAGGGGCCCAGAACTGGACACAATATTCCAGGTGCAGCCTCATCAGGCCAGAGTAGAGGGGGAGGAGAACCTCTTTTGACCTACTAGCCACACCTCTTCTAATACAGCCCAGGATGTCTTTGGCCTCCTTAGCCACCAAAGCACATAGCTGGCTCATGGTCATCCTTCTATCCAGCAGGACCCCCAGGTCCATTTTCCCTATGCTACTCTCCCACAGATCAGCCCTCAACCTGGTCTGGTACATGGGCATTGTGTTTTCCCATATGTAAGACTCTACACTAAGCCTGTGTTGCAGGGCGGGGGGGGGGGGGGGGGGGGGGGGGGTGGGTCTCTATTCCTCCCTTATTAGGGGGAGGTGAGGAATTAATTTGAGGTGGTATTTATTTATTTATTTATTTAAATTAATATTTACAAACTCTTGCCACCCCCAACCACTGTGTAATTAAATAGAGTTCTAGTGCAAAGTTATGAAAACAATAAGGGCATGATATATGTACAGGGATTTGATCATTAACTATAGACAGAAGGAGATTTCCCTCAGGCTTAATGCCTGTTTAAGAACTATGCTGTCTGCCCAGCAGGGGCTGAAAGCTGTCTGCTCTAAGGCAGAGATAACTTATATTACAAAGGAGTCAAAGCTTACTTAGATGTGTTGCCCTTAATTATTAATCACCCTCTCAGGGTTGTATCACAACAAGTGCCCAGTGTCCGGATCTCTGGAGGCTGGAATCCTCCCGGCTTGTGAGGGGGAAACTAGATAAATCTCCCAGTCTCTGGGGTAAACAGGTTTTCTCTAACCTTTTGTTCTCCTGGTGTGAGGTGGTTTCTGCCTCGATGCTGCTGGTTTTCTGCCTGCTGTGTGTCCACAGCTGGCAGGATTCCAGGAACAGGAGAAGGATTTTTCCGTGCAGCTTCTGGCACGGTCTTCTCACAGCTAGCAGGCTGTGTTTGTGGGTTTGCAGACAATTCAGAGGTCTGCTGTCCTGGTTCTTCAGGCTAAAGCTGGGAGCCTGTGCTCTGTAGATAAATGCAAGATAGCAGGCCAGTATGCACAGCTGGCTCTAGGCTTAGGGGGCTATTGGCTCCCCATATGTATCAAGTGCAGGCTTGAATGTGCTCTGCTTCTAAAGGTTCGCAGACAGCTTCACTGCGCCTTGAGATCAATGCAAGAGGGATGAGCCTCAGCAAACATGCAAGCGAGGACCAGGCTCCATGTCTGGGCTTTTGCAAGCAAGTCAGGGCAGCAGGATGCTGCTGTGTGGATCAGAGAACGGAGCTGTGCTGCAGGCAGGGTCAGAGAGCTGAGTCTGAACAGCTAAGTCTGAACACTCTGAACACGTGGTGCACCTTTGCACCCCTCTTTATAGACTGTGGGCTGAGATTCGTGGCCCTTTTGGCCATCTAAAGTGACCAATCAGGTTGGCAGTAAGCCAAACCTTACCTTAATAGGTAGAAGCTGTTTGCCTGGACCCTCCCAAATATGGGGATCACCTGGGCAGACCCAAGGGATACATGGGCTGGGTGTGTATGTGTTACACAACCTGTTTACTACCATGGATCCTGGCAGGAAAACATGTCCAGACATGTAGAGGCATATAGGGGCCTCTGTTTCAGGCTGCAGCCCCTCCACCACAGCCTGTTGTATTTCATGAAGTTATTTCATGGTTGCCTCACACTGGTGGCTCCTCAGCCAAGTGTCCATGCCAAGGCTCTGAATCTGTGGATCTTCTCATAGTGAGCAGGGTTGCTATTGTCCAGTGAGGAGAGGCAGGGAACACTGGGTTGTGTAATTCACAAAAATTGAGGCTGAGGGGTGACCTCATTGCTCTTCACATCCTTCTCTGCAGGGGAAGTGGAGTGAGGCATGCTGACCTTTTTGCTCTGGGACACATGGGACTGGTTCAAAGCTGTGTCAGGAGAGATTTAGACTGGACAGTAGGAAGCACTTCTATGCTGAGAGGGTAGACAAACACTGGAACAGACTTTTAAAGAGGGTGATCAATGCCCTAAGTTCATCACTGTTTCAGAGGCATTTGGGTAATGCCCATAGCAGTAAGATTTAACTTTTCACCAGCCTTGAGGTAGTCCAGCAGCTGGACTAGATGATTCTTGTAGGCTCCTTCCATCTGAACTTCTCTAGTCTTTGTTTAACATTTCCATTAGTATACATTAAAAGTAATTCTAAATGAACCAGAAGTTAAAAACACTGTAGGGAAAATGTTACATTCTTCTGTTAAAAACAGAAGCATTTTAGTGTAGGGAAGCAAACACATTTTACAGAATTCTTAAGCAGAAAGATTTCAGAAACAGGGAGCTTCAACATGAAAAGCAGTATCTGAGTATTTTAACTCTTTTAAAACTGAAATAATAGGTATCTACATATGGATGCAATTAGCTAGTTAGTTCTAGTTAGTCGTTAAGGACAGGAATGATTTTGCTGATTAGGAACTTGTCAACAGAAGCAGAGCCTCAGTCATACCAGCTGCTAAACAGTTACCACGGTGGAAAATGTGCATATACCATCCAATTCTATAAATCTGTATATTCTTTCTTTCTAAAGGAAACCCAGAAGGCAAAAACTCTTCTTAGGGAACTGGAACACCTCAATGCCTCTCTCTGAGGCATTTAGTGCCATGGTCTAGTTGACTGGATAGGGCTGGGTGATAGGTTGGACTGGATGATTTTGGAGGTCTCTTCCAACCTTTTTGATTCTATGATTCATACTCTAACAGGTTAATTAAGAATGTACGGAACTCAGATCTCAGACTCACAATTTAACAAGGCCAAGTGCAGGGTTCTGCACTTTGGCCACCACAACCCCAAGCAGCACTACAGGCTGGGGACAGAGTGGCTGGAGAGCAGCCAGGAGGAAAGGGACCTGGGGGTGCTGATAGATAGTAAGCTGAAGATGAGGCAGCAGTGTGCCCAGGTGGCCAAGAGAGCCAATGACATCCTGGCCTGCATCAGGAACAGTGTGGCCAGTAGGACAAGGGAGGTTATTCTTGCCCTGTACTCAGCCCTGGTCAGACCACACCTTGAGTGCTGTGTCCAGTTCTGGGCCACTCAATTCAAGAGAGATGTTGAGGTGCTGGAACATGTCCAGAGGAGGGCAACAAAGCTGGTGAGGGGCCTGGAGCACAAATCCTATGAGGAGAGGCTGAGGGAGCTGGGGAGGTGCAGCCTGGAGAAGAGGAGGCTCAAGGGTGACCTCACTGCTGTCTGCAACTACCTGAAGGGAGGCTGTAGCCAGATGGGGGTTGGTCTCTTCTCTCAGACAACCAGCAACAGAACAAGGGGACACAGTCTCAAGTTGTGCCAGGGGAGGTATAGGCTGGATATTAGGAAGAAGTTTTTCACAGAGAGAGTGATTGGCATTGGAATGGGCTGCCCAGGGAGGTGGTGGAGGCACCGTCCCTGGGGGTCTTCAAGCAAAGCCTGGATGAGGCACTTAGTGCCATGGTCTAGTTGACTGGCTAGGGCTGGATGCTAGGTTGGACTGGATGGTCTTGGAGGTCTCTTCCAACCTGGTTGATTCTATGATTCTATGACTGGAGGACATTGGCCTATTCTGCAAAAAAATCAACCGATGCAATTGTGATAATTAAAGGAAAAAAGCGTTGTGAAGTTGTAGGACTTTTTAACACAACCTCTGCTTTTTGACTTTTAAAATTGTTCCCTGGGATTTATTTTTGAACAAGTGGATGTACATCTGCTACTGGCTTCTATGTTGTCTAAAGAAAACATCCTCAGAATATTTCAGCTTTGATCTTCCCAAGGAGGACAGCACCACCCCTCTGCATTAGTGCAATCTGGCATTACACACAGACTACATGCAGTATGTATTCAATGTCAAGAAAATTAGAAACAGCAGAAGAAACTCTGCATTTGTACTTGAAAAAAACTCCAAAAGCTGACACCAAAACAGTGACAGTGTAGTAACTATTCAGGAAAGACACCACATGGTCAGTTCAAGCTAATTGTCAGACTTGTGATTAGGTCAGAGGAACAATCAGAATTCACAGTTTAACAGTTTAGAATGTTTAGCGACTTATTCAACTACGTTTTGCTTCCTTTCCCCTTCATCCTTTAGCTCTTTCTCCTTCTCGTGCAATTGCATACTTACTTTCTTGCTGCCTTTCCTACATCCTGAATATTTTCATTCCTTCTCCAAGAGAACAACACAGTGCTTTGCTTTTTGCCCTGACACTACGGAGAACTCCTTGTCATATCTTCATTTCATCCACAGCGTGACTGATTCCCCAGTTCTCGAGAGAAAGAGTAGGTGAAGGGAGAGGACAGAGGTAAGGGCTTGAGCTTGTTTGTAGTTTTACAAAATTATGCCTGCACCCTCCTTTCTTCTCTTCTGTTCCCTGACTCCCTCCCCATCAACACTTAAAAAATAATTCCCATTCATGTTGTGTGCACACACATGCTGGGAGAAATTACAGCTGCTCTGCTCCAGGTTGCCTTGACAACTTCAAGGCATCCCTGTGCGTGGGCACCGGTGGCATAGCAAAGTTTCCCAGGCCCCCTGGGGAAGGGGAGGGGGAGAGAAGAGGCAGAGGTGCTGTATCCAGTAGCCATGAGTAGGAGACAGCAAGAGCAGGATGAAATGGGCACATACATCTCCCACGGGACAATGGGAGTTCTGCTGGCTGGCTATGAAAGGACACGCTGAGGATACAATGGTCTGTGGCACATGAAAGCTTTGGAGTGAACTTTATTGCTTCTCCATTAAGGACCCTTCCCAAGTCCTATTCAGCTCTAAGTGATCTTGTCAACATCTTTAAAATGGGAAGAAAAAAACCTCATTCCTTCATGTTTTGAAAACAACTCTTTTTTAAAGATAATTATTCTTGTTGGTATGCTGGAAGCTTTCACAGTTTTGTACAGTACCAAGTGTCCCTCTTGTGGGTTACCTGAGCTCCTTTTAACTTCACTGGGAGAGGAGGCTTCATGGCAGCCCCCCGTAAGGGCTCTCTGAGGTGAGAACTTGCTTCCTCCTCACATAGTATTTGTTGTTACTTAGGCCTGGCAGCCATTCACTTTGCACACTTGCTGCTACACTTGCCACAAGCAGATAGAGCTCGAGAAGAAGGAAATTGCTCCTCCCTAATTTGAAGCTGAGAAATCATTTACCTGACAGCAAGAGCAGCAAAGACACTGAACAGCCTGAAAAAAAGGTGGCTGTGTGGTCACATCCAGAGTGCACAATAGGAAACCAAACTGAAAAGCAGTTTATAAAGAGCATGACTCTTGCTCTGTCACTTGCATGCAGTTCACCACTCAACCCCAGAATCATTCCAAGAAAGAAATAGGATCACATGCTCCAACCCTCCAACACATCAGTCTTTAGTGGTAAGATAATCCTCATGCCCTTCACTGACTGAGCGATTTTTGGAGCACAGGAGACTCAAACGTGTGGAGGACAAAGAAAGACAGGGCTTGGTTAAAGTGGTAAGCACGTATGCCTGTGAAACTTGTACACTGGCAGTGCTCAGCTTCTAGTCCTGAATCTATTACCCAGCAAGGGCAGGATAGAGAGAACTGACTGATCAAACATCTTTGCATTTTCAAAGCATCTCTCACAGGTTCAGGGCTATAATGGCCATAAATCAGTGACAGATGCCCTCTACCAGCCCCTCTCCCTTCCCAGTGGGAACAGAAACAGAGTAAGGGAGAAGGACATAAGAGTGGAAAAGAACATTGAAACTACTTCAGTAAAAATAATAATAATAATAAAATGAAATACATACAAATATGTACAAAACTAGTGTCAAACCCAACTGCCCTGAGGGCAACTAGTCAACATCACTATTGATGCTGTGGTAGAAGTCCTAGACTGGTCTCAGCAGCAGACAGGAACTAGATTCAGGAGCTGAATTCTGGAACCGAATTCAGGAACCCCTGGACCAAGCTCAAAGGCAGAATAGACAGACTCCTATCTGGATGTTAGCTGCTGAAGAAGAGGAAAAGAAAAAGAAGAGGAACTTGACCCTCATAACTCCTCAGCTTTATACTAAATATGTCTTAAACGGAATGGAATACCCACCTGGTCAGTTTTGGGTCAGCTGGACTCCTCCCTGCAGGTGCAGTTTTTTACTCTTCACTCCCAACACAGCACACAAGATTTAGTGGTGCCCTTCATCTGCATAAATCCTTGGTGCTAATTAGAAATACTGAGTCTTATCACTGCTGGAAAAAGACACTGTCTGTGAAAACATGTCATTATCTGCAGAAAGTGAACATGAGCCAGCAGTGTGCACAGGTGGCCAAGAGAGCCAGTGGCATCCTGGCCTGCATCAGGAATGGTGTGGTCAGCAGGAGCAGGGAGGTCATTCTGCCCCTGTCCTCTGCACTGGTTAGACCACACCTTGAGTACTGTGTTCAGTTCTGGGCCCCCCAGTTTAAAAGGGACATTGAGATGCTTGAGCGTGTCCAGAGAAGGGCGACGAGGCTGGGGAGAGGCCTTGAGCACAGCCCTACGAGGAGAGGCTGAGGGAGCTGGGATTGTTTAGCCTGGAGAAGAGGAGGCTCAGGGCTGACCTTATTGCTGTCTACAACTACCTGAGGGGTGGTTGTGGCCAGGAGGAGGTTGCTGTCTTCTCTCAGGTGGCCAGCACCAGAACAAGAGGACACAGCCTCAGGCTGTGCCAGGGGAGATTGAGGCTGGAGGTGAGGAGAAAGTTCTTCCCTGAGAGAGTCATTGGGCACTGGAATGGGCTGCGCGGGGAGGTGGTGGAGTCGCCGTCCCTGGGGCTGTTCAAGGCAAGGTTGGACGTGGCACTTGGTGCCATGGTCTAGCCTTGAGCTCCGTGGTAAAGGGTTGGACTTGATGATCTGTGAGGTCTTTTCCAACCCTGATGATACTGTGATACTGTGATAATTAGAAGAGGTTGAGCTGAAACGTGAATTCACTGAGCAGTTTGTTCTGTTCTAACTCAAAGCAGGAGACCTTCCTACCAAACTGTATAGGTTAGCATTGTCATGCTCAGTATGTAACCCGAGTTTAAAGCTGACCTTAGCTAGAACAAATAAATACAGAACCCATTGATGCTGCTTCAGAATCACAACATAAAATAGCAATTGAAGCGTACAAATACAAATTTATCTGGACTAGCATGCAGACATTCCATTTTTTTTACTTTTTAGATTGCAATTCTTTTTTAATTTACATGTTAATACCTTAAAAATTAAACATGCAAAAAACGATGTCTGATACAAGTATTGTGTAACTCAGTGGCAGATCTGGCATTAGCCAAAATTTTTATGCATCAGTTAGTTACATTTGCATTATTTTGAGGACTCTAGAGATATAATCAGTCCTCCATCCACTGACAATAGGTCCACAGGACTTACTTTTTGTTTTTGAGGTAACCATCTTCCCCACAGAATTTCAAAACCTAAAAGTAGACTTACCATGAGTATTACTGTCCAGTTTTACAGACAAAAAAGGTGAGCAGAAAACCCACAGGATCAAGTGCTTCTAATGTTGGATTTGCATTTCCAAGTTCTTACTCTAGCACTCTGCTCTTCCACTGCAGTGGCACATACAAATTAAGGAATTCTGGGTGCAAATCTAGTGATATCCCTTTGCAATTAATTTTGTCCCTGGAGCTGTTCAAGGCAGGATTGGACGTAGCACTTGGTGCCATGGTCTAGCCTTGTGCTCTGTGGTAAAGGTTTGGACTTGATGACCTATGAGGTCTCTTCCAACCTTGGTGATACTGTGTGATACTGTGAATCTCACTGTCTGTAGTGGCTTTGTTAAGAAGGACAGGCAAGCAGTGGCTTTTTGTAGGAAGGACAGGCAAGCACTAGCTACAATGAGAGGGTAAGTATGAAGAATGTGATTGGTTTTATACTCCGAAGATTTGACCAGAGCCTGGAACACAGCCTTGATCTCAGTTGCATTGGTGACAAGCCTACTTTGACTGTGACTCTAGTAGCATGTATTTCCTCCTCCTCTGTCTAGACAGACAGAAGTCTGTTTAGAGACCTAGAATTGTCTGAGAAAACATGCAGCTTTTCTACATCGTGGTTCTACTTTCATTGTCTCCTGATTATTTACATTCATACAGTCCTGTTGTTTAATCTTAAATGCTTTCTCCCCTGAGGCAGGTACCCTGAGCAGAAGGTGGTGAACCTGCATTTTGTTTGATTTGTTCAAAGATAGCACCTAGATAAATGTGTGGACAGACCATAAAAGTCTAGTTCAGACAGTGTCATACAGGGGTCTAAAGGATAAATAAATAAGCAAACAAAAAAAACTTTTTCATGACCTCTTTTCTCATTCTGCATATTAAAAAACTTGATTCCAAGAAGAAATATTAGCACTGTCCTGAGTCAGATGGTGAAGCCTTCAGATGAAGTATGGAGAAGTTACTGATTATTTGAACTTCTAAGGAGAAAGAGCAAAATGGCATTTTAAGCACACTAACTGCACCTGTTGGAAAGAGAAGGAGCATTTCCATTTCTGACAGTCTTCATGAAACACTCTTTCTCAAAGATCCAGAGTTCTTTCCCTGGCAGAACTGCACCTCCACTTAAAAAACACAGTTCAGCCCTTCGTTTGCTATCTGATGAACAAGCACTTTGGAGGATGCCATAATGAGCGCCCGAGTATTCACAGCAGATCAGATGCTTTAAGATGAGCCAAGAATTGGGATTAATGTTGCAAGTTTTGCAAAGCTTATGAAAGACTCTGAGTGCTTATTCATACAGTAGCAACGATTTTCTGAAACAAACTAACAACATTTAGTCTGTTTTAAATTCCCGTGGCTTGGGATGGAGGCAAACTGAGGTAATTCCACTGGGAATTGAAAACTCTTCATACACATTAGTTGAAACAAATACTGCCACAATTACTTAAAATGACTGTGTTTTCTTATTACTATGCAGCACTTTTCTAAGGCACATTTTTCAGACTAAAGTAACTATGATAAAAACCATGAATTGACTCACTGGAATATGGGGAATGCCACACTACATTGGGCTAGTAATCTTTAACAAAGTGTTAAGAAAGCACAGAATCAGCAGGTTTTTATAACAGAAAGTTATGTGATAACAAGCATTAGGGGTGGAACGGGAAGACAGTGGCAGTATGAGCGGCAAAAGAGGGCCAACCTACTTTGAGTAACATTAAATGTACTGGTTGTCAAAACTCTTCCCACAAACCCATTTTCATCATGCTGAGATTATACTTTTTACTCACAACTGTATGAGGTGAATGTCCTTGTGCTTAAATTTACTAGGAATTGCTGCCCTGGATAGTAAAGCATCAGGGAAGATGGGAGTCCGAGCAGTAGTCTACTACATGAGTACTACAATCATTGCTGTACTGATTGGTATAATCATTGTGGTCATCATCCACCCTGGGAAAGGTACTAAAGAAAATATGCACAGAGAAGGCAAAATTGTGCAAGTGACAGCAGCAGATGCCTTTCTTGATTTAATCAGGTATGGCTATGATATCGCACATTTTCTGTACCAATAGTAATGAGAGTAATATTTATATCCACACAAGAACAAATGTGACCCTTTTTAGACAGTGACTACATAAACTAGTCAAATATTTTTCATCTGTGTGATGCCAATATCTCTAATTCCTAGAATGCTACAAAAGAACACACTGACTTATTTTCAAACCCAGCTGTTGCAAGGGAAGAAATTACTTCTAATAGTCAAAGAAAGATTATTTCTTTCACTTACAAAAGAAAGAATTCTGTTCTGCTATCTGCATGGGTCTTTCCCCCTACTTCCATAGCACAATCCTTATTACCAAATTCCTCTGCTTTTCTTTATTTCCAACTTTTGACAGTTTTCTCACTTCACTTGAATCCCTGATTTAGCTACTCATCTTGATTTTGAATTGTAGCCTCCAACCTGGGTGCATCTACTCAACTTGTTAAATTGTATGGATGGGAAATAAATTCTAGGAACAGGGAAGTAAAATGCTTGAGATAGAGGGGCACAGATATAAAATTTTCTTTTCTCCTTGCTCAGAGACTCTGCAATGCCTCTTTTATAGAGCTCATTTGTCACAGATGTATTCCAGGGAGTAGGGAAGCTGAGGTTTTGAACTCGGGAGCTTTTCCACAGGTAAAGCCACCAAAATTTTGTGTTCCACTAACCCATTTGGAGAAGCCAGAGACATGGAGAAAGGCCTCCAAGAGTCATGCTGCCAGGAAGGGGGACTTCAGAAAGACCCATGAAGAGGTTTGCACTCAGATTCCTCAAGATTTATTCAGTCAGGCTGCTTCTAATTCCCTCTGAAATGTCACCATTCTGGAAAGCAAATAGACAAACAAGTATACACACACACACATATATATGTATGTGTGTAATTATATGTGCATGTGTCACTATTAAAGAATACACCAATCTCAGGAATATTTTTTTCTTAATCATGACAAGAATCTAAATCAAGTGATAAATGTCATGAGGTACTAGACCACATGACTGCAAAAAGTGTTCGAAAAGTTGAAATTCATTAAATATTAACAACTTGTTTATTAATCCAGATTCAGAATGAGTTCATAAGTACAAGACTCACAGTCAGCATTGACCCACAGAGCTTTGTTGATTGGATAATTCAGCTAATATTCTGCTCCATAATCAAACCTGCTATCTAATATTTGATACAAAGATTTCAATTACCAGGATTTATCCAACTCTACTGTGATTTTTCCTGATAAAGCTTACCAGGCCAATTCTATATACAAAGCTCTACTCACTGTATGCTTAACTACATATTTGCCTTAGGATCCTTTTGAAAATTATCCAGTCACATCTTTTATTAGGTGTGCCCCTACTTAAGACACAACTGGAGTCTTATTAATTCTCATGTTATTTTCTTTCTTTTCCACAGAAATATGTTCCCTCCAAATCTAGTGGAAGCTTGCTTTAAACAGGTAACATTGTTTTGTTGTTGCTAACTAAAACATAACAAAGTAGTAAACTGAAACGTAAAGGTGTTTTCTTCAGGAATATCACACACTTGCCCTTAACAACAGAAACAAATGCTGCCAGCTGTCAAAACTCCCAAACAAAACCAACCAAACCAGTGCTTTCCTTTCAACTATAGTGTCTCAGCATTTGCTTTGAGAAGAAATCACACCCGGTGAAGCACCTTTATAAATTAAATTTTTCCAAAGTATCGAATTTGTAACTCTAAAGAGAGCTTCAGTAAAGTCAGCACAGAAATTGCTTTTCAAAACCAGTGTGATATTAAACTGCTTGATACCAGGCTGTGCACCATCTGTGCAAAG
The DNA here is from genome assembly GCF_015220805.1 of Pogoniulus pusillus. Lineage (NCBI taxonomy): Eukaryota > Metazoa > Chordata > Aves > Piciformes > Lybiidae > Pogoniulus > Pogoniulus pusillus. Next base: position 9,262,569 of record NC_087309.1, on the reverse strand, counting down.
ACTGGGAGACTTTTGTGGGAGAAAGGTGCATGGATTCAAAGCAAGGGAAACAGTTTTGCTGACATCAATAGCAAAATGGCATCAGGGAGCTTTCTATCACCTGTGGCAGAAGTGCATCAGAATACTTTTTCCTGTGTCGTTTCCCAGAGTCCTCCATCATTAGCCTGGTCTTAACCCTAACTGTTTTATTGAGAAAAAAAATAGTAACTAGTTGCATTTCCCTTATTTTTAAAAGACATTATAGATTCAGTGGTACATGTTATGTGTTGATTCATAATCTAATTGCTTCACGCTGACCCCACAGACAGCAGTTAAAAAAAACCCTGAAATGTAGAGGTTAAGAAGCAAGAGGATAAAGTAGAAACTTTCCAAAGTCCAGCTGAGTTACATCTTGCAGAAGAATTGAAAAGAAACAGTAACATTTTCTTTAGTTATATAAATAGAAATGAATAAAACCCAGTGACTTTCTAAATTATAAAGATCTGGTCAAGATTAAAGGAAAACTAGACCCAGGTCCAAAACCAGCAAATTCTATGCCTCCATTTTCAGCAAGGATGTTGATGAACTCTGGACAGAAATGCAGAAGAGCAGCATGGAAATGCAAAAAGTCTCTATTTAAAATGGAAATTCAGTTCAAAGATTTTAATGTAATAAAGTCAGGGAATTATATCACCTTTATGTCAAAATAATGAAATAATTAGGGCATACAGTTACAGCTCTAGCAGCAAGCCTTCTTAACAAATCATTCAAATTGGGAAGTTTTTATCCATAACTGGTGAAAGCAATCACTGCCTTTCAAACTGCAGTTAATAATCCATTTAGCTTGATCTTGGTTATACTGAAGGATATAAGTCATTTGAGGGAAAGAATGAAGACTTTGTAGTAAATGAAACTGAAAAATGCATTAAGAAAAAACAACAAAAAATTTTTAAAGACCCACCATTTTTTGAAATACAGATTGTATCATAGAATCACAGAATCAACCAGGTTGGAAAAAACCTCCAAGATCATCCAGTCCAACCTATCCCCCAACCCTAGCCAATCAACTAGACCATGGCACTAAATGCCTCATCAAGAAAAGACTGGATGAGGCATTTGATGCCATGGTCTAGTTGACTGGCTAGGGCTGGGTGCTAGGTTGGACTGGATGATCTTGGAGGTCTCTTCCAACCTGGTTGATTCTATGATTCTATGATCCAGGCTTTGCTTGAACACCTCAAGGGACAGCGACTCCACCGCCTCCCTGGGCAGCCCATTCCAATGCCAATCACTCTCTCTGCCAACAACTTCCTCCTAACATCCAGCCTAGACTTCCCCCAGCACAACTTGAGACTGTGTCCCCTTGTTCTGTTGCTGGTTGCCTGGGAGAAGAGCCCAACCCCCACCTGGCTACAGCCTCCCTTCAGGTAGTTGTAGACAACAATGAGGTCACCCCTGAGCCTCCTCTTCTCCAGGCTAGAAAGGCTAGAGAGAGGAATAAAATTGTATAATAATAACCTTCCATCTTTCATCCATAGCTTTGCTCTTTTTATTGTTGTGTTTTGTTTTTTTTTTATTTTGTTTGATTTAGTTTGGTTGTGGGATGGTTCCCCACATCAGTGTGATGGATATAACCTCTTGTGTAAAGCAAAGATGTTAATATGAGAGAAGAGTCGTCAGGGAGTAGATTATTGTAAGAACTGTAAAAGATTTGGAGATATCAATGGAAGTTGATGAAGGACTGGGAATATCTCAATTGATATTTTTATGAATCACATTGCTGTAAGATGCACACAATGAGATTTATGGATGACAAGAAAGGTCATGACATGAAAGCACTTTGTATTGAGATAGGTAAATGCCAAAGAATGTGGTATGTCCTTGGCACAGTGTAGCCACGACAACAAAGTGAATTGGCTTTTGCAGACTCTGGCATGCTTGGCTCTCTCCTTCATCACTTAAGAAACAAACACTTAGAGATTAACAGTAATTTCACCTTTGAGAGAGAAAGTTCTTATCAGAAGGAAAGATAAATAAATTTAAAACCCTCTAATTCAGCTCTAGGATATATTAGGTGACAAAACTCCAAGAGAAGCAATGCAGCCTGTCCAAGGCCTGTCCAGGTCCCTTTAAGAAGCCTCTCTACCCTCCAACAGACCAACACTCCCACCCAATTTGGTGTTGTCTGCAAATTTACTGAGGGTGCTTTCAGTTGTTACACTAACCCATATTTTGCAGAATAAGCCATACTCTTGTAGCAGATTTGCTAAACAAAAAACATGTTACAGAAGAAACAGGTATGTGTAAGATTCACAGAATCACAGAAACCTGCAGCTTGGAAAAGACCCACAGCATCACCAAGTGCAACCAATATTCCTACTCTACATGATTCACTCTAAACCATATTCCCCAAGCACCACATTCAAATTACGTTTAAACACATCCAGGGTTGGTGACTCAACCACCTCCCTGGGCAGTCCATGCCAATGCCTGACCACTCTTGCTGTGAATTTATTTTTTTTCCTAATGTCCAGTCTAAACCTACCCAGTTGCAGCTTGAGGCCGTTCCCTCTTATTCTGTCACTCTTTGCCTGTAAGAAGAGACCAGCACCATAGATATTCAGATGATTTTGTACGTCTGGCATTATAACTTCCTTTTCAAAAGTTTACATCAGGTTTTTCCATGTGTTTCTTAAAAGATTTATGAAGAAAAGTTATTAAACATCTGGCACCAATTTGGTTCTGAAACATCTGGGAGTAGTGTTTGCTGGCCCAAGCACTGCTGTCATACTTGTGGGTATTCCAAGAGGTAACTCTGAACACAGCTTTGCACACCTGGAAACCAACACTGGCATATACACTCCACATTCAAGTCATGTCATCTGATATATTACTTCCTGTCTTTTAGCATCCTTAAGCAGGTTTCTTTCCTGACAGAGATATGTACTGGAACCCATTGGAAGGTTTTCCTTTCCTTGTCACCATTGCCAGCACACAGGTCCTCTAATGCTAGTACTCACAGCAAGTTTTGCACCTGTTATATCCTCTATCAATAGCAAGCACTACCCAAAGTAGCTCCACTAAGACACAGGACCCAGGTTTTTAACCTCACTGACCAGCTGTTAGTCAAATTCTCTGACATGAAGACAAGGAAAACTGTACTTTCCTTCACACGATTAATTTTCATGAAGTAGAGTTACTTTTCTGTATGTGCAGTTGCTCTCCTGCAGAATGAAATGGGAGTTGTGTGGAGAAGGTAACCAATGTGTGCAGGGCTTCTAGATGGAGATGGGAAAGCATTTGTAGAATTGCTGCTGGGAGAAGAGTCATGAAAGAAGACTGAGACCTTAAAGTTTATTTAGGAAGGATCTGCCTACATTTTCTTCTGTTCCTCATTCAGTCTTCTGGTCTTTTGGATTCCATTTTCTGTTTTTTCCCCAGCAAGTGTGAGACAAACAAAGCTGTTTACTGTTGCTGCTTTTTCTCCTTCTTTGAACGCTTTCTTCCCAAAAACCAAGAGGAGTGGAGGAATGAAATACCCTTTCCCTCTATAAAGGACCCCCATTGTGGATGCTAGAAGCCAGAAGTAGCCCCTGTAGAAAAGAAAGAGAGATCAGAGAAAAGCTGAGGAAATCCTTTCATTCAAACCTTTCATCTGAGAACTGACAGAACAATTTCAGGCTTAGTTGGTGGCATTCAGCCCCATGCTGCAGGAAGGTCTATGGTGACAAGTGGAGATCAAGAAGAACAATCTAGACGATGCTGGGCTTTAGCTTCCCTCTGTTCTTCCCCAGTTACTCTTCCTGTGAAAGGCTGAAGTCCTCTTGGCACCTTTTTTCTGCCAGTGCCTCCTTCAATTCAATTGCCATCAGCCAGGGCTCATTGGAATCAGCAGACTGTTATTCCAAACAGCATACATTTCAACACGGTTCTTTAGATGTGACATAGGCCACTACTCTCACTGTGCACTGAAGGGGGCTTTTGTGATTTTTATTGGTAAGAGGAGAACCTGAACAGACTGACTGTATGTGTGTACTTCTAAAACTAGATCATGTTACTCAAAACTTTCTCTATAACACTATATTCACCCCCAGTTTATGAATATCTGAAGGAATCTTTGAGTTTTTCTTTCAGCTCTGGCCTTTATCCCTGCATTTCACTTTCCATGATAAATTAAAAAAACAATATCTAGCCAGGGGCTACAGAGTCCTATTCAGTCTGCTTGTTAGTCAGATACTGCTTTTTAGCTGCTTATTATTTGTTCTGTACTCCCAGGACGTACTAAAAGACAAAAGAAACTCAAGAGAACTTGGGACACCAAGAGAAACAGAATCAGTTTAGCAGTTTCAGGAGGGTCATTCTGTTGAGAATAGGAATTCAATGGCAGCTGAAGATTAAGGAACTGGAAAGGTGCATCTGACAATTAAATTTCTTCTGAGCTATTTTTCACTAAATAGTCTTTACTCACCCTTATCAAGGGTATTGGAAGTGCTAATCACATCCAGCTATACTAATTAATATATTGTGTCTATTCCTTATAATAGTTTTGGCTAGTTAAGATATAGCTTAGCCTGTGCCATCACCTCTTCTGTGTTCTACTTAGAGTGCTGCCACATGTATGGAAACAAAAAACCAGTAATGAATTAGGAAGATGGAATATCACAGCCTTAATTTAATTTCTTTTCACCTCTTAGGCTTGCATTTAAGTAAAATTTTTGCTAAAAGCAACGTTCACTGGAAGGTACACCATCACACAGACTGGATACAGACAGCAGTAATTATACCTTCTCAGTGTACTGACAGCAAATCATGAGTTTTCAGAGCAGTTACCCATACAGTTACCTTCTATGCAAGTGAACCATGAGACTGGTCTACTGCCATGTTGTAATGTTGCTTCTTAAAAACTCATGCAATATATTCAAGTCAAATGTCTGTGGGCATCTTATACTACTAAAGTAACTAAAACAATGTAAAAACTGTAAACAACTAATTCATTGCAGCATGAATTAATTATATTGCATATTTCATAGCAAGTAACTAAAATAATGCAAAAACTGTAAACAATTAATTCATTATATCATGCAATAATTATATTGTATATTTAATAAGTTTAAGGCATAAGTTTAAGTTTACTGTGTCTAGTTCTGGGCCCCTCAATTCAAGAGAGATGTTGAGGTGCTGGAATGTATCCAGAGAAGGGCAACCTGTTGGAAGGTAGGAGAGCCCTGCAGAGGGACCTGGACAGGCTGGATGGGTGGGCAGAGGCCAATGGGATGAGATTTAACAAGGCCAAGTGCAGGGTTCTGCACTTTGGCCACAACAACCCCAAGCAGCGCTATAGGCTGGGGACTGAGTGGCTGGAAAGCAACCAAGAGGAGAGGGACCTGGGGGTACTGATAGATAGTAGGCTGAAGATGAGGCAGCAGTGTGCCCAGGTGGCCAAGAGAGCCAATGGCATCCTGGCCTGCATCAGGAACAGTGTGGCCAGTAGGACAAGGGAGGTTATTCTTGCCCTGTACTCAGCACTGGTCAGGCCACACCTTGAGTCTTGTGTCCAGTTCTGGGCTCCTCAATTCAACAAAGATGTTGAGGCACTGGAACGTGTCCAGAGGAGGGCAACAAGGCTGGTGAAGGGACTGGAACACAAATCCTATGAGGAGAGGCTGAGGGAGCTGGGAGTGTTTAGCCTGGAGAAGAGGAGGCTCAGGGCTGACCTCATTTCTGTCTACAACTACCTGAAGGGACATTGTAGCCAGGTGGGGGGTGGCCTCTTCTCCCAGGTAACCAGCAACAGAACAAGGGGACACAGTCTCAAGTTGTGCTGGGGAAAGTCTAGGCTGGATGTTAGGAGGAAGTTGTTGGCAGAGAGAGTGATTGGCATTGGAATGGGCTGCCCAGGGAGGTGGTGGAGTCACCATCCCTGGAGGTGTTCAAGAAAAGCCTGGATGAGGCACTTAGTGCCATGGTCTAGTTGATTGGTTAGGGCTGGGTGCTAGGTTGGACTGGCTGATCTTGGAGGTCTCTTCCAACCTGTTTGATTCTATGATTCTATGATTCATATTCATGAGAAAATGAGTTCTGGAATATAAAGGTGATGGAGTTTCTTTTGCTTTCAAGAAAGATAGGTTTTCAATACACCATAATTTACCACCAAGCGTTACACATACAGTAAGAATTAATAATGTAATGTGTGATTTTTACATTCATTTGCTGTTATCTGAGAATTACTTTCACTTTTATTTCAACAGTTCAAAACTAACTATGAAAAGAGAATGTTTAAAGTAGACATTCCATCCAATGGCACATCCACAGTGGCTTCTATAATAAGCAATGTGTCCGAAGCAATGGAAACCCTGACCCGGATGAAAGAGGAACTAGTTCCTGTTCCAGGTTCTGTAAATGGAGTCAATGCCCTTGGCTTGGTGGTTTTCTCAATAAGCTTTGGCCTGGTGATTGGAAGCATGAAGGAGCAAGGTCAGGCATTGAAAGACTTCTTTGACAGCCTTAATGAGGCCATCATGAGATTGGTAGCTCTAATCATGTGGTAAGTGCCTCTTCGATAATTTCCATTTTAAATTGCTAACAGCATTTTTTCATCTCCATCAGGCACTGGACAGCAAAAGTACATTTGGCAGGAATTTGAACAATAAGCTTTTTAAATGAATGAACTCAGGAACTGTAATTCTGTATGCCAGGAATCTGTACAAACACACTTGCTCTTCCCACGTGTTTAGCTTTTTGCATGAGAAAAATCTGGGTCCGTGGCAGAACTTGCAAAGTTTCACAAAGCCCTTCTAGGTCTCCATGCTATCAAAATTTCCTTATATGCTAATCTGACTTCTACAAAGGAAGCTGAAAACATCTCCCATAAACTTAATTCTACACACCAAGACCTTATTCCTGGTTTCCAGCTCAAGCTGGGTCCTGCAGTTGCATAGTGTATACATGTGTCCCTATATTTTCACTGCACTGCTTGCACACACATATAATATTCCTACTTTATTTATTGTGTTAAGCAGGTAAACAAAATCAATACCTTTTCCCTCAAACATTAGGTATGAAGTCTGTTCAACAATGAAGGCTCATTATTTGTGAGCTGGAAGGTTAATTGGAAGAAATTATGGGTTCTTTTGCATTCTACACTAAAGAAGACAAGCAAATCAACTCCAAGAGCACATACACGTTGGAATACTACATACAAAACTACAAAGAAGTGTATATTTTTTCCTGTAATAAAAGCCTGTTTTGCCAGGAAACATTTATGCAAAGCAAAAATATTTTTTTCTGTCTTTACAAGCACACTTAAGATGATACAGCAGTGGATGAGAACCATTTGCTGACATATTTTGAAATGAATTTTATGTCTTAACATGCAATTGAGATATGATGGATAAATTTTCTTCTGTGGATGTTTATAGAAATAAGGCTGCACTAGATTTATACTAGACTTTTATGCTCAGCATTAGTTCTTTCTTAATCTGTAGCTGTGCTTACTGATATGAAAAAGAGGACTGTACCACCCTTGTTGATGTACTACAGTGCAACTAACCTTGTCATGCAGATGGATTCATGTTAGTGTACTTATCCAGTGCCCCACTGGGTAAAATGAGCCAAGGCCAGGAGCAGCTTGAAATTATCAAAAACTATCAGCCCTCTCTCTGGATTCCTGCCCAACAACACAGGAAACAGCACAAGCAAGATAATAGAACTGGGCATTTGGCATATTCTACAATGATGTCAGTTGAGCCTTCATTCATACAGACAGAATTACAAATGAATTGGCTAAACAAGCTTTTAAATGACACTTGGACTCCTAAAGGGAGCTCATCTCCCTGCATGTCTGAAAGGCATGCTATACATGTTGAAATCCCTATGAGATCCTGAATCCAGCTGAGCCTTCTGAAAACACTCACCACTGTGGTTCAATACAGGTTGAACTGTTGAGAACTTGCGAATTGCATCTTAACAGTGAAATCCTGCATTCACTCATGAACATAAACACAAAAGTTATCACAGAATCACAGAATGTCAGGAGCTGGAAAAGACCTCAAATGCTCGTCCAGTCCAACCCTCCTGCCAGAGCAGGATCATCTATATCAGATCACACAGGAACATGTCCAGGTAGGTTTTGAGTGTCTCCAGAGAGGGAGACTCCACAACCCTCCTGGGCAGCCTGTTCCAGTGCTCTGTCACCCTCACAGGGAAAAAAAATCCTTCTCACATTTCCATGGAACTTCCTATGCCTCTGCTTCCATCCACTGCCCCTTGTCCTCTCATCTGGCATCAACCCAGCAGAGCCTGGCTCCATCCTCCTGGCACTCACCTTTACATCTCTATAAACACTGATGAGGTCACCTCTCAGCCTCCTCTTCTCCAAGCAGCACAGCCCCAGCTCCCTCAGGCTCTCCTCATAAGAGAGATGTTCCATTCCCTTCATCATCTTTGTGGCTCTGTGCTGGACTCTCTCAATCAGTTCTATGTCTCTCTTGAACTGAGAGGCCCAGAACTGGACATAGTGCTCCAGATGTGGCCTCAGCAGGGCAAAGTAGAGGGGCAGGAGAACCTCTCTTAACCTACTAACCACAGCCCTTCTAATGTACTCCAAAATTGCATTGGCCCTCCTGGCCACAAGAGCACATTGCTGGCTCATGGTCAACCTCCCATCAACTGGGACTCTCAGATCCTTTTCCCTTTTGCTGCCTTTGTTGTGGATAGGAGAGTGAATTTCTACTTTGAACAGTACAATACTGATTTTGTTGGTTTGTTTTTGGTTTTGGTTTTTTTTCATTTATAGGTATGCTCCCCTGGGAATCCTGTTCTTAATTGCTGGAAAAATTGTTGAGATGGAAGATATGGGTGTGATTGGTGGACAGCTTGCCATGTATACTGTAACGGTTATCATCGGTTTGCTAATTCATGCTGTTATTGTCCTACCTCTTCTCTACTTCCTGCTCACTCGTAAGAACCCTTGGGTATTTATTGGAGGTTTAATCCAGGCATTAGTCACAGCTTTGGGAACATCTTCCAGGTATTATAACAATAACTTAAGGCCTTTTTTTTTTCTTTTCTGAATAATAATATTGGTTTGAGAAATAATTTTGACTAATGTGATTGGTTAATTCTGTATTTGAATATTCATTTGGGTACCGAAAGAATCATAGAATCAACCAGGTTGGAAGAGACCTCCAAGATCATCCAGTCCAATCTAGCACCCAGCCCTATTCAGTCAACTAGACCATGGCACTAAGTGCCTCATCCAAGCTTTTGTTGAACACATTCAGGAACAGTGCCTCCACCACCTCCCTGGGCAGCCCATTCCAATGCCAATCACTCTCTCTGCCAACAGCTTCCTCCTAACATCCAGCCTAGACCTCCCCTGCCACAACTTGAGACTGTGTCCCCTTGTTCTGTTGCTGCTTGCCTAGAAGCGACCAATGCCCACCTGGCTACAACATTGTAGACAGCAATGAGCCTGAGCCTCCTCTTCTCCAGGCTGCACACCCCCAGCTCCCTCAGCCTCTCCTCAGAGGGTTTGTGTTCCAGGCCTCTCACCAACTTTGTCGCCCTTCTCTGGACACATTTCAGCACCTCAACATCTCTCTTGAAAAAGAGAGGTAAGGCTTTGGAGCAAGCTGCTCAGAGAGAAGCTGGAGTCACTATCCTTGGAGATACTCAAGAAATGTGTAGATGTGGCACTTCAGGGCATGGTTTAGTGGTCACGTGGAGGGTTGGGCTTAGTGATCTTTGAGGTCTTTGCCAACCTTAATGATTCTATGATTATATTAACTGGAAGTCTCCAAAAATGAATTGAATTTGTTTGTTTGTTGGTGCAAGCTGTGTGGCTGGAACCCTGGTGACTTTGGTTAGCCTTGCTGTTTGTGAGTTTTAAGTAGTTTGTAGCAGTTTGCTGCTAGAGGATGCAGATGGCAAAGAATATGCATGGCAAAACACAGCAGCACAAAGGAATTAGACAATCATAGAGTGGTTCGAGTTAGAAAGGACCTTAAAAATCATCTAGTTACAACCCTGCCACCATGGACAGAAACACCTTGTTCTAGACCAGGTCACTCAAAGCCCAGTTCAGACTCTTCCAGAGAGGGAACCTCCACAACTTCCCTGGGTACCCTTCCTGTAAAGAGCTTCTTCCTAATATCCAGTGTAAATCTAATCTCTTCCAGGTTAAAGACATTCCCTCTCTTCCTATCACTACAAGTCCTTGAAAAAGACCCATCCTGGCTTACTTGTAGGCCTCCTTCAGGTGCTGGAAGGCCACTAAAAGGTCTCCCTTCTTGAGACTGAGCAGTGGAAACCCTCATGGCCTGCCTCCATAAGAGAGGTGCTCCAGTCCTCTAATCACCTTTATGGACCTCCTCCAGACCACCTTCAGCGGTGTGATGTCCTTCTTTTCTTGAGGCCTCCATAATTGGATGCAGTACTCCTGGGGAGCAGAGTAGAGGAGGGACTGGTCACACTTCTTTTGGTGCAGCCCAAGGTGCAGCTGGCCTTCAGGGCTGCAAGTAAACACTGCAAACTCATGTTGAGCTTTTCATCAGCTGAAATCCCCAAGTTCTTCTCCTCAAGGCTGCTCTCTGTCCATTTTATGCCCTGCCCCTATTTGTGCTTGGAAGTGTCCCAATCTACATGCAAGACTTTGCACTTGGTCTTGTTGAACTTCAGGAGGTTGGCACAGGCTCACCTCTAAAATCTGTGCAGGCCTCTCTGAATCCCTGCAAATCACTCTCTCTGTGAAGAACTTCCTCCTAGCATCCAGCCTAGACCTCCCCCAGCACAACTTGAGACTGTCCCCTTGTTCTGTTGCTGGTTGCCAGCATCAGCAACAGAATACCTCCTTCTGAAGCAACAACTCAGCAAAGCAACTTGGTATCCTGTGGGCTGAATGGGCACTCTTGAAGTATATGAAGGCAAAATGTTCATTTGGGTTGGTCTTTAAATAAACTTGTAATTTCTATCATAATTTAATGGAGCAGCACAAAGACTAAGCGGTGTAGAGGGCCTGGATGGGACAGAGTTAAGTTTCTTCAGCAGCATATAGGATGTCATAGTCTAGATTTGTAACCAAAACAACACTGATTAATTGTCTGGGTATTGGTCTATCTGCAGAGGGGGTGAAGAGTGGTTGCTTTCATGTAATTTGTTCTGTTTTCTGTCTCTCTTCTTCCACTTACCCTTCACAGAATCACAGAATCATAGAATCAGTCAGGGATGGAAAGGACCACAAGGATCATCTAGTTCCAACCCCCCTGCCATCCTACATCAATTTACATCTTACATCAATTTAGCATCTCACCCCAAAATATAGCATCTCGCCTCAATTTACATCTTGCCTCCATTTTATATCTTACCCCAAAATTAAACTTTTCTTTTTTTCCAATCTAAATTTCTGTGTTTCCTTAATTTTACTGTTTCTTTCCTCTGTCTGTCCCTTTAATGTCACGGGGACAAGTAAGCAAGTGGCTATGTGGTGCTTAGCTGCTTACTGGTGTGAAACCACAAGTGGTAAAGTCCATCAAAATGCCTTTTGCAGAGCAACCAGAACAGAAATAAGAGAAAACAAACTGTTTACTGAAGGCTTGAATGGCTCCTTTTGTGTAATGTCAGGAAAGCAAAGCTTGTGGATGATTCAGTCATAAGTCTGTGACATAAAAAAGTGAGAAGCAGGAATTTTAGTACAGATTCTTCTGCTTTGTCTTCATGACAAAATACTGAAGTTAGACACATTCAGACTAAGGAAAATATAAATCATAACAACAATTAACCACTGGAAAAAGCTTCACCACTAGAAGTGTATAAATTCAGCATTTGGTTTCTTTAAGAAGTATTCTGGTAGACCACATACATATGAAGACAGAACAATCTCTTGTGCAACCATAATGCATGGTTTTAATTTCCTCTTTGTAAAATTTATATCATAGGTTACCTTCTTTATTTTTGTTACAGCTCTGCAACACTACCTGTTACCTTTAAGTGTCTGGAAGAAATAAATGGAGTGGACAAACGAGTTACAAGATTTGTGCTCCCAGTTGGTGCTACAATCAATATGGATGGAACTGCTTTATATGAGGCTTTGGCTGCAATTTTCATTGCACAGGTTAACAACTTCGATCTGAACTTTGGCCAGATTATCACGATCAGGTACAGAAGTTATTACCACATCTAATAAAAGCACCTTTGTGATGACTGTTCCTTGCTGCTGTGTGTGGGATTGGGGAAAAAAAGCATTTAGAGCTAAAACCAAGAGCTGCTGCATCTTCTGCACAGAAGAGACCACCCCACCACATGTTCTCCATTAGACAAACCTTTAGAAAGCCCTGTAACTTGACATACCTATCACTGCATGTAGCACAAGGGGGTTTTTTAATCATATTTTAATTTTCTTTCTTAAGAATTCATGCATGAGTTAGGACCTACAGACTTAAAATCAGTACCAGGTGCTTTATAACACGTGTACAAAAACGATTAGCATACAAGTGCTGAGTACTAGTGGTAGCAGAGGCTGTGTTTTCCTTGTCCTCATAGTCTCAGAATGCAAGCAGAGCAAGCTATGTAAGGAACAGTAATATCTTTTATTACACCAGATGATGAAGGTGGAGAAGATAGGTATGTGTCCAAGCAAGCAAGCCTTCCTGTTTGAAACAGAACAAGCAACACATTAAGTAGCCCTCAGTGATAACTGATTCACATTAAATTAATTATGACGCTCAATCAGTTTGAGATAAAAGAGTGATAGATACATTTGCAGAAGGAGAAAAACATGCCAGCAAGGAGGGAATGGGACAGTGTAGGACAGGATATTTATCACAGAAACACTGAAAATTCAGACGTGGTGAACTATGAACATTTCTATGTTCTATGACTTCCAAGAAGGGTTGTCTCACTCCATAAAAAACACCAGCTTAATTCTACATCAACTGAAATCAAAGCTCCATCTGCATGCTCCAAGGCAAGAGTTCCACATTCATTAGTACTAGAGCTGCTGCCTGCCAAATCACCTGACAAAACAAATTCTTTCTAACCCAGGTGTGAATAAGCATAGTTCTTGCAAGTTACTAGGCTCTGTGATTCAGTGCTTCTGGCATCTTTCTGTTTTCTGACGGCAGAATGCCAGCTGCCGGAGGACAGATATTTCACCTCGCATGAAGATACAGCGAGATGGACAGAGAACAAAAGCTCTTGCATTAAATCTGTCATTACAGAACTACCTCCTCAGCTTTTCTTTTAGCATGTTTGAGCTTGTGGGCTGAGTTTGCTCAATGAGTGGGCTGTGATAGTCTTATCTACCTTAAAAAACTGTGTTTCGGGAGTTCTGGATATAGGTTTTAGATTAAGATCCATACTCCCCTGCATCTATGCAATGGTTACATAATGAACTGGGCTCATCCTTTTATTTGCTAATAAACAAATGCCATCTTGCCTTTTATCTGCTTTTAATATTTGTCAGATGATAAGGAGAACTTATTATGGAGGCAAATTAATTGCTTGTTATCATGTCTTTGCACAGCATCACGGCTACAGCTGCCAGTATTGGGGCTGCAGGCATTCCTCAAGCTGGACTGGTCACTATGGTCATTGTGCTTACGTCAGTAGGTTTACCTACAGATGATATCACTCTTATCATTGCAGTGGACTGGTTCTTGTAAGTACTTTGTATGGAGTCACGAAGTTCTTAGACCATATTTCCACATGCAGCAGTCAGGAACAGTCTTGTAATGCTGCAGCCAGTGATGCACTTCTTTTGCTGTGAAAGGCAGCTGAAAAGAAGTGCTAAAAAGAATTACCATTTTTTGTGATTAAAGTATTTTCTCAGAGCAGAGGGCGAGGGATTTTACTTAATGACAGCTCTTCTTGCATGAGAAAGAGTTACTTAAAAACCTGAATCCTCAGGCTACTAAGGAAGCTTTCAGATACAGTGTAATTAACTTGGCAAATAATTGCCTTTTTTTTTTTTTTTAAGATGATAATGAAAACCTTTCAATCACACTTAGAGTTGGTTCACATCCAACAGAGTTCATTATAGCCCTACTGGCTATCTATTTAGGAAAGTATCATAGGTTTACCCTATGGACACTGAAATGAAAAACAGTTGTGTAGCTCTTTTCCAGCCACTACAATATATCCCTATTCCTCTGTAGAAGACTAACTGACTCCTGTGGGTATATGAAGAAAGCTCTTAGGTCCAGGATCCAAATCAAAGGCCGATTTCCTCTGACCTCTGTTTCACAGATGTCTATAACTAGTTTCCAGAGGCTTTTACCCTTTAGCCTTCTCAGATGGTCTCTGCAAAAAGAGATTATCTAACCACACATGCATAGCCATATGCAGGTGGACACTTACCAAGTAGTACTGCCAGTCATCGCTTATCAAGCTGCCTCCTAAGTCTTCTGGATAGAGCCCTCCAAGATTGATGAATTGTTGCAGTTTAATTTGAATTGTTTCAGCACTATTCTGCCCTGAATTGCTGACCGTAGCTTGTGACCAGAGAACAAATTACCCTAACAAGGTAGATTTTCATTGGTTTACATGTTTAGAGAATGCAAAAATAAACTACCAAAGAATAGAAGTGCCTAGGAGAAACTTTTTCCATACAGACTCTCTCGTGCCCTCATCACACAGTTGTTTATTGCTGTGAAGCTGCCAAGAGTATTAAGACATTTTCTAACTCCAAACATTTGTGTATCTGTCAATTACTGTAGAAGAAATCATAGCATTAGCAGTTCACATATATAAATATACATTAAATAACTGAATCATCCAGTAGTTATTTAAAGGGCCCTTTAACATGCTTCTCTGAACAAGTGGTGCAATGATGACTAATTTATGATCTCTCCTTAGGGATCGTCTCCGTACCACTACCAATGTCTTGGGAGACTCCATTGGAGCAGGAATTGTCGAGCATTTATCACGGCATGAGCTGAAGAGCAGAGATGCTGAAATGGGTAATTCTGTGATAGAGGAGAATGAAATGAAGAAACCATACCAACTGATCTCACAAGAAAATGAGAGTGAGAAACCATTAGATAGTGAAACCAAGATGTAAGGTAAAGAAAGCATCAGTACAGCACTACAAGTGTGGAAAGCACACACTTTTCCCAACCATTTGTATCTTGAGTTGCCCAAGTTCACTTATTCACTGATTTCTCCTTTTACACCAACATGGGAAAGGATACATGAAAATATATTCCAAACCAGCAGTGATCGTGTTATATGTTGGCTTCCCACTTAAATAACAGGCAACAACATTGGTCCTGCTAGACATGTGATAAATGAGGATTAAAAAAAGAGGGTTTGCCCATTAAATAAAAACAAAAATCAGCATCTATGTCAGTGGCTCAGTCCTGTGAATCTATTCTTTCTCCTTTGTCTATTTTCCCTCTCTCTCTCTTTTTAGTTTGTTTTTTTTTTTTTAATGATCTGGAAAGCAAAACAGAGCCTGAGAATGTTTTGAGTTTTTTTAATATCTGTCACAAAGTTAAAAACATCTACAAATACACAATCAAAATTTCTAACTTGATAACTGCATTCAACTAAATTAATTAATATTTTACTTTTTTTTAATTTGAAGGGCTTGGGTGTTTTTTTTTCCTCTAATATCACTGCTCAGATACTAGCAGGACAATAAAAAAGACATTAATTGAAAGGATAAGAAGGGGGATGATACATAAATAAAAATAAAGTAAATAAATAAACCTAAAGTCAGCACTTTTATCATCTGAGTAAAATATTTCTGAGAAAGTTAATTTTATCTAGACTCAGTTTATTGCATTAGCCTCGGCTGATCTTGACAAAAGCTTAGCCTAGTCAGATCTCACTTACTTGCAAATATTTACTTATGTAGGTACTTCCAATCTGGATTTGCCTTCTAAACTTCAACATCACAACCCAAATGAGCAATCTACGTGTGTATCTGTAGGAGCAAGTCCCTAGACTGTCCCGGCTCTGACAAAAAAAAATGTGTCTTCATCTCTGTTTGGAAAAAAATAGGTTGGGTATGACAGTTATCTACTTAATCAGTGATAATAAGACCAGAAAGCAGTGTCAGCCTCTTCTGAGAAGGTACAGAAGAGTGAAATGCTCAGATCCTAAAGAGACTGGGTTCTGAATTTGAATCCCTGAGATCAACAGGAGGTTTTCTGGTTGGAGACTTGCTTAAATGCTTGGTTGTTATACCCACAGAGCTATTAGCTAGTTTTTACATTTTTCCATCTGGAGAAGAAGCTCATATCAAAATATGAAATTTTGAAATCCTTGCATGTTTGTCAGTAGCATCTCAAAAACAATTTTAAAAAGGTTAACACTTTAGAAAGTAAAACTAATGGATTTTTTAAATTTTTTTTTTTACTAGGAAAAATACATTGAAGAAGAGTAAATGCTATAATAAAAGTTGAAGTTTTAATTAGAGAGGACTTTAAAGTACAATATTGTAAGTTTCTTTCAGGGAATAGATATGGAAAGAACAAAAAAGGAAGACAATGCACTTTTAACCCTGTGTCTTTTTGTTGTTGTTGTTCTTTTCAAGACTATTCCCTGATTAAGCCCTTTTCCAGAAATATGAATTATGTGTTTTTTTCCTTTTTGCCTTATACTGTTATTGAGGTTAAACTAGGGGGGGAAATATAATACAGTTACAATTGGGGGAATGAAAAAAATACTAATCAGCAGGCAAAGCAGTGTTGAGTGATCTTTTTTATAAGAAAATGTTAGTTGCCTTCTTCTTTACCCTACAAAAAAATTCTGATGATAGAAATGAAGGATTCCCTTGCAATGTCCCAGCTGCCACTCAAAAAATATTCAACACATTGCTTCTGTCACTAGAAGAACATAAACATGGTGTACAAATAACTGTAGTGAAAATTTCACCATGCTGGTTGGAGTCAAATCTTTTCCCAGGCAAGACTGGCTTTTTTGAGGACTGAAAACTCCTGCCCATCTTCTCCAGCTGGGTAACGCAGGCAACATGACCGAGAACTCTTCAATGAACAAAGTGAGCAGGGTTTAACACAGAGTGTTGAGCAGTCAAACCAACAAAGCTATAAATGAATCTCTGAAAGAAATTCATTGACTGAAAGAAAACAATTATAGGGGGATATTTTTGCTAACAGAATGCAAGTCTAGGATACAGACAGGCATTTTATGATATGTAATTAGAGACATTTTTATATAGGTACTGTATTCAGAATGTGTGTATAAACATTAACTGTAGGATGTATGGCATAACAATTTAATTTTTTTTTTGTTAAGATTTTGTTTGGAAATACATTGCAAAGACAATGTAAATGGCTGTCTTTCTATGACATCAGCTGAGGAAAATGAATTGTGTCACAAAGAATGTGATCTTTTTTTATACTAACTTTGTTTGTTATGGAAATCAGGTATTATAGAAAGATTCTCTTCCCTGTCTCTCACTGGTTCTGCATTGATATGCACCCAGAGCAGATTGAGAAGCATTACTTTGTAGATGTATTTTCAATAAAAATAGTTTTACATTATTGCTTTTGTTGTGATTTGGGATTTCTTTCAAAGGCTTTGCATAAACACATAATATGGGGTTTCAGGAGCTACAGGCCATTTGATACAGCAGGGTTTGCTATATCAAGGTTTCTGCACCTCAAGTACCTGCTGTAGTTTCATGATAAAAAAATAAATCAAGCAAAGAGTAGGAAAGTAGGAACATTAAAATTTAAAAGAACCAATGTTTATCTTTCTTAGGTTAATTCAGATATAGATATATAAATGCATATTGATGCCTGCAAAGGAAAAAATGAAGTGCTTACATGTTCATTGATTCAACTACTGCAAAACTGCCTGTTCAGCTGGCTCACAGCCCCTCTGGCTGGCGTGTTACAGCACTGTAACTTTGCAGCCATTCTAGAGAATCCCCTGCTTTTCTCACAGAAATGGTTTGAGATGGGGTCAGGGTTTATCCAGCACCAAATTCAGCCAGTAGCTGTCGTCCAGTGTAAGTGAATGTCATGTCAGAAAGACTGGGAAAGTGTCAAAAATGAGCTGAATTACTTTCATATGGAAAAGTGCATTGGTTTGGGCAGATGGAGGCAGCAAATGCAAATACTAATTTCCTGAACACACACCAACAAATCAGCTGGATAATGACCTCCAAAATTTTCTTCTGCAGCCTCTTTGTTGAAAATTATATGAACTGCAACTATTTTTTGTTTAAAAAACCCAAGCAAACAATTCAGAAAGGACATGCTGTTACAAAATATATGAGCATAACGTTCTACCTACCTACACATTCATTCTTTTAATCCAGGTTAAGTATTATTTTTACTCTTGTGAGTAGAAAGAAGAGCTAAAGGAAGACTTCTGGTTTTATCACACAGAAATACTTCTGCACAGTGGCCTTGCTTAGTCTTTTGTGCCCCCATGCAGAATAATGATCTCTGGCATTCCATTATTTTACAGCAGTATTGTCATTTAGAAGCTGGTGTATGAAACAGCCATGCCATTCTTAGGCAAAAGTTTATGTCTCTGTCACAATGTGTGGCCAGAATAAAGCAAAGTGATCAGGCATGTGGAAAATCAGCTGCTGGCACAGGGAAGTATTAGCTGTTGTCCCTTCTGAAGGACTGAATTCACACAAGTGACATTTGTGTTCCAACGCAGGCGCAACTGATATGAAATTTAGGGCACTTTTTCCCCCCAATTAACTGTGTAGCACGTGCTTCATTTAATAAATTTACAATAGAAATGGTACAGAAGGCCATATCTTGCCTCTAGTACAAGTAACAGCATGCTAGTTGTGATCAAGAGCATGTGATCAACTTGCTTCTAGTGTGATCAACCGTTCCTCTGAATAGGATAAAAACATGTAAGATGAACTGATAGATAGTGATTTCTAGGCTGGATTTCTGTGCCATCTTTCTGAAGAGAGCATCTTGAAAGACTTGTACATGTAAACCTGAGGAGGACTTTTTTTTCCCTGTGAGAGTGACAGAACACTGGAACAGGCTGCCCAGGGCAGTTGTGGAGTCTCCCTCTCTGGAGATATTCAAAACCCACCAAGGCGCATTCCTGTGTGATCTGCTGTAGGTGATCCTACTCTGGCAGGGGTGTTGGATGATCTTTGGAGGTCCCTTCCACCCCCTAACATTCTGTGATTCTGTGATGTCCAAGCCAAACTGAAAACTCAGACTTACAGTGTCAGTGAGGCAGTAAGATTCCTTTTGATAACAAAGAATGGACTACTCAGACAACACAGCCCCACATGGTGAGCCCTTTGCTTTCCCCTCTTTCCCAGCCTCAACTCTCAGATGTCTCTAAGATACCCAGTGGTATCTAAAATACCAGAAGGACAGAAGCACTTGCATCTCTAACCCAAGCTTTCACCCAGCATGCCTCATTACACAACTAGGGCTGCACAAAGAATTGATTTTTCACTTCACTGAGACAACTGAGGAGAATAATGCTTCAAGGGCATCATGAATACTTTTTATTATTATTTCTTATTAAAAAAAAAGTAAAGTGGCACTTGGTGCCATGGTCTAGCCTTGAGCTCTGTGGTAAAGGGTTGGACTTGATGATCTGTGAGGTCTCTTCCAATCCTAATAATACTGTGATACTGTGTGATACTGTGAAAAGTAAAGTCTTTTTCAGGTATAATGAAATATTTACTCTCCACTCTTTGAAACATCCTGTCTTGCTTCTGGGTCACTTTTACTCTCTTTTAAATTAAAACAAACTCAACTGCAAAATGAACTGTAAGTCAGACATGAACATTTTACTAGGAAAATGTCAAAATGAAATGTTTCAACTTTTCTATTGTATCTCCTCACTTTAAAGCTAATTGTATTTTCAGAATTTGGCACAGCTTCACAAGTGCTTGTCTCTAAACTGTATTTTTCAGCAATATATTTTTATCTCAATGCATTTTCTTTGCTCTTTACAACTTCCTTTCTCCAGACATTGCACATTTTTCTGCCTTCCCTGATTGCCCAGTTGTTTTTTCAAGAGCTTCTAAAAAGTCCTGATATTTGATAAAAAATACTAAAACCAATGCTTTTCTGATATTTTTCCACTCTTATTATTACTCTTGCTCCTATATTTGTTTTTATTTCCTGCATAATGCTTTTTTTTTTCCAATGTCTCAAGTTGTTTCCCGCTTTCTGCAGCACCATATTCATTTCTTTATTGGTTTTACTCTTTGTTTTCATGGCTTCTCCTCCAGGAACTCTATTGCAGCAAGTCTTCATAAAACCTGATTCATGTCTCAGTTGTGCTCTTGGTCTTCATAAGCCTAGATATAACCCAGTCTTTCTGTGTTTTGATTCATATGCATTAAAATGGGGGCAACAGCATTGCCCTAGCACTGGAGTTGTTCTAGAGAAATGAAGATTGTGAAGGGCCCATACAATAGAGTTGTCATGTCTCATGCACCATGCAAACCCTGAGATTTTACCCCTGCTGCATAGCATTCTTGTGTTGTTTATCTCCTGTGCTGTAGATACTGAAGGCACATTTAAGAATTTATACTACCTCGTCTCAAAACAAAACTTAAAACTTAGTTGTTCATTGTAATTGCACACAGAACCAGACCAAATCCAGTGGTGCTTGCTGACTTCTTTCACTGGCAAAAGTGAATAGCAATGAGAGTATCACAGTATCACAGTATTATTAGGATTGGAAGAGACCTCATAGATCATCAAGTCCAACCCTTTACCACAGAGCTCAAGGCTAGACCATGGCACCAAGTGCCACGTCCAATCTTGCCTTGAACAGCTCCAGGGGCGGCTCCACCACCTCCCCGGGCAGCCCATTCCAGTGTCCAATGACTCTCTCAGTGAAGAACTTTCTCCTCACCTCCAGCCTAAATCTCCCCTGGCATAGCTTGAGGCTGTGTCCTCTTGTTCTGGTGCTGGCCACCTGAGAGAAGAGAGCAACATCCTCCTGGCCACAACCACCCCTCAGGTAGTTGTAGACAGCAATAAGGTCACCCCTGAGCCTCCTCTTCTCCAGGCTAACCAATCCCAGCTCCCTCAGCCTCTCCTCGTAGTGCTGTGCTCAAGGCCTCTCACCAGCCTCGTCGCCCTTCTCTGGACACACTCAAGCATCTCAATGTCCCTTCTAAACTGGGGGGCCCAGAACTGAACACAGTCCTCAAGGTGTGGTCTAACCAGTGCAGAGTACAGGGGCAGAATGACCTCCCTGCTCCTGCTGACCACACCATTCCTGATGCAGGCCAGGATGCCACTGGCTCTCTTGGCCACCTGGGCACGCTGCTGGCTCATGTTCAGGTGGGTATCAATCAGCACCCCCAGATCCCTTTCTGTCTGGCTGCTCTCCAGCCACTCTGACCCCAGCCTGTATCTCTGCATGGGGTTGTTGTGGCCAAAGTGCAGCACCCTGCACTTGGAGCTATTGAACCCCATCCCATTGGACTCTGCCCATCTGTGCAGGCGGTCAAGGTCCCGCTGCAGAGCCCTTCTGCCCTCCAACCCAGTCACATCTGCCCCCAGCTTGGTGTCATCTGCAAACTTGCTGATGACTGACTCCATGCCCTCATCCAGATCATCTATGAAGATGTTAAAGAGGATGGGGCCCAGCACAGATCCCTGAGGGACACCACTAGTGACAGCTGCCAGCTGGATGTGGCACCATTCACCACCACTCTCTGGCCTCATCCCTCCAGCCAGTTCCTAACCCAGCACAGAGTGTTGCCATCCAAGCCATGGGCTGACAGCTTAGCCAGCAGTTTGCTGTGGGGGACAGTGTCAAAGGCCTTGCTGAAGTCCAGATAGACCACATCCACAGGCCTCCCCACATCCACCAAGCGGCTCACCTGATCATAGAAGGAGGTCAGGTTGGAGAGGCAGGATCTGCCCTTCCTAAACCCATGCTGGCTGGACCTGAGCCCTTGGCCATCTCTTAGGTGTGCTCTTATCACCCCCAAGATAACCTGCTCCATCAGTTTCCCTGGCACTGAGGTCAGGCTGACAGGTCTGTAGTTCCCAGGTTCCTCCATCCCACCCTTCTTGTGGATGGGGACCACGTTGGCCATTTTCCAGTCTCCTGGGACCTCTCCAGTGAGCCAGGACTGCTGGAAAATGATGGAGAGCAGCTTGGCCAGCTCAGCTGCCAGCTCTCTCAGCACCCTGGGATGGATCCCATCTGGTCCCATGGACTTGTGGGTGTCCAGATGGCTCAGCAGGTCCTGAACTAATTCTTCATGAATTTCCAGGGGAACACACTGCTCCCCGACCCCATCCCCCATGAGAAGCTCATGAATAGCAACAGGAAGAAGCATAAAATACAGATCTGACTTGGATTTCATGCACCAACAGCAAACTAAGGTGCAAATATATTCCATTACAATTAGTACTGGTGAGACTGTTATTTGTCTGAGCAGGTGCTTTTAAAACTTTGCTTCACAGATTTGCTGGTTCACCTTGCTTGTGACCTGCAGTTCCTCTCCTATTTGAATCATGTCTCTCTCCAAGACGGCAACTCCTAGCCATGCCAAACTGCTTGGTGGTTTTGTGATATGCACAAATGGGGACTGGGATAAGACCACCCAACTTGCTTTCATTTACAGGCTGAGCCAGGATGTAAGGCTGAGTTTCCACACACAAAAAAAAGACCACGGTACTAACCCACTGTGCCACTTAGCCTCCACAGTGCAAAAGAGTTATTCAGATGCTGCCAACACTTCATTTTCAGAGGTACTGTGGCTTTGTAACAATCAGCCTCCTAAAAACTGCAGTGTTTCCCAGCAATGACAGCCAAAATTTTTATGTCACTGGATTATGCTGCCATCGCGTGGCAAATGCTTTTCACAAGCAACATTTTCCCTTCAATTAAAGAGATTAAGTTAAATCCCCTGATGAACAGTGGAGCACAGCCCTGAATGTCTGCTTCAGCTGCAGAATGTTGTTGTTGTTATCATTATTATTTATTATTATTATCATCCTGTTATCCAGTTCATTGGCATAAAGAATTCGCTCGTTCATCCTGTCCTCTGTTCATCTGTGAACACCTTCACTCTTATATTGGAATGAGCTGCCCTGGAATGGGCTGCCCAGGGAGGTGGTGGAGACACCGTCTCTGGAGGTCTTCAAGAAAAGACTGGATGAGGCACTTGGTGCCATGGTCTAGTTGACTGGCTAGGGCTGGGTGCTAGGTTTGAATCAATATAAATCACTATGGTTGGAAAAGACCACCAGGATCATCCAGGCCAACCTTCATCCCAGCATCCTAAACCGTATCCCGAAGCACTGCATCCACTCTTTTTAATAAACACCTCCAGGGATGGTGACTTCACCACCTCCCTGGGCAGCCTGTTCCATTGCCTGACCACCCACTCAGTAAAGAACTTCTCTGAGTTTCAACTGTTTCTCTTTGAAGGGGGGGGGGGGGGGGAGGTTTCTTGGTACTCTGATGTCTCCAAAAGTTTCAGGAAAATACTGGATTTGCACATTTGGAACCTATACCTGTCAAACTTTTTCTCTTGATGCATTTAGACTGTTCATTGACATAACGGATTTTGAAAAGACTGGATAGTTAGGCCAAATGTTAGTCTTTTCTACAGGACCACAGGATGTTAAATCATAGAATCATAGAATCAAACAGGTTGGAAGAGACCTCCAAGATCAGCCAGTCCAACCTAGCACCCAGCCCTAGCCAATCAACAAGACCATGGCACTAAGTGCCTCATCCAGGCTTTTCCTGAACACCTCCAGGGACGGTGCCTCCACCACCTCCCTGGGCAGCCCATTCCAATGCCAATCACTCTGCCAACAACTTCCTCCTAACATCCAGCCTATACCTACCCCAGCACAACTTGAGACTGTGTCCCCTTGTTCTATTGCTGGTTACCCGGGAGAAGAGGCCACCCCCCACCTGGCTACATCCTCCCTTCAGGTAGTTGTAGACAGTAATAAGGTCACCCCTGAGCCTCCTCTTCTCCAGGCTGCACACCCCCAGCTCCCTCAACCTCTCCTCATAGGATTTGTGCTCCAGGCCCCTCACCAGCTTCGTTGCCCTTCTCTGGACGTGTTCCAGCACCTCAACATCTTTCTTGAATTGAGGGGCCCAGAACTGGACACAGTACTCAAGGTTTTGGAAGGGACCTCCATAGAACAGGAACACAGAACCTAGCTCAGGTCGCACAGGAACACATCCAGACAGGGCTTGAAAATCATCAGAGATGAAGACTCTACAACCTCTCTGGACAGCCTGTTCCAGGGCTCTGTCACCCTTACAGTAAAGTTCTTCCTCATATTGAGGCGGAATTTCCTGTGCTGTAGTGTATACCTGTTGTGGTAGGCCTGATAGGCCCAAAATAGGCTTACACATGTCCTGTCTTGCTTAGGCATGTTCTTCTGCTCCACCAGAGAGGCAAGCATGGGAAACTGACACAAAAGAACCTGGAGCAGCTGAGTCTGGCCTGCCCAGAGTCCTGTGGTGTAAGGCACACACACTTAGCTTGTGCCTGCCTAGTGCAAGACCTGTGCTGTTCCCAAATTATGGAAAAGTGAGCCTATGGCTTTGCCTAATATGGTACGGTTTGGCTAACTGCCAACCTGATTGGCTGTTCTTGTGTCCAAAAGGTAATGAATCTCAGCCCACATTGATAAAAGGAAATATGCAGGTGAACAAACTGCTTTAGCTTACCTGCTTTTGCTTTCCTGTTCTGCTCCCCTGCTCTCTGCTGTGCCCAGCCCTGCTGCTATTGCACACTGCCTTATTGCTTGCTGGTAAACTCCACTGCCACCAGTTACCAGGAGCAGACCCTATATGTCTGCACGCGATCAGCCTGTGTGGCCAGCGTGGCATCATGCTGAGACTGCACCACATCTGCCTCTGCACCTGAAGGTCCTGCCTAGAATCCCTAGACATAAATGCAGATGGTCTAGATGAAGCCAGGAGAATAAGGTCAGAGGTTGACTGCCTCTTTTCCCAGAAGCCAGGAAGATTCAAGCCTCAACATCCAACAAGACAGAGTCCCCTGAGAGCATTTGGACACTGTCTGGACTGTGGCTAGCCCCCAGGAGTGGGTAATAATTTGTGAGTAAATGCTTAAATGCCTCTTTGTAATTCTCCACTGCCTTCTGCCATAGAGCAGAACGAGCTTGAGCCCATCTACTGGGCAAGCGGCGTATTGACCGCAAGTGGCATTTGACTGTGGGAACCTTCTCTTCCAGCTCAATTAATGTTTCTATATTTTGCTGGTTATTACTAGCTCTAGATACTATCCATAGGATGCTTCCATGACCATGTAAGAACTGAAATATTATTAAAATCAGTGGTTGGAGGTGGCAGAGAGCTCTGAGTAGCAAAATTAATAAACAATATTGATTTTGGAAAGTATCATCTCGCAGCAATTAATTTCCCCTCCCCAACAATATTACCCCTGTCCTATCACAGGGCACAGCTGAGTTGTCCCCTTCCTCTTGACACCCATTCCTCAGATAGTTATAAAAATTGCTTAGATCCCAGGAACCCTTGATTAACACCTAGGTGAAAAAGTCAGGCTGTCAGCTGTGGTCAAAGAGCACCTGGTAGATCTGATGAAGAGAGTATGTAACACTTTCAAAGTTTGATTTCTCCAAAGGCCAGAGTATGGCCCAGGCCTGTAGCCCAACTCTAACCTGCAAACAAGTTACAGAGCCTCTCAGACTGTAAATAAAGCATAGCACTGCATTTTTCTTCCTTCTGTTTCTTCTTCCTTCCGGGCTGACAATTTGCCTCATAACCTCTGAACTGCTTCAGAATTCAGTTGAGCCAGGTGAGATCTTTCAGGTGCATATCCAGCAGCTACACAGGGGATCTCTCTTTGCATAAAAGCAAATGCTGTGTGGCATCTGGACCAGGGCTGAGCTCTTCCTTTTGCAAACCAACAGTGCTGCCAACTCCTGTAGTACCAAGCATTATATTGCAAAC
The DNA here is from genome assembly GCF_015220805.1 of Pogoniulus pusillus. NCBI lineage: Eukaryota > Metazoa > Chordata > Aves > Piciformes > Lybiidae > Pogoniulus > Pogoniulus pusillus. Next base: position 9,236,679 of record NC_087309.1, on the reverse strand, counting down.
TTCTAGACTCCAAATTATGAGAATTTTACTTGCATAGTCTGAAAATACACTTCCAGCTCTTATTGCTCTGCAAAAATATGATGCATGTAAAGCACCAGAAAGCAAAGACATGTTACAACTTAGTAAGACAGTCTTGAAAGAGTCCAACCCATAATTCCAACCATCTGACATCTGTAATGCTCAATCCTGAAATAACATCCCTTAAAAGGGGATGTTGCAGATATTTGCCATCCTGTAAATTAACATCTTAGTCAATCTAATCACAACCAAACCAACCACCAAATCACCACGAAATTCTACCACTATCAAAACCCACATAATCTGCTAAAAACACAGATAAGAGTTTCAAATTGATGAAAATAATTCCAGGAGCATGGGAGCAGGACATTGTTTACTGCCAGTCCAAAGTGGCTTTTCTATTTAAGAGTCATAATCTGTTTAAGAGTCGTCTATTTAAGAGTCATAAACTACAAGGTCAAGCTTTACTGTTCCTTCTTTCCTTTCATTTCATGACTTTTCACAGTATACTTTTCTCTGCCATTAGAGTACTCTCCAGATAAAACCTCAGTGAACAGAAAACAGGCAGTACTGGAAGGGTAAAAGAGTGCTAGGAGAGATACTGGGAACTCCACAGCAGCAATTCTGACCTCCTGCCATGCTAAGATAATGGCATAAACCCACTCAGCACATGGGAAACACAGGGCACCGCAAATGAGCTGACACAGTTTCTGTAATGGGGAAATCTGCCTCACACTCCTTCTGGTCTTGTGCAAGTACACAAGTTAAAAAAAAAGAAGACAAACAGCAAAATCAACTTATTTGGCTTTTCACAAAGCTGTTGACAATGTCCTATATGCGAGGTTAATACAGAAAATAAGTTGCCACAGACTGAAGGATAGGTATTTCATGGAGCTAAAGTTTGTTAAAAGATAATGTTGTGGAGGGGATTTCTCTATTCCTCCTCTGTTAGGGGGAGGTGATAAATTAATTTGAGGCGGTATTAATTTTTTATAAAATTATTTATTAAAATTAATATTTACAAATTTGTACCACCCCCAGCCACTGTGTAATTAAGTTCTTTGTGCATGGTTATGAAAACAGTTGGGATATATTTACAGGGATTGGATTATTAAATGGAAATATCAAATTATCAACAACTATAGACAGAGAGAAAGATTCCCTTAGGCTTAATGCCTCTTAACAACTATACTGTTTGCCCAGCAAGGGCTGAAACTGTGTCTGCTCTTCAGACAGAGGTAACTTGTTTTACAAAGGACTTAAAGCTTGCTTAAATGTGTTGCTCTTAAGTATTAATCATTAATCACCCTCCCGGGATTGTGTCACAGCGTGTGCACAGTATTCAGGTCTTGGTGAAGCTGGAGTCTGTCCCGGTTTGCAGGTGAATGATAAGTGTTCCCAGTCTCTGGGGTAAACAGGATTTCTCTGACCTTCTCTCCTGGTGTGAAGTGGTCTCTGCCTTGGTGGTGCTGCTGCTTCTGGATGCTGGTGTCCAAGGATGATCAGCTGGCAGGATTTCCAGGTGCAGGAGGAGATTTTGTCCGTGTAGCTTTTAGCACAGTCAGTCTCACAGCTAGCAGGCTGTGTTTGTAGGTTAGCAGACAGTCTGAAGGTCTGCTGGGCCTGGGTCTTTCCAGGCTTACAGGACAGCTGGCAAGCAGGGTCTATGCCAGGCTGCAGGGAGACTTGAGCTCCATAGGCAAATGCAAGGATAGCAGCCAGTGTGTATGGCTGCTCTAGGCTTAGGCAGGGGCTCTCAGCTCCCCATATATGTATGAAGTGCAGGCGTGCAGGCGCTCTGCTTCTCAAAGGGTTCGCAGACAGCTTCACTGCACCTTGAGATCAGTGCAAGAGGGCTGAGCCTCAGTAATGTTTGCAAGAGAGTGAGTAAGGGCCTGACTCTGTGTCTAGGCCATGTAAGCAGGTCAGGGCATCAGGCTGCTGCTATATGGATCAGAGAGCTGAGCTTGAACCTCTAAGTCTGAACCTCTGAACACTCTGAACACATGGTGCTCCTTTGCACTCCTCTTTATAGACACTGAGCCGAGATTCATGGCTCATTTGGCCATCTAAAGTGACCAATCAGGTTGGCAGTAAGCCAAACCTTACCTTAATAGGCAGTAAATGTTTGCCTGAACCTTCCCAATAGGGGATCACCTGGGCTGACCTCAGGGGTACATGGACTCTGTGTGTGTGTGTGTTACACAACCTGTTTACTGCCATAGGTCCTGGCAAAAAAACATGTCCAGGCATGTAGAGGCATAAAGAAGCCTCAGTTTTGGGGCTGCTGCCCCTCCACCACAGATAAGAAAATAGTGGTAGGACATTGCTCAAGATGAAGAAATGCCCAGAGAAAGGCCTCCCAGAACCTGGTAGTGGGCTAGTTTTATTGAACAGCTTTATCAATCCCCTGGAGGAGAAAGTTTGTAGGAAAATCTCTTCAAGTGTTCAGATGACATTATTCTCTTTCAAGCAGTTAAAATCCTTGTGAATAGTGCCAAATACCAGAAGGAATTCACAAACCTCAGTGGGTGAAAGGCTGCCAGGTTACCTTCCCTTTAGAAAAAATACAAGGCAGTTCATCTATGGGAAAAAAAAAATAAAATGTGTCTACATAATGTTGAACTCAAAAGTGTCTCTTCTGAGCCAAGAAAATTATCTCAGAGATGCCCATGACAGCTTATAGAAATCACTGGATCAAAGCATTGGCCAAAAAAAGACAACAAATTGTGATGGTTTGGGAGTTACTCCACACACACACTTCTGAAATCACCCAGACTAGACTCTGAACTTCCAGACCCCTGTAGTGTCATCAGCAAAGATAAAGCAAGAACAGAAGACATAATTTTGCTGCTATGTGAAGGTCTCGGTGCATCCATTCCTCAAGCCCTGTAGGTAGTCCAGTTCTATGCATTTCAAGGAGGATGAACAGTAACTAACAGAGATACAGAGAAATGAACATGAAATAAAGCAGCTGCCTTATGAGCAAAAAAGGCTGAGATTCCTTATCTAGAGAGACTATAGGATGGATAAAAATGAAAGCAATGGATAAGGTAAATGTAGAAATGCTATTTACCATACCATAAATGCTATTTACCAGGTTGGGCAAGGCTTTGAGCGACCTGTTCTAGTGGGAGGTGTCCCTGCCCATGGTGGGGATTGGAATTGGATGATGTTTGAGGTCACTTCCAGCCTTAATCATTCTATGATTCTATGATATCCAACACCACTAGACTCAGGGGGTGGGCATGTGACAGTACTGTAAGAGTATCTTTAAACAGAAAGTTTAAGCTAGCAAAAAGAGAATACAACTTCACAGAGTGGGCAGAGAACTTTGGAACTTGGCTGTCACAGGATATGCAGGCAAACAGTGTAATAGTTGAGGTGACAGTAACAGGGTCAAAAAAGGATTATACACATTTAGTAAAAAGAAAATATTTTTAAAATAAAACAAACAAACCCATACAAAAAGCCAAACTAAGCTAACAACTAAAAGCAGACACCAAATCATAGAATCATAGAATCAACGAGGTTGGAAGAGACCTCCAAGATCATCCAGTCCAACCTAGCACCCAGCCCTATCCAATCAACTAGACCATGACACTAAGTGCCTCATCCAGGCTTTTCTTGAGGACCCCCAGGGACGGTGCCTCCACCACCTCCCTGGGCAGCCCATTCCAATGGGAAATCACTCTCTCTGGGAAGAACTTCTTCCTAACATCCAGCCTATACCTACCCTGGCACAACTTGAGACTGTGTCCCCTTGTTCTATTGCTGGTTGCCTGGGAGAAGAGGCCACCCTCCACCTGGCTACAATGTCCCTTCAGGTAGTTGTAGACAGTAATAAGATCACCCCTGAGCCTCCTCTTCTCCAGGCTGCACACCCTCAGCTCCCTCAACCTCTCCTCATAGGATTTGTGCTCCAGGCCCCTCACCAGCCTTGTTGCCCTTCTCTGGACATGTTCCAGCACCTCAACATCTCTCTTGAATTGAGGGGCCCAGAACTGGACACAGCACTCAAGGTGTGGCCTGGCCAGTGCTGAGTACAGGGGAAGAATAACCTCCCTTGTCCTACTGGCCACACTGTTCCTGATGCAGGCCAGGATGAATAATGGAATAAGAAAGGACAAATGCTCTGTCATCCTTACTACAACAGCTTTGGAAGGCAAGGAAGTAACCTACAGAAGTGGGTAACTCACATATTTTCACTAAACAGTGCTGCAGGACAATGAGGAAGTGCTGGATTTAACAGAACATTGGTCTGAACTAGCAGAGCATTACTAATTTGTTTACTTTTTCCCACCTCTGCCACAACAGTGGACACTTACATGACAGAGGCCACTCTGTTATCCTCTGATAAATGTCCCATAGCAGCAGTGTTTCCTTCTGTGGCTTTTTGTTTCGCTGACCTGAAGCACTGCATCTTGCACAACGTAGTCATGCTGCAGCTAAAAACCTATAGTTAATATCATCCTGCTGTCACTTGCAGTTCTGTGTGTGTGTGTGTTTGTGATATGTTATCTTCTTCAGCAGCACATTACAAGGTTCTTTTGTTAAACGTTTTTACAAAGCTGAAGTTACTTACAAGGTACAGACCTACCTTCCAGACACAGAGCAACAAGATCCACTTCTTTGAGCTTCTAGTAAATGCCATTTTGCATGGGGGACAAAGCAAGAAAGGCTACATAACAAAGAAAATGTTGCAGACTCTCATCTCCTGTTTTTCAATTCCTTAATCAATTTCAGCCAATCCAAACTCCTTTCAGAGCAGCCTCTTGAGTGTAGATACAAAGCTGTGCAGCTGCGTTTTGCTGTTTTCACACACAGTATCACAGTATCATCAGGGCTGGAAGAGACCTCATAGATCATCAAGTCCAACCCTTTACCACAGAGCTCAAGGCTAGACCATGGCACCAAGTGCCACGTCCAATCTTGCCTTGAACAGCCCCAGGGACGGCGACTCCACCACCTCCCCGGGCAGCCCATTCCAGTGTTTTCCAGCCAATTCACCTATTGCAGAGAAATCTCAAAGCCTGAAAGACAGTGACTTCACCTCACCTACATGCACTTACCTGAAATATTGGGGGGGAAGGGTTATTCTGATGTTTCAGCCACTTTATGCAATAATCTCTTAAAGAATCTGGGGGATTATTGTGACTGTGAACAAAAAAACTCCAGGAAACAAACTCTTTTCCAGATTCATCTCATTCTTGTGATTGCAGAGAGCAACAGCAGATCAAGACAAACAGTAACCTGCTCCCGTAGTTAATCGCCTGTTAATGAAAGTGCTGTCTGTATCATAGAATCATAGAATCAACCAGGTTGGAAGAGACCTCCAAGATCAGCCAGTCCAACCTAGCACCCAGCCCTAGCCAGTCAACCAAATCATGGCACCAAGTGCCTCATCCAGGCTTTTCTTGAAGACCCCCAGGGACGGTACCTCCAGGGACGGTGCCTCCACCACCTCCCTGGGCAGCCCATTCCAATGCCAATCACTCTCTGTGTGAAAAACTTCTTCCTAACATCCAGCCTAGACTTTCCCCGACACAACTTGAGACTGTGTCCCCTTGTTCTGTTGCTGGTTGTCTGGGAGAAGAGACCAACCTCCATCTGGCTACAGCCTCCCTTCAGGTAGTTGCAGACAGCAGTGAGGTCACCCCTGAGTCTCCTCTTCTCCAGGCTGCACCTCCCCAGCTCCCTCAGTCTCTCCTCATAGGATTTGTGTTCCAGGCCCCTCACCAGCTTTGTCGCCCTTCTCTGGACACATTCCAGCACCTCAACAACTCTCTTGAATTGAGGGGCCCAGAACTGGACACAGCACTCAAGGTGTGGCCTGACCAGTGCTGAGTACAGGGCAAGAATAACCTCCCTTGTCCTACTGGCCACACTGTTCCTGATGCAGGCCAGGATGCCATTGGCTCTCTTGGCCACCTGGACACACTGCTGCCTCATCTTCAGCCTACTATCTATCAGTACCCCCAGGTCCCTTTCTACCTGGCTGCTCTCCAGCCACTCTGTCCCCAGCCTGCAGCACTGCTTGGGGTTGTGGTGGCCAAAGTGCAGAACCCTGCACTTGGCCTTGTTCAATCTCATCCCATTGGCCTCTGCCCACCCATCCAGCCTGTCCAGGTCCCTCTGCAGGACTCCACCTGCTCCTAGCTTGGTGTCATCTGCAAACTTACTGATGCTGGACTCAATCCCCTCGTCCAGATCATCAATAAAGATATTGAACAGGATTGGGCCCAGCACTGACCCTTGGGGAACACCACTAGTGACAGCTGCCAAGTGGATGTGGCACCATGCACTACCACTCTCTGGGCTCTGCCATCCAGCCAGTTCTTGATCCAGCACAGAGTGAATCTGTCCAAACTATGAGCTTCCAGCTTGTCTAGGAGCTTCTTGTGGCAGACAGTGTCAAAAGCTTTGCTGAAGTCCAGGTAGACTACATCCACAGCCTGCCCCACATTCACCAGGCAGGGAACCTGATCATAAAAGGAGATCAGGTTGGTGAGGCAGGACCTGCCCTTCCTAAACCCATGCTGGCTGGGCCTGATCCCTTGGCCATCCTGTAGGTGCTTTGTGATGGCACCCAAGATGACCTGTTCCATGACCTTGCCTGGCACTGAGGTCAGGCTCACAGGTCTGTAGTTTTCTGGCTCCTCCTTACGACCCTTCTTGTGAATGGGTATCACATTGGCCAGCTTCCAGTCATCAGGGACCTCTCCAGTGAGCCAGGACTGCTGATAAATGATGGAGAGTGGCTTGGCCAGCTCAGCTGCCAGCTCTCTCAGCATCCTAGGGTGAATCCCATCCGGTCCCATGGACTTGTGAGGATCCAAATGATGCAGCAGGTCCCTTAGTGCTTCCTCATGGATTAGAGGGGGACTGTACTGGTCCCTGACTCCATCCACCACTTCAGGAGTCCAGCTGTCCTGGAGACAACCTGTCCCACTATAGATGATTGAGGCAAAGAAGGTGTTAAGCACCTCTGCCTTTTCCTCATCCTTTGTCACTATATTCCCCTCTCTATCTAATAAGGACTGGAGGTTGTCCTTGCCTCTTCTCTTGCCATTCATATATTTAAAGATATTCATATATTTAAAGATATTTAGGCCAGCCTAAGCTCCAAGTGGGCTTTTGCCTCTCTAATTTTTCCTCTACAAGACCTAGCAACTTCCTTGAACTTTTCCTGGGACACCTCCCCTCTTTTCCAAAGGTGATATACTCACTGAAGAGCTCGGTTTAAAATTTCTTTAACACAGATTGTTTTTGTTTTGATAAATTTAATTATTATTGACTTGTTAATACCATTTGTTTTAAAATGTTCTTCTGTCAATGTTTTACAGATTTTCATCCTTAGTTACAGAATCACAGAAAGATTCAGGCTGGAAAAGACCCTCAGGACCACCAAGTCCAAGTGATAAGCCTACTCTACAAGGTTCTTCCTAAATCATATCCTAAAGCACCACAACCAAATGACTTTTAAACACATGCTGGGCTGGTTACTCATCCACCTCCCTGGGCAACCTATTTGAAAACCTGACCACTCTTTTCATGAAAACTTTTTTTCCTAATGTCGAATCTAAACCTACTCAGTAGCAGCTTGAGGCCATTCTCTTTTGTCCTGTCATCAATTATGTGTGAGAAGAGACCAGCACCAACCATTCCACAATGTCCTTTCAGATAGTTGTAGACAGTCATAAGGTGCCCTTTTAAGCTTCTCCTTTTCAAACTAATCATCCACAGCTCCCTCAGTTGCTCTTAAGATTTATTCTCCAGGCCCTTCCCCAGCTTCCTTGCCCTCCTCTGCACTCACTCCAGCACCTCCACATCTCTCTTGTAATGAGATGCCCAGAACTGAACACAGTACTCAAGGTGTGGCCTCACTAGCACAGAATCCAAGGGGACAATCACCTCCCTGCTCCTGCTGGACACAGCATTTCTAATCCAAGCCAGGATGCCATTGGCTTCCTTTGCCACCTGGGCACACTGCTTGCTCATATTCATTTGTTTGTCTATTACAATCCCCAGGCCCCTTTCTGCCAGCAGCTTTCCAGTCACGCTGACCCAAGCCTGTAGCTTTGCTTAGCTTTGCTGTGGCCCAAGTGCAGGACCTGACTTTTGGTCCTGTTGAAGCTCATCCCATTAACATTGGTCCATCCATCCACTCTATGCAAGTCCCACTGTAAAGCCTCCCTACCCTCCTGCGGATCAACACAGCCACCTAATTTGGTGTCATCTGCAAACTCACTGATGACACAAATCAGTCAGCAAGCTTATGAATATATTTTATTTTTAAAAATTCACCTTTATCCCAGAATAAAGACACATGGAAATGACATACCATAAAGCTGCCAAGCTTTCCCTCTCTTGTAAGATTATGAGCATTAGAAGCTTTTATTGTGTTTGAAAGCAGTTTAAAAAAATAATATGCAGAGGTTTGTACCACATAGCAAATCATACTTACAAATTGGTTCTGAACCTCTCTGACACAATTATTTGGCTGAACTCATGACAGACATAAAATATTATTAGTGGCAAAATTCTAGAAGCTCCAAGCAGGTGATGCCTCTATTCTGACTAGTCTGACAAGCATGACAGAGTAAGAGAGTGTGTTCCATACTATAACAGGTCAGGGCTGTAAACAGTTATAACCTAATCACAGAACCATCATTCATTGGCTTGGTTAGCTACTTTTGCCATGATTAAACCTTCCTTCAGCTGACATCACAGAATTAAGTACAAATATGCAGCAAACTCTAAAAGATAGCAGCTCTGTTCATTTAAATTTTATCCCTCTTCATCTTTCTGCTTCCTCATTCAGTCTTTCCTGACACTTGCTCTCTGGAGCTAGGACTGGCAATTTTTAGGCATTTATGTACATTGCTTATTAAGCAAGAGATCTACTTGAAGTCCCTCTCAGAGGCTGGGTACTGGCCATCTACCCTCATGTTATGAAATTGACTGAGATGAGAAGCAACACAGAATTTGTTCCCACTCCCACACCAGAAATGCTATGCTTAAAAGCTGCAGTAAATCGGTAAGGTTTAAAGCCCTTTCAGAAGAGTGTCATGGTCCAGAATGTGCAGTGTCCCTACCATATGTATTTTCAACCTTTGTTGAAACCATATAGAGAAGTGCAGAAGAAGCTTGAGCTATTCATGTGACCTACAGCCCTGCTTTAAAAGACAGTTTGGGAACTGTGAGCTTGTTTCCTTCTCACTTCCTCAGGAGGGTTCGTATGTTTGCAGTAACCCCCTACACTACTAGGAAACACACTCAGCCTGAATTCTTTGTTCTGCCTGACATCTAGTGGTCTTAAATAGAAACATTTTACCAAGTTTTAACGTCTTTTCCCCCGTTTCCCATTTTCACAGTACCCAGTGTCCTGGAGTCCTGTACCCCTAAATGCCTCTCCTGCCCGGACTTCAGGGGGGAAGGGGAAAAGCCGCCTGGTTTCCCTCCCCCCTTGCCTGCCCTGCAGCCATGAAGGGGGGGAGGACTGCCCCGTGAGTTCCCGCGCTGGAGCCAGGCTGGGATTGGCCGTGCGCTGTCGCGCCTAAGGTGTGGTAACTCTGCCCTTTGTCTAGCGAAGGTTATAACTATTGGGGGTCTTCCTGCCTTTGGGGTTCCCGCTTTGGAGTTTGCCTGTGCCTGGACATATGTGTCTGCCTGAGCTCACACACTCCCCTGTGCCTGGACTGCAGAGAGACCAAGGATTTGCTTTCCTATTGACACCTTTGTGTGCCTAACGACCCTTAACGACCCTTAACGATTCACCTGCAGCCGCTGGAAAAGAAGAGGGAGACAGACCGCACGAGTCAGCCTGAGTGAGTTATTTGGCTTAGCTTAATTTAGTAAGAAACTGCTATTAATTAACAGCTGAGGCCTTTTCCAACTTCTGACTTCCAATATAGTCAGATTGTTGACGGTGTCCTTGTAGGTTAATTCTTATGCAACTGAATCTGCTTATTAAACTAAATTAATCTTTGTATATATAGTTGTGGGGGCAGGTTTTTGGGAAAATAAAAATAACTATTTTCGATAAATTCCCGACTTGGCCACGTATTAATTCCTGCTCTCCACAACACCCAGTCTGAACACCATGTGAAATTTTACTGTTTCAAACAGATGGCTTGTGGCCTTTACTACAGTGATTCAAATTAACATTCTTACTTGAGTCCTGCTTACCTATCAAGTGAAGCAAAAGCATAAACCAGAAGTACAGAATTGTCTATCAGTATTAGAGAATCACAGAATCACATAATTGACCAATTTGGAAAAGACCTTCAAGATCATCAAGTCCAGATTACCACCTAACTCTTCTAATTAACTAAATCATGGCACTAAGTGCCTCATCCAGTCTCCTCTTAAATAGTTTGGTGGGGGGTACTCCACCACCTCCCCAGGCAGTCCATTCCAATGTCAATCACTCTAGTCCTGCAGAACTTCTTCCTAACTGTCCTGGAAGACTAACAGGCCTATTAGATGTCCTGTCTTGCTCCACCCTTCTGCTGATGGGGGAAGCAAGAGCAGAAGGAAAACAAAGGCTTAGGCCATTATGTCCCCTCCTGTGATGGTTTGGATGTTATCTGCCCCCGCCACACTTTTGGAATTGCCCCAGCTAACTCAGAAGGCCTCTGGGAATATAAATGAAGCTATTTATTGTACAGCAGCAAATATACAAGCAGCTATTTACAATATATACAGTTATATACAGAAATGTACAAAGGATAAACAATACAGAAGCACAACTCCCCTCCCAGAAACCTGAGTCCCCAGGAGGGGCTCTCAAACCACCCTAACCTCTCCCCTTGCCCTCTCAACCTTACCCCAAATCCTGAGAAAGGAATAGAGGTGCAGCCAAGAGGTTAAGAAGGAAGGTTAGTGGCAGTGGGGTTAAGGAGATGTGGCTAGGACTGAAGCTCAAAGCAGAGTGAGAGACAAAATGGAGAATGTTATCTAATGTTTTCCTTCTTCTTCCCAGAACTCTCAGCGAGACTGATGAGGGAAGGAGACACAACCATTGTTTACCTTTCATAGCCAATTATCTAGTTCTTTTCACCGATACATTCTAGCTTGCTTCAAACTAGCACACCTTCCAAAGTGATAAGCAGGTACCCACAGGTGTTTAGGTACTTGTTGGAGTCTTGCCCAAATAAGGGTGAGCAAGCCCTGCTTTCACCTAACATGGTCAGTTTGGCAAATGCCATTCTGATTGGTGAACCTCTGTGCAGGGGTCTTGGAACTAGATGATCCTTGTGGCCCATTCCAGCCCTGGCTGATTCTATGATTCAGTCTTCTTTAACTCAGTTAATAATTTTCTTAAAGGTATTATACCAAACACTATGCTGAATACCAAAGAAATGAACACTAGCAAACTGTTTTGTCAAGCAAATTAATAACATTTAGAGAGAAAATTATACACCACGTTTGGCTTAATCTATATCTCCTGAATTCACACTGCCTTTTATCCTGTTCCATTTAGACTCCAAATGTTACTGCCTTGTGATTTTTGTGAACTCTTTACAATCTACTCAGGCTTAACTGGTATCACAGCAGTAGGGCCTTCAGAGAGCGTAAGTGCCTTGGCAGAGAGGAGATTTAGGTACAACCAACATTCCCTTTGACAGAGGTTTCACCTATCGAGTTAAAAAAAATAGTATGGCTCTGAAAATATCCAACTAACCACACACAGCATTAGACTCCACTTAGAAGTACCTACTACTGTTTGTGCATTTTATGCAACACAGAATCACAGACTCATAGAATCAACCAGGTTGGAAGAGAACTCCAAGATCAGCCAGTCCAACCTAGCACCCAGCCCTAATCAGTCAACTAGACCATGGCACTGAATGCCTTATCCAGGCTTTTCTTGAACACTTCTAGGGATGGCAACTCCACCACCTCCCTGGGCAGCCCATTCCAATGCCAATCACTCTTTCTGGCAACAACTTCCTCCTAACATCCAGCCTAGACCTCCCCTGGCACAATCCAAGTCTGTGTCCCCTTGCTCATTGTTGAGGAGAGCAGGAATTAATACGTGGCCGAGTCGGGAATTTATCAAAAATAGTTATTTTTATTTTCCCAAAAACCCACCCCCACAACTATATATACAAAGATTAATTTAGGTTAATAAGCAGATTCAGTTGCATGAGAATTAACCTACACAGATACCATCAATAATCTGACTATATTGGAAGTCAGAAGTTGGAAAAGGCCTCAGCTATTAATTAATAGCAGTTTCTTACTAAATTAAGCTAAGCCAAATAACTCACTCAGGCTGACTCTTGCGGTCTCTTCCTCTTCTTTTCCAGCGGCTGCAGGTGAATCGTTAAGGGTCGTTAAGGGTCGTTAGGCACACAAAGGTGTCAATAGGAAAGCAAATCCTTGAAGGTCTCTCTGCAGTCCAGCCGAGGGGTGTGTGTGAGCTCAGGCAGACACATACGTCCAGGCACAGGCAAACTCCAAAGCGGGAACCCCAAAGGCTGGAAGACCCCCAATAGTTATAACCTTCGCTAGACAAAGGGCAGAGTTACCACACCTTAGGCGCGACAGCGCACGGCCAATCCCAGCCTGGCTCCAGCGCGGGAACTCACGGGGCAGTCCTCCCCCCCTTCACGGCTGCAGGGCAGGCGAGGGGGGGAGGGAAACCAGGCGGCTTTTCCCCTTTCCCCCCGAAGTCTGGGCAGGAGAGGAATTTAGGGGTACAGGACTCCAGGACACTCATTACCTGATAGAAGAGGTCAACCCCCACCTGGCTACGATGTCCCTTCAGGTAGTTGTAGACAGCAATGAGGTCACCCCTGAGCCTCCTCTTCTCCAGGCTAAACACCCCCAGCTCCCTCAGCCTCTCCTCATAGGGTTTATGTTCCAGGCCCTTCATCAGCCTTGTTGCCCTTCTCTGGACACATTCCAGCACCTCAACATCCTTCTTGAATTGAGGAGCCCAGAACTGGACACATTACTCAAGGTTTGGCCTGACCAGTGCTGAGTACAGGGGCAGAATAACCTCCCTTGTCCTACTGGCCACATTGTTCCTGATGCAGGCCAGGATGCCATTGGCTCTCTTGGCCACCTGGGCACACTGCTGCCTCATCTTCAGCTTACTATCTATCAGTACCCCCAGGTCCCTTTCTTCCTGGCTGCTCTCCAGCCACTCTGTCCCCAGCCTGTAGTGCTCCTTGGGGTTGTTGTGGCCAAAGTGCAGAACCCTACACTTGGCCTTGTTCAATCTCATCCCATTGGCCTCTGCCCATCCATCCAGACTGTCAAGGTCCCTCTGCAGGGCTCTCCTACCTTCCAACAGATCAACACCTGCTCCTAGCTTGGTGTCATCTGCAAACTTACTGATGCTGGACTCAATCCCCTCATCCAGATGACCAATAAAGACGTTGAACAGGACTGGGCCCAGCACTGATCCTTGGGGAACACCACTAGTGACAGCTGCCAACTGGATGTGGCACCATTCACCACCACTCTCTGGGCTCAGCCTTCCAGCCAGTTCCAGCAAGTTTCTTTCTTTCTTGCTCTTTTCCCCTTCAGAACAGCAAAAATATGCTTGCCTTATGGATAGACTGGATGTTCCTTTGTCTTCTTTCTTGCAGTTTAAATGAATCCTGCTTTCTCCATCTCTCTTAATAACATCTTTTACAATCTTTATATATTTATTCACGTTCTCTCTGAGAATTTTCCAGTTTGTTTAATAGCATTTCAGGTGTTACATATTCTAATTTATTCATTATAGTTTACAGAATAATTTCCCTGCAATCCTGTAATTCCTGTTTCAAGCCAGGATGAAGCTTGGTAACCAGTATAGTTAGTATTTGTTGTGTGACATGTACACAGGGAGTTGTACAAACACATATAGACAAGATCTGCCTGAGTCTGCTAACCACTGAAGCAAATGTTTGTGTTTCAGGCAAATTCATGCACCCACGGCTCATTTGAAGTATTTTGTTTTTTCCTTTCTTCTACATATCTGAATCCCAAAACCTACAGACTTAATGACAAGGTTTTAACTCTGCAGAGTTCTACTGGTTTTGATTCCAACATCAACATAATTAAAATATGGATATCAACATTTTGTAAATAGTACCTAAGGCAGATATCTAGACTCAAAATCACAGAATCACTGAATTAACCAGGGTGGAAAGCATCTCCAAGATCACTGAGTCCAACCTAACACCTTCTAATTAACTAAACCATGGCACTAAGTGCCTCATCCAGACTCCTTTTAAACACCTCCAGGGAGACAGCAGCCTATTCTAATGCAAATCACTCTTAGAATCATAGAATCAACCAGGTTGGAAGAGACCTCCAAGATCATCCAGTCCAACCTATCACCCAGCCCTATCCAGTCAACTAGACCATAGCACTAAGTGCCTCATCCAGTCTTTTCTTGAAGACCTTTCTGTGAAGAACTTCTTCCTAACACCCATCCTAAACCTGCCCTGCTGCATTTTAAGACTGTGTCTTCTTGTTCTGTCCCTGATTGCCTGGGAGAAGAGACCAACGCCACCTGGCTACAACCTCCCTTCAGATAGTTGCAGAGAGCAATGAGGTCTGTCCTGAGTCTCCTCTTCTTCAGACTGAACAACCCCATCTCCCTCAGCTGCTCCTCATAGAGCTCCTCTACCTCTGTGAACAGCACAAAATTTCTGCTGGTTTCCACAATATTCAAAATTACTCAATGTATACTCAAATGCAGTTTCAGTTACTGTGTAACTTTGAGCTTCCAGTCTTCCTGCAAGAAGTCATCATAGGGTAATGCAGCAGTGACTGCAAGCCTAGTCCTGCACTCCCTGAAAGAGGCAGATCTTTGTGAGCAGCTGCTGCTCTACTACACTCATGGTGCCAGCAAAAGGACACTTTCCCTTTGGCTGACTCTTGCTTAAAACAAAAGGAAAATGCCTTTCATGACACGGCTGCAGTGGGTGCACCTGTTGGGGAGGCAAGAACCAGCCCTGTAAAAAGCTCTCAGTATGGAGGCAGGAAGGGACAGCAGGGCCTCTGCTTGAAATGTTATCACTACATGGAAAAGAATTTAAAATGCTGAGCTGTATATATGATCTGTCTCTCATTTGGTGACTTGAATATGCAGCTGTGTTCTGACCTCTACGCTAATGCACACTTCAAATATTTATACAAAGTGGCCAATTAATACAAATACATACATGCAGCTTGAAACAGGAAGTGAAATCCAGAGATCCTATCTTATAAGTAGATGAACAGACATGTAGCTTTACTTCTCCATAAATTCATTCAACTCTATTTAAAAGAAGGTGGGTATATAGATTCTATGATTACACATGCAATAAAAAAACCATGATATTCAGGTGATAGAACATAAGGATGGAGACATCTAAAATCATTAGAATACAGACTCTTGGAGATGTGTCTTGCAGTTTGAGCCTTGCTGTGGTTTAAGATCTCCCATCTTGTGCTGCAAGGAATTTCTAAGGCTTTTCACACACAGCCTTAGTAAAGTCCTAGTACTTTCCAGATTTTGCCCTTCTTTTAAAGACAAATATCCTGGTTTGGCATCAGATATCATTTCATGTGTCTCACACATATTTTTTTTTATGCAGCACTGATTTATTTTGGATGTCCTCCTTGCAACCTAATTCAGAGCCTAAATGATACGTTTAGGAGTTTTTCTTTCACTCCTTTCCATCATAGAAGTAACTAATCTTTTGCTGCCAGATCTGCAAGCACTGTTACATCAGTTTACAGGCTTGAATTCCCATCTTTTTGTCAAAACAACCATGATGAAAGTGCTTGGATATCTGATACAAGAACACAATCCCATGGTGGCAGCTGTACCTTATTAATTACATTTTAACATGAATCCCTCTGCTTACCTGTCTCAGAGAATCCTGCAGTTCCCATTGCTGGTCTCCTCAGCTCTTGCACTGCTCCCTATGTTTATTTTGGCAGTCGGACTTTGAGAGGCTCACTCTCATCTCACCACCTGCTCCCCTGTGCTGAAATGAGATAGACAGGATGCTGTTCTGAAGCATTCATAGATTTCATAGCAAGGATGTGTTTCAGTCCCAGGTAGCTTTCCAAATTTTATCCTTTCCAATGCTCTAGCAAACTACTGACAGAATGTCTCAAGCCCTGAAACCTGGGCTTCCATGAAAACTTATCATAGAATGATAGAATCAACCAGGTTGGAAGAGACCTCCAAGATCAGCCAGTCCAACGTAGAACCCAGCCCTAACCAGTCAACCAGACCATGGCAATAAGTGCCTCATCCAGGCTTTTCTTCAACACCTCCAAGGACAGTGACTCCACCACCTCCCTGGGCAGCCCATTCCAATAGCAAATCACTCTCTCTGCCAACAACTTCCTCCTAACATCCAGCCTATGCTTCCTCCGGCACAACTTGAGACTATGTCCCCTTGTTCTATTGCTGGTTGCCTGGGAGAAGAGACCAACCCCCACCTGGCTACAGCCTCCCTTCAGGTAGTTGTAGACAGTAATAAGATCACCCCTGAGCCTCCTCTTCTCCAGGCTAAACAGGCCCAGCTCCCTCAGCCTCTCCTCATAGGGTTTGTGTTCCAGGCCCCTCACCAGCTTTGTTGGCCTTCTCTGGACATGTTCCAGCACCTCAACATCTCTCTTCAATTGAGGGGCCCAGAACTGGACACAGTACTCAAGGTGTGGCCTGACCAGTGCTGAGTACAGGGCAAGAATAACCTCCCCTGTCCTACTGGCCACACTGTTCCTGATGCAGGCCAGGATGCCATTGGCCACCTGGGCACACTGCTGGCTCATCTTCAGCTACTATCTACCAGCACCCCCAGGTTCCTTTCTTCCTGGCTGCTTTCCAGCCACTCTGTCCCCAGCCTGTAGCGCTGCTTGAGGTTGTTGTAGGCAAAGTGCAGAACCCTACACTTGGCCTTGTTCAATCTCATCACACTGGCCTCTGCCCATCCAGCCAGACTGTCAAGGTCCCTCTGCAGGGCTCTTCTACCTTCCAACAGATCAACACCTGCTCCTAGCTCGGTGTCATCTGCAAACTTACTGATGCTGGACTCAAAATGGGGAAATTTCTCTCTCCTCCAGCAATGGAAACTCTTTCACTTCAGGTGACACCAGTATCAATCCTATTTGACAGCCTCTTCTTGAACAAGGCTAACAGAGCTTTCAGCTGATTTTAGCCACCTATTTTCAGAGTACAATTGCTGATTTTGATATCAGCATGGGTCACACTGCCTTTACCCGCTTATACAACCACTTATTTAAGGTGTAATGAAAACTTCAGCATGAAATTTATTCAGACTTTCTTTTCTTTCCCCTTCTTCCCTCCCTGCCATTCTCTCCTTTCTCTCTCCTTCCCACTTCCCTTCCCTTGCAGGAAAAACAGGAAAGGTGAGTGCAGGTCAGAAAGATGCCCTTTTGGGTTGGAAATCATACCATAAAGTCAGGTCTAGCTTTACTCTTACAGCACTAATCGAAAGGAGTTCAGCACAAATCAAAAGGAGTTCAGCACAAATCCTATGAGGAGAGGCTGAGGGAGCTGGGGGTGTGCAGCTTGGAGAAGAGGAGGCTCAGGGGTGATCTTATTACTGTCTACAACTACCTGAAGGGGCATTGTAGCCAGGTGGGGGGTGGCCTCTTCTCCCAGATAACCAGCAATAGAACAAGGGGACACAGTCTCAAGTTGTGCCAGGGTAGGTATAGGTTGGATATTAGGAAGAAGTTCTTCACAGAGAGAGTGATTGGCATTGGAATGGGCTGCCCAGGGAGGTGGTGGAGGCACCGTCCCTGAGGGTCTTCAAGAAAAGCCTGGATGAGGCACTCAGTGCCATGGTCTAGTTGACTGTCTAGGGCTGGGTGCTTGTCATGGAGAGTAGCAAAAGCTCTCTAAGCTTATTATCTAAATATGAAGAGCATTACATTTAGCAGGCAGACCCCACTATTTGCTTTCCATCCCCAAATACCTCCATATTTCTTATAATTTATGCTTCACCTGGATGGTAATCTTGATGCCTTCTCTTCCAGGAAGCAAGCAGTTAAAATTCAGTTTCATTCCCAGAAGTTTCATTTACCCCTGTAATTACAGATTAGGGAAAGAAGGGGGGGGGGGGGGGGGGGGGGGGGGGGGGGGGGGGGGGGGGGGGTGGCGGGGAGGAAAGGGCAGGAGGAAAATCAAAGTCTCTAAATCCTGGTAGTTTGCTGCTAGCTCCTTTTTGCAGCTGACATTGTATTTACTGATATATTTTAATTCAAGCATGAAAAATTAGTCAAATACCAATAACTTCGTTATCTAGAGCACTGACAAAGGAAATAATGGAGCAATTGAATGTCACATGGAAAGAGTCTCATTAAATAAATACAGCCACTGTTTACCTTCAGCAGCATCTTCATTATAATTGAGTTTCATATCAGGCAGAGGGAGAAGTAAAGAGAGGGGGTCTGGGAAAGTAAAAAAAGGAATGTAATGATAACCAGCAATAGAACAAGGAGACACAGTCTCAAGTTGTGCCAGGGTAGGTATAGGCTGGATGTTAGGAAGAAGTTCTTCCCAGAGAGAGTGATTTCCCATTGGAATGGGCTGCCCAGGGAGGTGGTGGAGGCACCGTCCCTGGGGGTCTTCAAGAAAAGCCTGGATGAGGCACTTAGTGCCATGGTCTGGTTGACTGTCTAGGGCTGGGTGCTAGGTTGGACTGGATGATCTTGGAGGTCTCTTCCAACCTGGTTGATTCTATGATTCTATGATTCTAAAGAGAGAGAAAGAGAGAGAAAGAGCTCTCCAGGCTAAGAATATGCCCTGTCCCTATCTGCAAGCAGATGTCCTGAATAGCTAGATTCTCTTGGGGAATTGATTTCTGCCAGAAACAGCAAATCTGCCTCAGTCCCAGCCTTTCAAGCTCACTCAAGTAAACATCTCACTATATTCACAGGTTATTTTGCCCAAGTCATGTCTGCAGCCACAATTCCCCCACAGTCAATGTCTTTCACCACACCCCTTAAGCAGTCTGAGAAAATCCAGTTTCTGGCACCAGCTCATTTATTAGTTTCTTATCATCTGATGTGGGAACTGGATGCCACAAAGCAACCCCACCCCTCCCTTTCCAGTCTATATCAGATTTGTGCATGCAACATTTAACATTAATTTGAAGTAAGAAATCTCAGCCATACATAGGTTGTAAACATTTTAATTTCACAGAGTTATTATTCAGCCAGCATAAAAATGCATGAGTCAGATGTAAAAAAGGATGGTTCAGCACTCTGAACTGCTACCTGAGAAAGTGAGAGCTGGTGGGAGCACCCTCAAACAGGGAGGTGCTGATTATATCACGCATGACAGAGATGGAAGATGCATTTCTACAACAGCAACAGTAGTCATGTGTTGGCATCTTCCAAATACATTCTGAACTTTAAGTCTTAATTCCACCCTCTGTGAAATCTGAAAATGTGTGAAGCAAAAAACAAACAGGGCAACAAAAAACAAAGCGTGAGGCAGAGAAAGAATTACTACAACGTAAACCTCAACATCATCACAAAAAGCATCTCTAGCATTGCCTTAACACTTTCAGGGCTGGTGGGGTAATGAAGGTCTTGGGAGCAAAAGAAGCAAATGTGTAACTTTGGCATTCTTTCCTGCAGCCCTGGGGAGGTCTATGGTTTCAAAATGAAACACTCAGAAACTGTAAGTTTTGGAATCAGCCTCACCTCAAGCATTCAGAAGTTTTGCATCCCACTGATTTATAGCTGGGAGGTCCTTTTGATCTGTAGCCTTAATTGAGCACAAAGCTTGATAAATCTGATGCTGCCTCTAATATATGGGGGAAGGGGAGTGATGTGGAAAGGATAAGTGGAAACACAAGACAATGGGGAACTGAAAATCACTTCTGCTTGGAGCCAACAGGGCAGTTCCTGGCACAAAGGTTAGGGATGGCCATAGGGCAGAGGTGCTGTCTCTCAGGAGCCTTATCAGCTGGGTAGAGTCGTCCTTCATTCAGGCCTTGAAATAACAAGTCCTGGAAAGCAGAGTAAAAAGCAGCATCCATCTATGCAGCTCAGAGGAAGGTTAGAAAGCAAGGAGGTGGTAATGCTGGAAATGTGGGGAGCAACAATTGCCTGGGAATAAAGATAAATAAGTTTGGGTAAGATCATGTGAACAATTACTTTCATATGAAAGCAAGGGAAGAAAGGGACTGGATTAAAGGAGGGTGGATCGGTAGAATTCAGGTTTGTCTGTGATCTGTTGGGACAAAGATAGAATCTGAGTAGAGATCCTCAAAAAGTGAAGTGATGGAGCAAAGAACATTGTGATAATTAGGAGTTTAGAATATTGCAAATGTAAAGCATCAAATTCATCTACAGTCTAGCTCATTTCCAACCTGTGTGGATTTTCTTGGGATTACAGTATATATTCTGCCCTGAGAGATGTTTCATTAGCTCTTCAGAGAAAATAATGATTTGAATGTTACTCTGTCCCTACTCATCAACCTCTATACAGAATGGATCCTGCACTCTCCTTCACATTAGAAAGAGTCTTGAGGACACAAACTACATAGACAGTTGTCCTGGGGGTCTGACTTTCTTATTAGAAACCATGAACAGCAAGACTGAAGCTCATGCTGGACAGAGTATGAATCTATAGTTATTACTGTGAAGCTCTATGCCAAGTTACAGCTACATGTCTGATCTCCCAGAAAAACTCCTTAGTGCACACTTTGTAGGGGAAAACAGAATGCAGAGTTGGCATCAGGATCAATGTTGTAAATTTCTGTGGCCAAAGGTTTTTGTGTGTCAAGAGAGCTGCAGGAAACTACTGTCTCAGTGCTCTGGGTCTTAGCGTTCGTGAGGCAATGTGACTTAGCCTAACATTCTTTCCCTGCAGAGTAAGCTCATAAAGGCATTACAAAGTTTGTACACTGGAAAACCAAGGTTGCTGAGGTCCACAAATGACACAACCTGAACTAGCATATACTCACTATCAATACAGGCTAGGGGATGAAGTGATAGAGAACAGCCCTATGGAAAATGACTTGAGGGTGCTGATGGACTGCACTTGCAGCCCAGAAGGCCAGCTGTATCCTTGGCTGCATCAAAAGATGCATTGGCAGCATATCCAGAGAGGTGATTCTGCCACTGTACTCTGCTCTGGTGAGATCTCACCTGAAGTACTGCATCCAGGTCTGGATCCCTCACTACATGAAGGACATGAACAGGGAGTGACAGTTTCTTTCACGCAAAGATTTGTGATCAGACTGACCATGTACATGTGCTTTAGAACAAAGGATTCATATATGTCTTGTCTCATTCCTTCTGCTGTTTTGTCATTCTGTTTTAATTCCAGGAACTTTAGCCTCACAGAGTAAAAGCTGCTTGTGTTGTGTAGTAGGACAAGGGAGGTTATTCTTCCCCTGTACTCAGCACTGGTCAGGCCACACCTTGAGTACTGTGTCCAGTTCTGGGCCACTCAATTCAAGAAGGATGTTGAGGTGCAGGAACATGTCCAGAGAAGGGCAACAAAGCTGGTGAGGGGCCTGGAGCACATATCCTATGAGGAGAGGCTGAGGGAGCTGGGGGTGTGCAGCTTGGAGAAGAGGAGGCTCAGGGGTGATCTTATTACTGTCTACAACTACCTGAAGGGGCATTGTAGCCAGGTGGGGGGTGGCCTCTTCTCCCAGGCAACCAGCAATAGAACAAGGGGACACAGTCTCAAGTTGTGCCAGGGTAGGTATAGGCTGGATATTAGGAAGAAGTTCTTCCCAGAGAGAGTGATTTCCCATTGGAATGGGCTGCCCAGGGAGGTGGTGGAGGCACCGTCCCTGGGGGTCTTCAAGAAAAGACTGGATGAGGCACTTAGTGCCATGGTCTAGTTGACTGGCTAGGGCTGGGTGCTAGGTTGGACTGGATGATCTTGGAGGTCTCTTCCAACCTGGTTGATTCTATGAACACATTAGGAGTTTGCCAACTGTGGCTGGGGTTCTCTTTACTTCCAGGATGAAGATCAGAGCACTAAGCGTGCATAGTCCACATAGTTTGAGGAGAAGAAGTCCAGCATCACTCCCAGTGTGTGCAACTCACTGCATTAATGGTGTTTTCTGCAGAAAATTAGTGGTTCTCTCCTTGTGCATCTGCTAAAGAAAATAAATGCACTTCCTTGGTGCCAAAGTGTGGTAGTTGGAGTGAATGTCAGTAGGTAAGTTCTTCTTATTCAGATCTAATGCAAGCAGAACACAAAACCACAAAGGTATAGGAAAACCAGCAGTGCAGATCTTCTTGTATAATTGGTCCTGCCATTTGCCTCAGATGGCTATAACTAGAGCCCCTCTGCACACTGTGGTAAACCCTGGGCCCCTTGAGCTGAGACAAGACACACGGTAAACGGGTCAAAAGGAAGTCAGATGGCATTACCAGCCTTTTAAGAACTGTTGTCTCTCAGGCTAGAGCTGTGTCAGGATCTACTGCTCCTACTGCTCTGTAGTCAGTGAAGCTCTGAGCATTTAGCATGCCAAGCAAAGCTCATGAATATAAAGAAGAGTGTGAGGAAGCAAGTGGAGAGACATGAGAGGACATGAGAAGAACACAGCTACTTGTGGTACAATGGAAATTTGCTGGCTTTAAGCCCAGAGGCAGTCATAGTCCTAGTGTTCAAGGGAGACAACAGGGCACAGAGGTATCAGAAGACAACTGTTAAGGAAAAAAAAAATAGCTGGCACTGAGAGAATCATTTATTTTTGTCTACTTGTTGCAAGTAGTAATCTTTACTGGAGCCTTTTGTATAA
Organism: Pogoniulus pusillus; assembly: GCF_015220805.1. Classification (NCBI taxonomy): domain Eukaryota; kingdom Metazoa; phylum Chordata; class Aves; order Piciformes; family Lybiidae; genus Pogoniulus; species Pogoniulus pusillus. Next base: position 9,213,907 of record NC_087309.1, on the reverse strand, counting down.
TGATCTAAGCTTGTTGCTGATTTTTTTTCAATAAATTTAAATTCTTCCTGCTTGTAAGGTGCTGGAGAGTCAAAGACAGATCTTTAGACTTGGTCTTACAATGCTCAAGAAATGCCAAGAGCAAGAAAGATGGGAAACATATTGTCTGATGCCTTAATATAACATATTTCTTTAAAAATCCATCGGTTGATGATGTGATTTAACTGACTTGCAGCTGCCTGTGACCTTGGACTCCATGCCAGAAAAAAATCTTAAGGCTAATTTGAGTTTTTCCTTTCTTTTGTCTAGCTTTTCCACTTTATAGTCAGTGATCAAGTTCTATTTTTTCCTGTGTGTCTTGGAGGGCCTGTAGGCCCAAAAATAGTCTTATTTGTGCAAATGCATGCCTGGACATGTTTTTCTGCCAGGACCCCTGGTTGTAAACAGGTTGTGTAAGCCCACACACACCCAGTCTGTGTCTCCCTGGGGTAAGCCCATGTAATCCCCATATTTGGGAAAGTCCAGGCAAGCAGCTTCTGCCTATTATGGTAAGGTTTGGCTGACCGCCAACCTGATTGGTCATCCTAGTGGCCAAAGAGGCCATTAATCTCGGCCCACATTCAATAAATAGGGGTGCACAGGCAAACAACATGCTCAGCTCAGCTCAGACCCTCAGGCACAGACCCTCCATAGCTCAGCCACTCAGATGCTCAGAGGCCCAGACCTCACGCTCTGACTCATTCGCAGCTCACCTGCCTGCATATCTTTCTTGCAGAGCTCATTTAAGCCTGCACATAATATATATGAGGAGCCTATAGTCTCCAGCCAGCTGTGCACATCTGCATGCTACCGTGTCATCAGGACCAGCTCCTGCATTGCCTTTGCCTATGGAGCTCAGACTCCCAGCAGCTGCGCACACTTTGCATGCCTGCTGCCTATCATTGCCTGGTAAGTGCCACTGCTGCTGAGATAACCGGGAAGCAGACTCTGAACTGTCTGCACACACACACAGCCTGCTAGCTGTGGCAACCGTGCCAGAGACGGCACAATATTCTCCTCCTGCTGTACCTGAGATCCTGCCAGCTGAGAATTCCTGGACAGAAGCATCCAGAGGAAGCCAGCAGCACCATTGCAGAGATTCCATCCCTCGCCAGGAGAACAAGGTTAGAGAAACCTATTTCCTCTTGAACTGGGAAGATTCATCCTTTCCCCTCAAGCTGGGAGGATGCCAGCCTCAGAGTCCACAGGCAGAGACCCTGGAGAATTGGACATTGGACAGAGGCTGTGACACAGCCCCAGAGGGTGATTAATAATTATAAGAATTGTGAGTAAAAGATTTAATACCTCTGTAATATCTGTTGCCTCTGTCATAGAACAGAAAGAGTTTCAGCCTGCTCTGCTGGGCAAATAGCATAGAACCCCCAAATGTCATTAAGCCGCGGGGAGAACTCCTCTCTCTGTTTATAGCTTGAATATTTGCTAGTTAGTTAACCAGTTTCTGTACATATTTTATCCTAGATTGCTTTCATAACCATGTAAAGAATCCTTTTATATTAATATAGAGTGGTTGGGGGTGGCGAGAGTTCAGAACATTGAGATTAATAAATATATATTTTTATATACATTATCTCACACCAGTTAATTTCTCCCCTCCGCCAAAACTGGCATAGGTACTGAGAATACCCCCTCTGCAACGCTGTGTTGGTCACACGTTGCTTGAAGCAGATCTTAGAGTGCATGATGCTGGCACCCTAAGGTCACAAACTAGGCCACAAGATGTCATGTAATGGTTGCAGCTTTGCCTGATCTGAATCAAGCTGCATGGATGTGGTGGGAAAGGAGGAAGAAACTCTGCCACCTGTGTGCTGCCTGTCCTCTTTGGGAGACCCATGACAGGCACAACAGGTGCGCAGCTCATGTCACTGCCAGAAGTAGGAGGAGAGGGAAGAGCAGTGCAGCACTGTAACTGCACAAGATGCAAGTGACACAACAGGAGGAGATAAGTTGAGAGCCACTGAATTGCATCTCTACATTCAAAGTAGGAGACAGACAAGATCATCTGCCTCTCCTGGGAGAATGTCTGCACAGCAGCTGACAATGATTTTCTCATTTCATAGTTTAAGCAAGACAGAAACAACGTGTGTCAGTATATGGCCTATTATTGCTTAATATCCTTAACTATTAAAATCCAAGACTACTCCACAACAACCCCATCCAACATTACATAGCTGGGGAAGACTGGTTGAAGAATTGCTTGGTGTAAAAGGAGCTGGGATTGTTGGCTGATGACCAGCTTAATGTGAGCCAGCAGCATGCTCAGGTGGCCAAGAAGGCCAAGAACATTCTGGCCTATATGAGGAATAACACAACCAGCAGGTCTAGGGATGTGATTGTTCAGCTTCACTCAGCACTGGTGAGGCCACACCATGAACTGTGTTCAGTTTTGGGCCCCTCACTACAAGAAGAATGTTGAGGTGCTGGAGTATGTCCAAAGAAGAGCAGCTAAGCTGATGAAAGGTCTTATGAGGAATGACTGAGGGAACTGAGGTTGTTTAGTCTTTGGAAGAGAAGGCCAAGGAGAGACCTTATCACCCTCTATAACTACCTGAAAGGAGGCTGGACTGAGGTGAGGGCTGGTCTCCTCTCACATGCAATGAGTGACAGGACAAGAACAAACAGCCTTAAATTGTGCCAGGGAAGGTTCAGGTTGATACTAGGAAACAATTCTTCACAGCAAGGGCTATCAGGCATTGGAATGGACTGCTCAGGGAGGTAGTGGAGTCACCATCCCTGGAGGTATATGAAAGACATCCGGATGTGGTGCACAGGGATGTGGTTCAGAGGTAGTAGCTCAGCAGTGGTGGTGGTGGGATTGTGATCTCTAGGTAAGTGGCTGGATTTGGTGATCTCAAAGGTCTCTTCCATTCTCAACAGCTTTATGATTCCACTCGTACACAGTCATGGTGTACACAGAATCATAGAAACATAGAATCAACCAGGTTGGAAGAGACCTCCAAGATCATCCAGTCCAACCTATCACCCAGCCCTAGCCAGTCAACCAGACCATGGCACTAAGTGCCTCATCCAGGCTTTTCTTCAACACCTCCAGGGATGGTGACTCCACCACCTCCCTGGGCAGCCCATTCCAATGCCAATCACTCTCTCTGCCAACAACTTCCTCCTAACATCCAGCCTATACCTACCCCGGCACAACTTGAGACTGTGTCCCCTTGTTCTATTGCCATAAATTACGAAAGAAAGCACTGGACACTTTGTCTGTATTCAACTCTTTCTCATGGGATGCACAGAGAAAAGCAGAGGTACTTCAGCTGGAGGCTGTGGACATGCTATGTGAGAGAAGAAAACTGAAAAAAATATTTTCTTCTCTACAAAACAAAATTGACAGAAAACTCTATTTTCTCCTATAAAGCAGTGAAAGCTGTCTATTTAAAGCAAGGATGCACACGTTCTTGAGGGGTCTGAGTTTGAGGTGAGATGTAAAGGTTATTGAATAATCTATTAATATATACAAAGAGAACTTTCCCCCAAACTTGTATACAACTAACCCACACAAACTCTTTGATATGGTTGGTGAAACTACTTTACAGAGTGTCTATATGCAGCCAAATTAAGCAGCTTGGGAAAGGTTTTAGAAATGTTTCTGATTGGAGAGTCTTGCACCATAACCTGCTGCTGGTAAAGCTAATGAAACTCTCTTAGCACCTCGAATCGAGGGAGTTCAAATACTCACTAGCTGGAAGGCTCAGTATCTGTGTTCCCAAAATACATATCTAGTGAAAGCCATGTGGCTGATTTCACATGGAGCTGGTAGCTCAATTCAAATTGGGGTGCATCGTCTGAGAAGGTTCCACGGGCACGAGGGAGGTCTTCTCTGGCTCTCAGTGGTCAGCAGCCACCTGGGCAAAGCAGGGTTCCAGGTTTGCAGGCTGGAGCAGTGCAGTTGAGTGCTGTGTACAGTGAGAAGGCGGCCCTCAGGCTGGCACGCTGGGCTGGAGCGGCAGCCGAACAGGAACGCGTGGTCAGATCATCCGCTGGATCGATGCGGAGTGTCCTGGAACAAAGGCTCACGTAAAGCAGACAAAGGTAGTGTCCCCAGGCAGCAGGCAGGCAGGGAGAGGTGAGCAGAGAGAGAGGTGAGCAGAGAGAGAGGTGAGCAGAGGGAGAGGTGAGAGCATCTTGTTCACCTGGATTGCCCTATTTATCAGATGTGGGCTGAGATTGATGGTCCTTTGGCCATGATACCATCTGATAGGCTTCTGGCAGTCAGCCAAAACACACCAAATTAGGAAGGGTCCACAGGTCTGGTTCCCCCAAACATGGGAAGAGCATGGGCCTTGCACTTGGTGGATCATAAGCTAGCCACGTGGGCTTATACAACCACTTACACAACTGCATTATACAACTTGGGCCCTGGGCAGGCCAGACTATGTGGCACCAGGCCTATTGTGCCACTTTTGTCCATTTAATGTGTTTACCTCTGGTTTGGGCAGAAAAACATACCCAGGCAAGGCATGTATAAGCCTATTTGGGCCTATGGGCCCTCCATGACAGCATGTTCCTACACATCTGTGCATAACCTGTGTATTTTGGGAGCTTCATGACATGACATGGAACTAATTTGGTGAGAAATTTGAGACATCATTGCTATTGTTCATTATTGATTGAAAACTATATCTAGAAAAGATAGTGTACAGGACACCAGGCCTGCTGGCAACAGATGGAGGGCACCTGTCTCAAAGGTGGAAAAGGATCCTGGGGCCAGAGATAGGTGTCTCATTCAAATCTTGTTAAGTGTTGTGGAGGCAGGAATTACTGTGGCTGAGTTGGGAATTTTATACAAAAATAGTTATTTTATTTTCCCAAAAACCCGCCCCCAAAACTATATATACAAAGATTGATTTAGTTTAATTAACAGATTCAGTTGCTTGAGAATATCTACAGGGATGCCATCGATAATCTGACTATTTTGGAAGTCAGAAGTTGGAAAAGGCTTTAGCTATTAATTAATAGCTGTTTTCTTACTAATAAAGTTGAGCCAAAATAACTCACGATCAGGCTGACTTCCTGGTGAAGTTTGTCTCTCTGTTCCTTTTCAGAAGCTGCCGAAGAGTCGTTAAGAGGTATTCAGCTCTTACAAAGGTGTCAATAGGTGAAGCAGTCTTTGAAGATCTCTCTGCATCCAGGCGAGGGGGGGGGCGGGGAGAAGTCTCAGGCAGGCACAAAGGCTCAGACAGTAACCAACTCCAAGTGGGATGAACTCCAAGGTGGGAACCCCCAAAGGTGGGAAGCCCCCCAATATTTATATCCTCTCTAGACAAAGGGCAGAATTACCACACCTTAGGCATGAAAGAGCATAGCCAATCCCAGCCTGATTCCAGCACGGGCACTGCACAGGGCACTCCTTGTGCGGGCAGGACCCCTTTGCTCACCCCCTTCACGCCTGCAGGGCAGGCGAGGTGGAGGGGGAACCAGGCGGCTTTCCCCCTCCCATTCAAGCCATGGCAAGAGAGGAATTTAGGGGTATACAGGACTCCAGGACATTAAGCTAGACTCAAAAAGAAATGAGGATGAAACCAGGCTTATTAGAAAGGAGTCTGGGAGCAGTATGCCAGTTCCCGTGGGACAGTGTGGTCTTCAGTCAGCCATCTCAGTGGAGGTGAGGAATGATCACCCATGCATCAGTAAAGACATGAGAATTGGTAAGATGGTGACTATTGAAGCATCTGAGAACTATCTAGAGGGAATCTGGGCTTCTCCCTCCAAAAAGGTTGCAGGATCATTAGCCCAGCCAAAATGTATCTATATAAATGCATGCAGCATGGACAACAAGCAGGAGGAATTACAGAATCGCAGAACCTCAGAGTGTTAGAGGTTGGAAGAAACTTCCAGATATCATCCAATCCAACTCCCCCTGCCAAAAGCAGGATCCCCTAGGGTAGACCACATAAGAATGCATCCAGACAGATTTTGAAAGTACAAAACCCTGCACTTGTCTCAAGTTGTGCTGGGGGAAGTATAGTCTGGATGTTAGGAGGAAGTTCTTCACAGAGAGAGTGATTTCCCATTGGAATGGGCTGCCCGTGGAGGTGGTGGAGTGGAGGTGTTCAAGAAAAGCCTGGATGAGGCACTTAGTGCCATGGTCTGGTTGACTAGACAGGGCTGGGTGCTAGGTTGGACTGGATGATCTTGGAGGTCTCTTCCAACCTGGTTAATTCTATGATTCTATGATTCTTCAAGACTGAACAGTCTTCAATGTTAAACCCTACTAAATGTTAGTCTTCAAGTTAATCTTCAAGATCTTGTTTTATAATCAAGATTGTTTAATTGTGGGATGTGTGAAAGGTACATGCTATTTGGCTACAAGTGACACATTCCAAAGTGTGTTGTTCACTCTTATCAGCAAGGGCAAATATTCTTATTATCTTGTCCTTTAAAGTCTGCCTTTTAAAACATTATACTGGAAAATATCTAGAAAAAATATCTACTGGAATTTTCTAGGACAGTTAAAATCACTACAGCTTATTTCAAACTACCTGAAGGGAGGTTGTAGCCAGGTGGAGGTTGGTCTCTTCTCCCAGGCAACCAGCAATAGAACAAGGGGACACAGTCTCAAGTTGTGCCAGGGGAGGTCTGGGATGGATGTTAGGAGGAAGTTTTTGCCAGAGAGAGTGATTGGCATTGGAATGAGCTGCCCAGGGAGGTGGTTATAGTCACCATCCCTGGGAGTGTTCAAGACAAGAATGGATGAGGCACTCGGTGCCATGGTCTAGTTGACTGGATAGGGCTGGGGGATAGGTTGGACTGGCTGATCTTGGAAGTCTCTTCCAACCTGGTTGATTCTATGATTCTACTTTTGCAATTGTTCCAATGAAACTAATTTCTATCAGTTGAATGATGGTGCATTCCATGACAGCACAAATTCCTGTTTTATTTAATATTGATATTGGAATGTAATATCACCACTGCACTATGTTTTTCCCTGTTTAATTCATCAAGGCAGTGTTTTCCTTACAATGTAAAAACCCATTTTAAACTACCGATTCGTACCGCCAGAGGGCAATGTGATAAGCTTGATTTTACAATGCATGTTTAGGACAAAATAGTGATCTCTAAAACAAACTTTCTTATTAAAACCCCTTTTTATAAAACTCAAGATACATTCTCAATTATTCAACACTTTCATCACTCTGCTTTCCATAGAAAAGAATCTGTACTGCATATCAATATACCAAGGAGCCAACAAACTATGCAAAAGAGGGCAATCTGGAGGAATTGATATAAACAGATTAGAGCATCAGTAACAATTCCTGCTGATTCCAACTCACTGAATTTCTACTCTGAGGTAGTGTGTAATGCTGAGGGTCTAGAAGGAGAAAGATAATCAGAGAATCATAGAATCAGCTAGGTTGGAAGAGACCTCCAAGATCATCCAGTCCAACCCAGCCAATAAACTAGACCATGGCACTAAGTGCCTCATCCAATCTTTTCTTGAACACCTCCAGTGACAGTGACTCCACCACCTTCCTGGGCAGCCCATCCTAATGGCAAACCACTCTCTCTGTGATGAACTATAGTTATGCCATTTCAGTGTATTTTTTTGGGGAGGACAATGTGTTCAACTAACTGTAATGTGCAAGTCTTCCAAACTTCTGTATGCAAATACTGCCGTATAAAAGAAGCCCAAAACTGGAATCATTATAGAGCTGACCATTCAGTTAAATCTAATGAAGCTGATATGCAGCTGACTAAAAGTGTTGATCAAAAACAGCGAGGAAAGAACTACAGAGAAATTGGTGGCTAAAATGAGTCGGACATTTCAGAAATTATGTTTATTCTTACAATACTGAGACTGAGCTCCTAAGTCAATGTAATTTGTCTGCAGAGTAAATAAAATTTCAGACTTGGGTAAACAAAGAAATGCTGTGTGGAGGCAGGCTTGTAAGAAGATCATTCTAAGAAAGACAGAACTACTACAATTTAGAAAATAGGATCGTATGCAGAATCATCCTCTAGACAGTCTTGATGTCCATTTGAAATCATTCAGGTCAGTTGAGAAAAAGAAGACATTGACTCAAAACCAACCATAACAGTAGGAAGCTCTAGACTTCTTATATTGGGACTACAGGAGTATCAGTTTATGACAAAAGCCCCACAGTTATTTGAATCGTGTAATGGCTTCAAAAGAAACCAACTATTTTCCCATGTATGATCCTAGGTTGGTGAAATCCCAAGCACAAATCCAGGCTGGGTGGCAAATGGCTGAGAGCAGCCCTAAGGAAAAGGACCTGGGGGTCTGGGGTGATGAAAAGCTCAACATGAACTGACAGTTTGCACATGCAGCCCAAACAGCAACTGTGTGCTGGCCTGCAGCAAGAGCAAGTGTGGCCAGCAGGGCAAGGGAGGGGATTCTGCCCCTTTACTCTGCTCTTGTCAGACCCCAGCTGGAGTACTGTGCACAGTTCTGGAGCTCCCAGCACAAGAAGGACATGGAACTGTTAGAGTAAGTCCAAAGAAGGCCATGAAGATGCTCATAGCAGCTCTGCTATAAGGACAGACTGCAAGAGTTTGGGCTCTTCAGCCTGGAGAAGTGAAGGTTTTGAGGAGATCTTGTAGTAGCCTTCCAGTATCTGAAGGGCACCTACAGGAAGGCTGGAAAAGGACCATTGACAAGGTCTTGTAATGACAAGAGAAGAGGTGATGAGTTTAAACACCAGGGAGCTGTTCATGGATAGGTTGGATGAGGCCTTCAGAGACCTGTTCTATTGAGAGGTGTCCCTGCCTATGGTGGGGGGTTGGAACTGGATGATCTTTGACATTCTTCCAACCTAAACTGTTCTGTCATTCTATGATTCTATACGAAAGTTACTATTACAGAGATTAAACTCTTCCTAGTCTCAGTATGGTGACATATATGGTAATATAATTAATAAGGCTCAGAAACCCAGCTGGGACCTCTTGCTGAAACTTAAGAAACGTTAATTTGTGGGCACGCAGTATAAATTTAGTAAGATAAGATACAGAAATAGTGTGCTATCAGTGAGGATGGAAATTACATTCCATTCACAGGTCTGCAGGGCTCCCAAAGCCTGATACTGAGTACTTACTTTGTACAGACAGACAGGAGTTTTTGGAAAAAGGTTTATCAATCAAAAGAAAGTCAGATAATGAGAATGACTGTAAGCTTCGTACAATGTAAGTATGCTTGTCAGAGAGAATCAGGAGAGAAGGAGCTCAGGGAGGGAGAGAATCACAGCAATGCTGATGTCTTGCTTTTAGATATTATCTTCCATCTCATGAAAGAATTTTCCAAAAGGTGAGAAAGCAGCTGAGAAAATGGTCACACCATGAATTGAAGATTCGGGAACAGAAATCTACCCCCACAACCACCTGATCTGCCCCTTGAACAATGATTACTGTTTAACTTACTAAAAGCACTGCTTTCACGTTAGACTTTTTCTGTCACTGAGAGAGGCTAATACCAGAGCTCGCTAAACCCTCAGTTGCAGTGAGAGGAAGGCGCTGAGAATGTTGCTGGGTTATGTTTGGTGTGCTGCGCTCTGTGATCTGAAACCATCTTTTGTGCAAGCTGAATTCACATCCATCAGAAAGTTCCACTCAGCCACTAGTTGCAGCATGTGCAAACCGTACGCTCCCGTGGCGTGTGGGGGTGGCACAGGCAAATTCAGATTCCAGAAGGGTCGTCTGACACTCAGAATCAGCACAGGCTGCAGTAGGTTTGCAGACAGCTTGCACACACTAGTACCATGTTCAAGCAAGGCCTACAAGCAGTCTGCAGTGCCATGTCCAGCACAGTAACGAAAATTTACTGTAACTGGAAGGTGAATTTGACTGGGCTGCAAGCTACTCCTGCATTTCAGCTTAACTCAGCACAATTTGATCTCCAAGAAAGACTATGTGGTGAGGACAGGAAAAAAAGAAGAAAGGCATTCAGAAACATGTGGTCTAGCTGTAATTCTCCACCACTTGATGTTTAAGTCAAAATAGGGCATCTTCAGAACACACTGCAATGAGAAAATGCTGGCAGATGCAACTACTTTCTCACTTTTAATCTTCCAAAGTTGTCTTACCTTTAGCTCTCTCACCTCTAGAGTGCAGTATTGGACAGTTAAAGTGGATTGGAATCCACCTGGAACAGGAGAGTAAGATGCCCCTAAATGCAGTTGATACCGCATTAGTTGAGCCTGACAGGAGCTGCTTTATTACGATTTTCTAAGTCTTTTTGGAGGAGAAAGTTCTAGTACTATTTACAGCTTCCTAGAAAACGATAATACTATTTACAGTTTGCTACCCTGAAGCACTCAATTTTTCTAAAGTATGTGTCAGGTTTTGTATAGCCTGGACACCTAAAGCTATGATACACACAGTAGACCATTAAGTCTCCACTTTGCATTGTACACTGTTCTTTCCATGTAAACTGTCTCTCACCTGAATGAGAAACTTAGTAAGAACTTCACAAGATTTACTAGTCAGAAACATTGCCCTGATTCTCTCATACGTAAGAACAATTCTTTCCAAACACCGTCCTTGCAGAGTTTGGGTCATACCCACAGTACGAACAGAGGAGGGTGCCAAAGGTTAGATGTTAGTAAGAGAGATAGTGGGGACAACGGGAAAGGAAAGTTAGCTGACACTTAGAGCAATGAACAAATACAGTACACCTATGGCTGCAAGTCTAGAACTTTTGGGGTGAGCTATGCATGTCCAGCAGCGGTTAGTACAACTGCTAAGGTAGCTCAGGTTTGAGTCTGTGTACCTCTTGGGACTACCCTTCAAACCAGAGAATGGTTCAGAAAACCTACAATAAATGTAGCAGGAGTATAGGTAGCAGGATCAGGAATATATAGGATCTCACAAGCTTCTGAGCTAAATCTACACCCAGAAGCCAGGCAACCAGCAACAGAACAAGGGAACACAGTCTCAAATTGTAGCAGGGCAGGTCTAGGCTGGATGTTAGGAGGAAGTTCTTCACAAAAAGAGTGACTGCCATTGGAAAGTGCTGCCCAGGGAGGTGGCAGAGTCGCTGTCCCTGGAGGTGTTCAAGAAAAGCCTGGATTAGGCACTTAGTGCCATGGTCTAGTTGATTGGATAGGGCTGGGTGATAGGTTGGGCTGGATGATCTTGGAGGTCTCTTCCAACCTGGTTGATTCTATGATTCTAAGCCCTTCCTAGGTAATTCTCTTCAAAACAAATATTTTAAACCTAAAAAAACCCTCTACCTGTAGCCTTAAGGATGACATATTTTAACCACTTTATTTGGAGTACCAGTTGATGTTTAAGTTCCTTAATACTGTTCATCATTCCCAGTTTCTCCTTGTAATCATGGCAGAATCACCACTTCTCTTAGAGGACTCTTACTTTGAAGGTTATTTGAGTAAGAGTTTAAGAGCTGCACTTTTAACACTCTCCCATGCTATCAATATAGCTTAATTAAACTTAGACAACCCTTCTTGTTCTTGCCCAATCTGGGAAGGAGGATGAAAGGAGTTTGGAGCTCCCCACTACAGCCACCTGTGTAGAAATCTAGAGCACCATCTTGGAGAACTGCCGTGGTCTCACTACAAAACTGCTTTCACTATGGAACATTACAGAAAAACCTGCTCATGTCAGATAACTATCTCTTTTATCTAAGACAGGAAGTATGCACTCTAGCAGCCCCTATAAGGGTTGAACATTCAAGGCAGTGTCCTAAGGACCACTGGAAAAACTTTCTAGCAACATGTCCTGTTACTATTGTAATGTGTTGCAGGAACACTGAATGGAGACCTGTCACCATATAACAGGACAATGTGTCTTTTCTTTTTCCATTTTTTTAATATTTTTTCTTTTTCTTTTTCTTTTTCTTTTTAATTTTCTTTTCCTTTTTATTTTTATTTTCATTTTTCTTTTTCTTTTTCTTTTTCTTTTTCTTTTTCTTTTTCTTTTTCTTTTCTTTTTTCATTTTTCTTTTTTCTTTTCTCTTTTTTCTTTTCTCTTTTTTCTTTTTCTTTTTCTTTTTCTTTTTCTTTTTCTTTTTCTTTTTCTTTTTCTTTTTCTTTTTCTTTTTCTTTTTCTTTTTCTTTTTCTTTTTCTTTTTCTTTTTCTTTTTCTTTTTCTTTTTCTTTTTCTTTTTCTTTTTCTTTTCCTTTTTTTTTCTTTTTCTTTTTCTTTTTCTTTTTCTTTTTCTTTTTTCTTTTTCTTTTTCTTTTCCTTTTTTCTTTTCTTTTTTCTTTTCTCTTTTCTCTTTCTAATTTTTTCTTTTTTCTTTTTCTTTTTCTTTTTCTTTTTCTTTTTCTTTTTCTTTTTCTTTTTTCTTTTTCTTTTTCTTTTCCTTTTTTCTTTTCTCTTTTCTCTTTCTAATTTTTTCTTTTTTCTTTTTCTTTTTCTTTCCTTTTCTTTCTCTTTTCCTTTTCCTTTTCCTTCTTCTTTTTCTTTTCCTTTTTATTTTTATTTTCATTTTTCTTTTTCATTTTCTTTTTCTTTTTCTTTTTCTTTTCCTTTTTCTTTTTCTTTTTTCTTTTTTCTTTCTAATTTTCTTTTTTCTTTTTCCTTTTTCTTTTTCTTTCCTTTTCTTTCTCTTTTCCTTTTCCTTTTTCTTTTTCTTTTCCTTTTTCTTTTTCTTTTTCTTTTTCTTTTTCTTTTTCTTTTTCTTTTTCTTTTTCTTTTTCTTTCTCTTTTTCTTTTTCTTTCCCTTTTTCTTTTTCTTTTTCTTTTTCTTTTTCTTTTTCTTTTTCTTTTTCTTTTTCTTTTTCTTTTTCTTTTTCTTTTTCTTTTTCTTTTTCTTTTTCTTTCTCTTTCTCTTTTTCTTTTTCTTTCCCTTTTTCTTTTCCTTTCTCTTTTTCATTTCCTTTTTCTTTTTCTTTTTCTTTCTCTTTTTCATTTCCTTTTTCTTTTTCTTTTTATTTTCATTTTTCTTCTTCTTTTTATTTTTATTTTCCTTTGCATTTTATTTTCTTTTTTCTGCAGTTGCCAGAGATTTCCTCTTCACACCATAAAGGAAACGTGTAGCTGTAACTAGAAAAAGACTTATGGAAAATGTGACAGAAAAGGATATATAGTGTGTGTAAGAGTGAGAGAATTGGGGGAGATATGGAAGAGGTTTGCACAAGATCCAGAATTTATACAGTAAGCACTACTTGAAGACTCACTTGATGGGTGGTAGCCCATGGCTGTTTTTTTAATAGATTTTGAATTTAGAGCCCAGAAGAAAGAGATACTGAGCTTTAATCAGGTTGAGCCACATGGCCAAATCCACTTGCAGGATGTGCTAATTTAAATGCTTGGATTTCGTTCATAGAGTCATAGAACGGTTTAGTTTGGAAGGAACCTCAAAGATCATCCAGTTCCAACCTCCTGCCATAGGCAGAGACACCTCACACTATGTATAGGGTTAACACTCCTGGAGGAGTAACCCTAAACCTGACCCTCTCTCTTTTATACCACAGGAAGTGGGGGCAGTGGGCTTACCATCACCTGGAGTGTGGCCCACCCCTGGGGAGGGGCCAAGACCCCTAGGGTCAGGTTCAGGGTTACTCCCCCAGGAGTGTTAACCCTATACACACTAAAACAGGTCACTCAAGGCCTCATCCAACCTATCCTTGAACGTCTGCTGTGTGATCCTGTGAGCATCCACAACCTCCCTGGGCAAGCTGCGCGTGTTTCACCACCCTCACTGAAAAGAACTTCTTCCTAACATCTAGTTTAAATCTGCCCTCTTCAAGTTTAAACTCGTTACCTCTTGTCATTACAAGACCTTGTCAATAGTCACTCTCCAGCCTTCCTGCAGCTGCCTTGGGAAACCACTATAAGGTCTCCTCAATGCCTTATCTTTTCCAGGCTGAAAATCTCCAACTCTTGGGTCCTCACAGCAGAGCTGCTGCAGCCCTATCAGCATCTTCATGGCCTCCTCTGGATTCGCTCCAACAGTTCATAGAATCAACCAGGTTGGAAGAGACCTCCAAGATCATCCAGTCCAACCTAGCACCCAGCCCTAGCCAGTCATCTAGACCATGGCACTAAGTGCCTCATCCAGGCTTTTCATGAAGAACTCCAGGGACAGTGACTCCACCACCTCCCTGGGCAGCCCATTCCAATGCCAATCACTCTCTCTGGGAAGAACTTCCTCCTAACATCCAGCCTATACCTACCCTGGCACAACTTGAGACTGTGTCCCCTTGTTCTGTTGCTGGTTACCTGGGAGAAGAGGCCACCCCCCACCTGGCTACAATGCCCCTTCAGGTAGTTGTAGACAGTAATAAGATCACCCCTGAGCCTCCTCTTCTCCAGGCTAAACAGGCCCAGCCCCCTCAGCCTCTCCTCATAGGGTTTATGTTCCAGGCCCTTCACCAGCTTTGTTGCCCTTCTCTGGACATGTTCCAGCACCTCAACATCCTTCTTGAATTGAGGAGCCCAGAACTGGACACAGCACTCAAGGTGTGGCCTGACCAGTGCTGAGTACAGGGGAAGAATAACCTCCCTTGTCCTACTGGCCACACTGTTCCTGATGCAGGCCAGGATGCCATTGGCTCTCTTGGCCACCTGGGCACACTGCTGCCTCATCTTCAGCTACTATCTATCAGTACCCCCAGGTCCCTTTCCTCTTGGCTGCTCTCCAGCCACTCTGTCCCCAGCATATAGCACTGTTTGGGGTTGTTGTGGCCAAAGTGCAGAACCCTGCACTTGGCCTTGTTCAATCTCATCCCATTGGCCTCTGCCCACCCATCCAGCCTGGCCAGGTCCCTCTGCAGGGCTCTCCTACCTTCCAACAGATCAACACCTGCTCCTAGCTTGGTGTCATCTGCAAACTTACTGATGCTGGACTCAATCCCCTCGTCCAGGTCATCAATAAAGAGTGAGTCTGTCCAAACCATGAGCTGCCAGCTTGGCTAGGAGCTTCTTGTGGCAGCCAGGAGTTCCATGTCCTTCTTGTGCTGGGAGCTCCAGAACTGCACACAATACTCCATCTGGGGTCTGACAAGAGCAGAGTAAAGGGGCAGAATCTCCTCTCTTGCCCTGCTGGCCACGCTTGCTTTTGCTGCAGCCCAGCACTCAGTTGCTGTTTGGGCTGCATGTGCAAACTGTCAGTTCATGTTGAGCTTTTCATCACTCCAGACCCCCAGGTCCTTTTCCTCAGGCCTTCTTTCCAGCAACCCAGCCTGCAGACGTGCTTGGGATTGCCCCTACCCAGGTGCAGTATCTTCCACTTGGTCTGGTTGATTTTCATGAGGTTGTCCTGGGCCTACCTCTGCAGCCTGTCCAGGTCCCCTTTGGATGGATCCCTTCCCTCTAGAAAGTCAACTGTACCACACAAGTTTGGTGTCATCTGCAAACTTGCTCAGGGTGCACTGATTCCTCTGTCCATGTTGCTGACAGAGATGTTAAACTGCACTGCTCCCAGCCCTGACCCCTGAGGGACACCACTTGGCACTGGCAGTCTCTCATTCAGATTAATAAGATTTTGAATCTATTAGAAAGATGTTGTAAATGCCCCAGCTGCCCAACCAGCACATATTTTTTCAGTTTTTGTGTTGTACACTTGTGAACTTCTTGATGATTATTTTCCTACAGTGCCAGCAAAAGCCACTTGCCCTTTTATTTGTAAATGCCAGCCTTAATTTTCACCTCTGCTTTCTTAAATCCTGCAGAGGAAAAGATGGAGAAGGAATATAAATATTTCTTCTAGAAATGCTAAGTAACAAAAATTGACAACTAGATGTAGATTACAGTTAGCACTCAGACATCCTGGCAACATCCACTGCACAAACAAAAGTATGTGTTGGGAGTCCACAAGCAAACACAGACAAGTGAAGTCCAAACTGTAGCCATGCTGTGAATATGTATTACAGAAAGAATCATCACAGGCCAAGAAAGGCAGAAAAATTCTAATAACTTTACCTACTATTTTGCCAGCAGGCAAAGCTGATAGATGTTGTATAGGAAAGCTTGTTTTTCTCTTGGTGGAGTTTTGTTTATCATGCACAGGTGAATCCCACATAATGAATCTGATATTTAGGACTATGAGATGCATCTAGTAGAGATACATTAGCATTATCCTGACCCATCAATGACACCCTGGGATGTCAGTTCTTACCACAGCTTGTTTGTGCCATTGCTCAACCATTAGTAATGGAAAGAATTCTGGTTTTCCAGTATGTTGTGAAGTAACTAAAGTCTTACAAACATTTAAATGTCTCATTTTGGACAGGTTGTTTTAGATGAGTCCACTTTAATCTCAGTGTGTTTTATGATACAAGCAAGACTTAAGAAAGATCTGATGCTGGACTTCTCAAGTGGTGAATGGAGTCAGGGACCAGTACAGTCCCCCTCTAATCCATGAGGAAGCACTAAGGGACCTGCTGCGTCATTTGGATCCTCACAAGTCCATGGGACCGGATGGGATCCACCCTAGGGTGCTGAGAGAGCTGGCAGCTGAGCTAGCCAAGCCACTCTCCATCATTTATCAGCAGTCCTGGCTCACTGGAGAGGTCCCTGAAGACTGGAAGCTGGCCAATGTGATACCCATTCACAAGAAGGGTCGTAAGGAGGAGCCAGAAAACTACAGACCTGTGAGCCTGACCTCAGTGCCAGGCAAGGTCATGGAACAGGTAATCCTGGGTGTCATCACAAAGCACCTACAGGATGGCCAAGGGATCAGGCCCAGCCAGCATGGGTTTAGGAAGGGCAGGTCCTGCCTCACCAACCTGATCTCCTTTTATGATCAGGTTCCCTGCCTGGTGAATGTGGGGCAGGCTGTGGATGTAGTCTACCTGGACTTCAGCAAAGCCTTTGACACTGTCTGCCACAAGAAGCTCCTAGACAAGCTGGCAGCTCATGGTTTGGAGAGATTCACTCTGTGCTGGATCAAGAACTGGCTGGATGGCAGAGCTCAGAGAGTGGTGGTGAATGGTGCCACATCCAGTTGGCAGCTGTCACTAGTGGTGTTCCCCAAGGATCAGTGCTGGGCCCAGTCCTGTTCAATATTTTTATTGATGATCTAAATGAAGGCATTGAGTCCAGCATCAGTAAGTTTGCAGATGACACCAAGCTAGGAGCAGGTGTTGATCTGTTGGAAGGTAGGAGATCCCTGCAGAGGGGCCTGGACAGGCTGGATGGGTGGGCAGAGGCCAAAGGGATGAGACTGAAGAAGGCCAAGTGCAGGGTTCTGGACTTTGGCCACAATAATCCCAAGCAGTGCTATAGGCTGGGGACTGAGTGGCTGGAGAGCAGCCAGGAGGAAAGGGACCTGGGGGTACTGATAGATAGTAAGCTGAAGATGAGGCAGCAGTGTGCCCAGGTGGCCAAGAAAGCCAATGACATCCTGGCCTGCATCAGAACAGTGTGGCCAGTAGGACAAGGGAGGTTATTCTGCCCCTGTACTCAGCACTGGTCAGGCCACACCTTGAGTGCTGTGTCCAGTTCTGGGCTCCTCAATTCAAGAAAGATGTTGAGGTGCTGGAACATGTCCAGAGAAGGGCAACAAAGCTGGTGAGGGGCCTGGAGCACAAACCCTATGAGGAGAGGTTGAGGGAGCTGGGCCTGTTTAGCCTGGAGAAGAGGAGGCTCAGGGGTGATCTTATTGCTGTCTACAACTACCTGAAGGGACATTGTAGCCAGGTGGGGGGTGGCCTCTTCTCCCAGGCAACCAGCAATAGAACAAGGCGACACAGTCTCAAGTTATGCCGGGGTAGGTATAGGCTGGATGTTAGGAAGAAGTTCTTCACAGAGAGAGTGATTTGCATTGGAATGGGCTGCCCAGGGAGGTGGTGGAGGCACCGTCCCTGGAGGTCTTGAAGAAAAGCCTGGATGAGGCACTTAGTGCCATGGTCTAGTTGATTGGTTAGGGCTGGGTGCTAGGTTGGACTGGATGATCTTGGAGGTCTCTTCCAACCTGGCTGATTCTATGATTCTATGATCTCTTGCACTCCAAACATCTCCACTCTTAGTACTGAAACAAGCTTGTAAGGCTAACAGGCATGGCAGCTTCTCAACTGAGAAACCAATGAAATTGTTACCCTAAGTGTTGGGAATGAGTGATTTCACAGAATCACAGAAACATTCTGGTTGGAAAAGACCCTCAGGATCGTGAACGCCAACCAATAACCCTACTGTACAAGTTGCAGTCTAAACATTATCCCCATGCACCACTCCCAAACAACTTTTAAACACATTCATGGTTGGTGATGCAACCACCTCCTTGGGCAGCCCATTCCAAAGCCTGAGCACTCTTGCCCTGAAAAAAATGTTTCCCATTGTCCAGTCTAAACCTACTCAGTTGCACTTTGAGGATAGAACTCTTGTTCTATCACTATTTACCTGTGAGAAGAGACCAGTGTTTTATTTCACTAAGAAATACAATGCTTACATATCTCTTCAACCATATTGTTTTCATTTATGTTACACTTGCTACTATATTTTGCTCCTTGAATCTTTGTGCTGGAGAATCACAGAATCATAGACTCATCCAGGTTGGAAGAGACCTCCAACTAAAGCCAACAAGAAGATGCTGTCTTCAGATCTCAACTCAGAAATTAAAAATATACACAGTAGAAGCAGCTGAATCAATTTCATTTCTGCTATGGGTCAAAGTAACTTATTTGTATTGATTCCTTAGAATTACTGAAGCTTTGCTCTTGTTCTGGTTTAAGACAGCCCATTCTCACAAGCCACACACACCAGAGAGGGAGGGAAGGTTGAGGTGTAAGAAGTTTCATGTAAACACGAGGAGGATTTTTTTTTCCCCTGTAAGTGTGAAAGAACACTGGAACAGGCTGCCCGGGGTGCAGATTGTGGAGTCTCCCTCTCTGGAGATATTCAAAACCCATCTGGATGCTTTTCTGTGTAATCTGCTATAGGTGATCCTGTTCTGGTGGAGGGGTTGGACTGGATGGTTTTTGGAAGACCCTTCTGGCTCCTGATATTCTGTGATTCTGTGGAAATTAACAAGCAAACAACAGCCTGGATACAGATAAAGGAGTTTAATGAGATGGTGTACTATAACCACAGCCTGTTTTGCAGAAAAACACAGCCAAAGCAGAAGCAGAAGCCAGTGACTCCAGTCTCCAAGCTGGCAGCAAGCCAGGTGGAAAAGTCCAAACCCCTAAAACCGGAATCTGGATGCAGCAACAGGAAACAGGGAAGCCTCTCATGTTACAGTCTGAACACCAAGACCCATGATACTCGGCTCCAGCCAGCACTTTCATTGTAAAGCTGGCACAACAGCAGCATGGTATTGAACACTCATCTGCAGATTCAAGTGGCTAAACCCATGAAAGCTTGCTCCCCTTTTCAGAGTTTGCTTTAGCATTTTAAAATCAGTATCTGCTCTCATATTTGTTCAAGTGCTTGGAAAAAAATACTCACTTTCTGTGTGGAAGGTTCTCTTCTCTCTAAAAATACAACTTAACTCTTACTCTTCTTTTCCACAGAGTGAAAGGAAAACATAGGTTTCTATTCTGATTTGCAAAAGGCAGCTGGCTTTTAGGAGGGAATAGGTGGCAATTTCCATACAAATCTGACTCCTTAGAACTGTATTCTTAGTTTCACACCTTGCAGCTAGAAGGTGTTGTAGTAAGGAGATTAGAAATGGTGAAAATACTTTTTTGATGCTCCATGTACTTCTTTACAACGCGTAAGACATCATCTGCAAAGGCTGTGAAAGTAAAGCGTTGCTGTAATCACACACACTCACTGGTGTGTCTTTGAAGCTTTGCAGTTTCTGTTATTGTTCTTTTCATCCAGGTATATCCCTTTGTTTTAAGCCTGCAGGAAACAAAATACTTGACCTCGTGAAAGGCTTCTGTATTACATTTCCTTTCACTTTCATCAAAGTGAAAAGCTATAGTCCCACCACTAATAGTCCCACCATTATTTTCCCTCAGGCAAGCTGAGAGCATTCTTTCAACCTGGAATCTTCAGAGTTTAGTAGTTTCTGAATCTCATGTTCATTTCCAAAATGCCTACCTAGATCACAGAATCACAGTTGGGGGCTGGAAGCTCATCCAGTCCTACGCGTCTGCCAGAGCAGGATCGCCTATACCAGGTCACACAGGAACACGTCCAGGCAAGTCTTGAATATCTCCAGAGAGGAAGACTCCACAGCCCCTGCACAGGTGTTTCTGCACAGGTATTTTCACTCCTCTCAAAAATTCAAATGTATGATTTGTACATAACTGTTCTTCCAAATATCTGACTGTCGTGGAGGGGTTTCTCTTATTCCTCCTCTGTTAGGGGGAGCTGAGAAATTAATTTGAGGCAGTATTCATTTTTTATTAAATTATTTATTAAAATTTATATTTACAAATGTGTACCACCCCCAACCACTATGAAATCAGGTTCGTTATGTGCAAGATTATGAAAACAGCTTGGGATATATTCACAGGGATTGGATTATTAAATGGAAATATCAAATTATCAACAACTATAGACAGAGAGAAAGATTCCCTTAGGCTTAATGCCTCTTAACAACTAGCCCAGCAAGGGCTGAAACTGTGTCTGCTCTTAAGACAGAGGTAACTTATTTGACAAAGCAATTAAAGCTTGCTTAAGTGTGTTGCTCTTAAGTATTAATCATTAATCACCCTCCTGGGATTGTGTCACAGCGTGTGCCCAGCATTCGGGTCTTGGTGAAGCTGGAGTCTGTCCCAGCTTGCAGAGAAATGATAAGTGTTCCCAGTCTCTGGGGTAAACAGGATTTCTCTGACCTTCTCTCCTGGTGTGAAGTGGTCTCTGACTTGGTGCTGCTTCTTCTGGATGCTGTGTGTGTCCAGGGGTGATCAGCTGGCAGGGTTTCCAGGTGCAGGAGAAGGATTTGTCATCTGTACAGCTATCAGGCTGTGTTTGTAGGTTTGCAGACTATCTGGAAAGGGTCTGCTGGGCCTAGATTTTTCCAGGCTTACAGGACAGCTGATAAGCAGTATATGCCAGGCTGCAGGGAGACTTGAGCTCCGTAGATAAATGCAGGATAGCAGCCAGTGTGTACGGCTGCTCTAGGCTTAGGCAGGGGCTCTCAGCTCCCCATATATGTATGAAGTGCAGGCGTGCAGGCGCTCTGCTTCTCAAAGGGTTCACAGACAGCTTAACTGCACCTTGAGATCAGTGCAAGAGGGCTGAGCCTCAGTAATGTTTGCAAGAGAGTGAGTAAGGGCCTGACTCTGTGTCTAGGCCATGCAAGCAGATCAGGGCATCAGGGTGCTACTATATGGATCAGAGAGCTGAGTCCGAACAGCTGAACACTCTGAACACTCTGAACACGTGGTGCTCCTTTGCATCTCTCTTTATAGACTCTGAGCTGAGATTCATGGCTCATTTGGCCATCTAAAGTGACCAATCAGGTTGGCAGTAAGCCAAACCTTACCTTAATAGGCAGTACTGTTTGCCTGGACCCTCCCAATAGGGGATTACCTGGGTGGACCCCCGGGGTACACGGACTGGGTGTGTGTGTTACACAATCTGTTTACTGCCATAGGTCCTTGGCAGAAAAACATGTCCAGGCATGTAGAGGCATAGAGAAGCCTCAGTTTTGGGGCTGCTGCCCCTCCACCACACTGACCCCAATCAAGAACGTGTATTTCAGAGAGCAGAGTTGCCACTTCCTAGGCATGAAGACCACAGCCAAACCCCAGTCTGATTCCAGTGCAGGCACTGCATGGGGGGCACCTGTCATGATGGAAGGGCCCCTTTGTTCCCCCCCTTCATGCCTGCAGGGCAGGGGGTGGAAACAGGTCTTTGCATGCCTTTTTCTCTCCCATTCAAACTGCAGAGGGGATGGAATTTAGGAGTATACAGGACTCCAGGACACCAGTGTATAATATTCAGACAATTCTATGGAATCACTGCATTTAATATTACTGTACCCAACATATGAATCTGTAGTTCTCAATTTTGCACATGACTAAAGCCCTTTGAGGTGCAGGTGTCTTTGTGTTACTCCATAAAGCAACCCTTTTCACCTCAAGCAGCTGTGATTTTCTCATCTCTGTTTAGGTTTTTGTGGTTAAGTTTTCTAGTAATGTAGTATATAGCTGTCGTGGAGGGGTATTCTGCTGCCTACACCAATTGTGGCGGAGGGGAGAAATTAATTGATGTGAGAGGATATTTGATAAAAATATATATTTATTAACTTCAATATTTTCAACTCTCTTGCCACCCCCAACCACTGAACTTTAATATTAATATTTGTTCTACATAGTTATGAAGACATTATGGGAATATATAAAACATTAACTATTATAATAAGTAGCATGCATTCAAACTATTATCAGAGAGAGATTTTCCCCATGGCTTAATGCCACTTGGGGTCATATACTACTTGCCCAGCAGGTGGGCTGAAAGCTCTTTCTGCTCTAGACAGAGGCAATAGAAATTACAGAGGCATTAAAGCATTTACTCACAATTTCTGCTTAATCAATAATCACCCTCTGGGGCTACGTCACAGCCTATAGGAGTGTCCAATTCTTCAGGGTGTCTGCCTGTGGATTTTGAGGCTGAAATCCTCCAGCTTCAGGGGAAATAGTGTCTGAGGTTGTGCTGCTGGATTCTTCTGGGTGCTCTCTTCAGGGATACATAGGCAGGATCTCAGGTGCAGAGGCAGGATGCCGTGCTGTCTCAGCACAATGTAGTGCTGGCTACTCAGGCCGATTGTGTGCAGACAAGTGGGTCGGCTCCTGGCAACTTGTGGCAATGGCACACACCAGCTAATCATAGAAAGGCATGCATAACTGAGCTCTGCAAGTATTTACACAGGCAGGCAGGCAGACAGGCAAGCAATATGGGGGAGCAAGCACGTGTTTATCTGTGCACCCCAATTTATTAAATGTGGGCTGAGAATTACGGCCCATTGGCCACTAGAATGACCAATCAGGTTGGCAGTCAGACAAACCTTACCATAATAGGCAAAACCCACAGGCCTGACCTTCCAAATACGGGAATCACAGGTCATACACTAGGCAGGCACGAGCTGGCCGTGGGGGGTCTTACACAACCAGGTGTCCTGGGCAGGCCAGACTTTATGGCACGAGGTCTGTTGTGCCCCTCTGTGCTTGTTTAATATGTTTACCTCTGGTGCAGGCAGAGAAACATGTCCAGGCAGGGCAAGGCACAAATAAACCTATTTTTGGGCCTACAGGCCCTCCACGACAGTACCACCCCCTGGCCAGTGGGCCGTTAATCAAGGGCAATGTCAGGTCACTGTCTGAAAGAGTTTAGTGACTGCATGAACATCTGTGCAGACAATGTGCTGAGAGTAGCAATGAACCAGGAGCACAGCACAACTTTGTTTTGGAAGTGCTAGCTTATGCCAGCTTAAGCCACCTACCTCAGTTTCAGTTATTTCATTTGTGGCATCAGTCAAATGTCATCCAACCAGGACTTCAATATTGCAAGCCTACTGAACCTCTGTCCTATTGCTCAGTAACAGCAATTTGCACATCTTGGAAAACAGTTTTATGCGTTGTAATGGGATGAGATTTAACAAGGCCAAGTGCAGGGTTCTGCACTTTGGCCACAACAACCCCAAGCAGCGCTATAGGCTGGGGACAGAGTGGCTGGAGAGCAGCCAGGAGGAAAGGGACCTGGGAGTACTGATAGATAGTAAGCTGAAGATGAGCCAGCAGTGTGCCCAGGTGGACAAGAGAGCTAATGGCATCCTGGCCTGCATCAGGAACAGTGTGGCCAGTAGGACAAGGGAGGTTATTCTGCCCCTGTACTCAGCACTGGTCAGGCCATATCTTAAGTGCTGTGTCCAGTTCTGGCCCCCTCAATTCAAGAGAGATGTTGAGGTGCTGGAACATGTCCAGAGAAGGGCAACAAAGCTGGTGAGGGGCCTGGAGCACAAATCCTATGAGGAGAGGTTGAGGGAGCTGGGCCTGTTTAGCCTGGAGAAGAGGAGGCTCAGGGGTGATCTTATTACTCTCTACAACTACCTGAAAGGGCATTGTAGCCAAGTAGGGGGTGGCCTCTTCTCCCAGGCAACCAGCAATATAACAAGGGGACACAGTCTCAAGTTGTGCCAGGGTAGGTATAGGCTGGATGTTAGGAAGAAGTTCTTCCCAGAGAGAGTGATTTCCCATTGGAATGGGCTGCCCAGGGAGGTGGTGGAGGCACCGTCCCTGGAGGTCTTCAAGAAAAGACTGGATGAGGCACTTAGTGCCATGGTCAAGTTGATTGATAGGGCAGGGTAATAGGTTGGACTGGATGATCTTGGAGGTCTCTTCCAACCTGGTTGATTCTATGATTCTAGGATTCTAGGATTCTATGACACAAGAACCCTCTTTCCACCCACATAATTGTGTTTTGATCTCACCTATCCCTTAGTGAGAAAACGTTTGTCCTTATATCCCAATCATCTTTCTTTCATGTGCTATTTTAAACAGAGGAATGTCTAATTTTTTATAGCTTCTACTATTTGTGAAATAGAACTTCAACTATCTTTGAAAGTACTTCCTATATCCAAATTCGTCTCACAGGAAAGTACTTCCTATATCCAAATTCGTCTCTCATCCTCTTCAGCCTTTCAGAAAGGCAATTTTCAATTAATTCCAACTGCATGCATTTCCATTTTAAGAAAACATTTTCTTTTAAAAATCTAAAGATTTTAAAATATCAAGTAATTAAATAATTGTAAGAGATCATGGCAAGAGATGTTAACAGCTACCCTCTTTCTGTGGCCATTGCTACTCATGCTTGTTTGTGTCACTTGGTTTGGACACACACCTGAGCACATGGAAACTTGTCTCTACTGCAGCACACCACGTATGAGAGTACCTCAGACATATCCAGGTTTGATAATCTATATTGATGGTTTCGATAACCATTATTCTCTACAGTAATGCTTCATCTACATGCATTTAGCTCTGGCATTTCCAGTAGACACAGAAGGTCTCTAGGCTGGGGT
Source organism: Pogoniulus pusillus (assembly GCF_015220805.1). Taxonomy (NCBI): domain Eukaryota; kingdom Metazoa; phylum Chordata; class Aves; order Piciformes; family Lybiidae; genus Pogoniulus; species Pogoniulus pusillus. Next base: position 9,189,021 of record NC_087309.1, on the reverse strand, counting down.
CAGAGTGGCTGGAGAGCAGCCAGACAGAGAGGGATCTGGGGGTACTGATTGATACCCGCCTGAACATGAGCCAGCAGTGTGCCCAGGTGGCCAAGAGAGCCAGTGGCATCCTGGCCTGCATCAGGAATGGTGTGGTCAGCAGGAGGAGGGAGGTCATTCTGCCCCTGTACTCTGCACTGGTTAGACCACACCTTGAGTACTGCGTTCAGTCCTGGGGCCCCCAGTTTAGGAGGGACATTGAGATGCTTGAGTGTGTCCAGAGAAGGGCAACGAGGCTGGGGAGAGGCCTTAAGCACAAGCCCTACGAGGAGAGGCTGAGGGAGCTGGGATTGCTTAGCCTGGAGAAGAGGAGGCTCAGAGGTGACCTTATTGCTGTCTACAACTACCTGAGGGGTGGTTGTGGCCAGGAGGAGGTTGCTCTCTTCTCTCAGGTGGCCAGCACCAGAACAAGAGGACACAGCCTCAGGCTGCGCCAGGGGAAATTTAGGCTGGAGGTGAGGAGAAAGTTCTTCCCTGAGAGAGTCATTGGACACTGGAATGGGCTGCCCGGGGAGGTGGTGGAGTCGCCGTCCCTGGGGCAGTTCAAGGCAAGGTTGGACGTGGCACTTGGTGCCATGGTCTGGCCTTGAGCTCCGTGGTAAAGGGTTGGACTTGATGATCTGTGAGGTCTCTTCCAACCCTGGTGATACTGTGATACTGTGATACTGTGATACCATCTACAGCTAGTTCTCAATATACTGCTGAAAAACCTGTTTCTTCTTGGTGTATCTGTTAACAGAAGTAATTTCAATTTACCTGTGTATTTACTGTATCCTATGTGATATCTCCTCTGTGAGACATGAGACTAGCTGATTCTTGCTGCATCTTTACAGCTCAGCTATGAATGTGGAATGGATTGAGAACTTCAGATGATTTTTCTGGAAAACAGTTCTGATAGTTGAGATGAGTGAATTATGGTAAGTGATCTGATGTAAGTGTTGTGGAGGGCCTGTAGGCCCAAAAGCAGGCTTGTTTATGCCTGCTCTGCCTGGACACGTCTCTCTGCCTGCACCAGGGGTAAATGAGCACAAAGGGGCACAACAGACCGGGGCCATAAAGTCAGTTGCCCAGGACACCTGATTGTGTAAGTCCCCACACGCCCAGCTTGTGCCTGCCAGGTGCTGGGCCCACGTGATCCCCATATTTGGAGTCCAGGCCTGTGGGTTTTACCTAGTATGGTAAGGTTTGGCTGACTGCCAACCTGATTGGTCATTCTGGTGGCCTATGAGACCATTAACTCTCTGCCCACATTTGATAAATAGGGGTGCACAGGCTCACGTGCAGCCTTCCCCACATTACTTGCGACTCCGCCACATGCTTGCTTGCCTGTCTGCATACTTCCTTGCAGCTTTATGCCTGCCTTTGTGTGAGTACCTGGTGTGCACATCGCCGTGGGTTGCCAGGAGCAGACCCACTTGTCTGCGTTCGATCGGCCTGAGGAGTAAGCGTTGGACCCATGATCAGACTGCACGGAATCCTGCCTCTGCACCTGGAGATCAAGAGCAGCCAGCAGAAGCCAGCAGCAGTAAGGCCAGAGCCTGCCATTTCCCCTGACACTGGAGGATTCCAGCCTTAAAGTCCACAGGCAGAGGCCCTGAAGAATTGAACACTTGCAATAGGCTGACGCAGCCCCGGAAGGTGATTAATAATTGGTAAGAATTGTGAGTAGATGCCTCTGTAATTTCTATTACCTCTGCCATAAAGCAGAGAGCAGTTTTCAGCTCAGCTTTGCTGGGCAAACAGTATAAGACCCCAGGAGGCATTGAGCCGTGGGGAAACTCTCTCTCTGTTAATAGTTCAAATGCTTGCTAGTTATTAATAAGTTTTCTGTAGATATATATCCTAGAATGTCTTCATAGCAGTGTAAAGAATCCTTTTAATATTAAAGTTCAGTGGTTGGGGGTGGCGAGAGTTGAAATATTGGAAGTTAGTAAATACATGTTTTTATAAATATCCTCTCACGTTAATTAATTTCTCCCCTCTGCCTGATCAGCATAGGTCACAGAATACCCCATCCACAACAGTAAGTTCCCTAGATAGACCAGACTTAGAATGGCATGCTCTAGTCTCCTTGGACAATTACAAAAGCACAGGACTTTTGGACATGAGAAGTTTGAGCTCAGCTCCCTGGTGTTTATACCATACAACTTGCCATAGAATTGGGAAGCAAGTTGAGTTATTGTCATCTTTTTTAGAGACAACACAGTCTCAAGTTTCTTGAACTTGATAGATTCTGTATACATGAAGATGCCCAGCTCAAACTCATTGTCTTCTTATTATTGCTGAAGAGCTTTCTCAGCAGTAGAGAGCCATATCTAGAAACAGTCTAGACAAGCAACAACACACACCAGATTTCATAGGTTGTACTATTTTTTTCCATCACTACCACTCCTTGCAGTTGAAGGGGTTAAAAGTAACTACTTGGTGAACTGCTAGGCATAGTCTTCTAAAAAGCTCTCCAGAAGATGTGTCCTGTAGCTATAGAGAAGTGACAAGGCCAGGAAGCTTGCAGAGTTACTCTTGGAGGACTGTGGCAGGCAAAGACTCAGATTTGCTGGGGACAACATGAACCATGAGCAGAGCAATAGAGAACACATGCTGTTTTCTTGTTTCCATCTAGGTTTCTGCAGCCAAGGACCCATTTGATTTCCTTCATAATAGTGTACTTAGCACCTTAACGTGAAACTCAGAAGTATTACAGATAGCACCCATGTTGTGGAGGGCCCATAGGCCCAAAATAGGCTTATACCTGTTTACCTATCAAAAGGGACACAATAGACCTGGCGCCATAAAGTCTGGCCTGCCCAGGGTCCGGGTTGTGTAACACGGTTGTGTAAGCCCATGCATCTAGCTTATGGCTTACTGGGTACAAGGCCCATGCTCTCCCCATATGGCCTATTGTGGTAAGCTTTGGTTAACTGTCAAGTTGATTGGTCATTCTGGTGGCCAGCTGTCAAGTTGATTGGTCATTAAGTGGCCATTCCAGGGGCCATTAATCTCAGCCCACATCTGATAAATAGGAGGTACACAGGTAAACAAAGTGCCTGCTTGCTTGCTTTTGCTTCACTACTTGCTGCTATTTGCCTGTATTGCCTACTGCCTGCCTTTCTCTATGGAGCCCAGTCTCCAGTGCAGCCGTGCACCCTATTGCACGCCTGCTGCTTTATCACTGCCTGGTAAACTCCACTGCTGCAAATTACCAGGAGCAGACCCTGGAATGTCTGCACACAATCGGCCTGTGTGGTCAGCGTGACATCGTGCTGAGACTACACGACATCGCTCCCTGACTGCCCCTGAAAGTCTTCCTGCTATGACTACAAGTCCTGGAGGTCATCCAGAGGAGCCAGGGACAAGGTCAGAGATTGTCTGCCTCCTTTCAGCAGTAACCTGGGAGAAATCAAGTCTCAGCAGCCAATCAAACAGAATTGCACCTGCTTTGGGTACTGTCTAAGTAATAACAATCTGTGAGTAAATGCTTTAAATGGCTCTGTAATTCTTTACTGCCTTCTGCCATAGAGCAGGAAGAGCTTGGGCCCATCTGCTGGGCAAACAGCATATTGACCCCAGGTTGCACTTTCACCGTGGGGACTTTCTCTCTATTGTTTAAAGGTTTGCTAGATAATAAGAGTTCTGTTTGGTGTTATTTCTAGGATGCCTTCCATAACCATGTTAATGAACAGACATTAATATTTAAAGTCAGTGGTTGGGGGTGGTGAGAGTTCAGAATATTAAAATTAATAAATTATATATTTTTTTAAAAATATCATCTCACACCAATAATTTCCCTCCTCTGCAACAACCCTGAAAACAGGCTCAAGACCTCATCAGAAATTATTGGCAGATACAGTAACTCTTCCTTCAAAGCAGAAACAGACTTTTCTCTCAGATAATCATTCATCTTTTTGTAGCTTGATTAGCTGGCAGAATGACTTTCAGTCACCTGGTGAATGAGGAAATGGTCACACCTCCTTCTACTTGGTAGCACAAGTATCAACCAATGTTTCATCAGATAAAACTTTGCAAATTGTCTGCATTATAACAAAACTGAATCAGAGGTTATGAAAATCTGGAAATCTCATCCTTGAAGCCATGTAACAGCATTTCTGCAGAAGCATGATAAACCTATTTTTTGTAGTAATACTTTATCTGAAAGGGGAAGAGGAAGAGTGAAATTAAATGTATAGAGCGAATGCAGAATGATGAAAACTTTAACAAGTGACAAAGATTGTATTTGCCTAGCAGATATCTTCATCCATCCAATATTGCTGAATTAATTCCAAATAGAGAAAAGTGAGTTGTTCATGGGAAAACACCTATCTGTGTAAGTCATCTGAGAATGCCACAAAGTTTCCTATGTTGTGCCAGGGCAGGTTTAAGCTGGATGTTAGGAGGAAGTTCTTGACAGAGAGAGTGATGTGCCATTGGAATGGGTTGCCCAGGGAGGTGGTGGAGTCACCATCCTTGGGGGTGCTCAAGAAAAGCCTGTATGATATACTTGGTGCAGTGGTCTAGTTGACTGATTAGGGCTGGGTGCTAGGTTGGACTGGATGATCTTGGAGGTCTCTATTCCAACCTAGTTAATTCTGTGATTCTATGATTCTACATGGCCTTAGTAAGCTGCTTTTACTAAGAAAACAATAAAGTCAATAATCATTTTCATAAGCTCTCAAATAATTTACTGTATATTATTAAAAGGAAGATTGTCTTTTAAAGTGCTTCTGAAGAAAGAAAAATTATTGGCGTTTCAGTGCCATGAGAATTCACTAAAGGGATGATCCTATCAAAGTAGTCTGTCACTATTTTGAGAGCTTCTTGTCCTCTCAACTTAAATGCCGTTCTTTAAAAGAAACAGTGACATAATATGAAGAATATTTTAATTATGCCATCTAATTACAAGGAAGAGTACATCACTTCAAAACCATATGCAAAGTGTCTTCACTAGTGTACAACAAAAAAGAGCAATTTGCAAGAGAAGAGGATAGTGCCATTTTGACAGACTAATGGAGTACATGGCACTCATGGAAATCTTCTCCTATTAGAACGCATGACAAAGGCAGAATCTTTCAAAGTTGTTACATGGAAATTCTAAGATGATACGCTTAGATATTTAAATCTGTCATATAACAACTTCAAAACCATCTTTGTCCCTGGCTCAGATGTATTCTTTGAAAGAGATTTCTTTTATAGTTGCATGAGTCTCAGAGATGCATAAGTGCACAGATTCCTTTTCAGTATTACAGTTTACATCAGGCTTAAGAAATATGATAGCTTTACAGAGACTACAACTGCAGACCAGGCATTGAGGAAATTACGACACCCTCTTCAAAGTATGATTTCAAATTCAGTATCTCTCAAATATTTTTTTCAAGCTTCACTATAGAGACACGTTGCTTGCCATGATTTCTACAATTGGAAAGCTCCCATGAAACTTCCTTTCAGTAGCAGTTACAAACCCTCTAAATTTCTGCTATTTAGGTCATTATCTTTAAATATGAGTGGCCTAGATTACAGCTCATACATGTCTTTTATTTCTCTATATGGTGGAGGGGCTACAGCCCCAAAACTGAGGCCTCTCTATGCCTCTACATGCCTGGACATGTTCTTCTTCCTTGGCCAATGGCAGTAAACAGGTTGTGTAACACACACACACACACACAAACCGTGTACCCCTGGGGTCCGTCCAGATAATCCCCTATTGGGAGGGTCCAGGCAAACACTTACTGCCTATTAAGGTAAGGTTTTGGCTTAGTGCCAACCTGATTGGTCACTTTAGATGGCCAAATGAGCCACGAATCTTGGCTCAGAATCTATAAAGAGAGGTGCAAAGGAGCACCACATGTTCAGAGTGTTCAGAGGTTCAGACTTAGAGGTTCAAGCTCAGCTCTCTGATCCACGTAGCAGCACAGACCTGCTTGCATGGCCTAGATACAGGATCAGGCCCTTAGTCACTCACTTGCATTAATCTCAAGGCACAGTTAAGCTGTCTGCGAACCCTTTGAGAAGCAGAGCGCCTGCACGCCTGCACTTCATACATATATGGGGAGCTGAGAGCCCCCTGCCTAAGCCTAGAGCAGCCATACACACTGGCTGCTATCCTGCATTTATCTACGGAGCTCAAGTCTCCCTGCAGCCTGGCATAGACCCTGCTTGCCAGCTGTCCTGTAAGCCTGGAAAAGTCCAGGTCAGCAGACCTTCTAGATTGTCTGTGAAACCACAAACACAGCCTGCTAGCTGAGAGAAGACCATGAGAGAAGTTGCACGGAGAAATCCTCCTCCTACACCTGGAAATCCTGCCAGCTGATCACCCCTGGACACACACGGCATCCAGAAGAAGCACCAAGGCAGAGACCACTTCACACCAGGAGAGAAGGTCAGAGAAATCCTGTTTACCCCAGGATAATGAACACTTATCATTCACCTGCAAGCCGGGACAGATTCCAGCTTCACCAAGACCCGAATACTGGGCACACGCTGTGACACAATCCCAGGAGAGTGATTATTGATTAATACTTTAGAGCAACACATTTAAGCAAGCTTTAAGTCCTTTGTAAAACAAGTTACCTCTTTCTTAAGAGCAGACACAGTTTCAGCCCTTGCTGGGCAGACAGTATAGTTGTTAAGAGGCATTAAGCCTAAGGGAATCTTTCTCTCTGTCTATAGTTGTTGATAATTTGATATTTCTATTTAATAATCCAATCTCTGTAAATATATCCCAGCTGTTTTCATAACCATGCACAAAGAACTTAATTACATAGTGGTTGGGGGTGGTACACATTTGTAAATATTAATTTTAATAAATAATTTAATGAAAAATTAATACTGCCTCAAATTAATTTCTCACCTTCCCCTAATAAGGAAGGAATAAGAGAAATCCCCTCCACGGCACTCTAGTAACTATTCCCTATTGCTGTAGAGAATGTTTTATCTGACCCATGGCAGGCTAACTATGATCTTTGTCATGGCTGTCATACATTGTCATCCATGTTGGTTAGCTTTTCCATCCCTCCTTTTTACCATCTCAAACCAATGAATCACTAAAGTTTGGCAATCATTTTTGCTGTTCTTCTATCACCACTCTGTGACTTTTTGCACTACTGTCACACGTGGTCATATTAAAAAAGAGCAATCCAATAAATTTTTTTAAATAATTTTAAAAAAAACCAAAACCACTCATAATTTAAGAACTTTACCTTTTAATTTTCTGTTGTGCTAGTTGGAAGCTAGCTAGAATGTTTTAATGTTGTATAGGGTTAACACTCCGGGGGAGTAACCCTGAACCTGACCCTAGGGGTCTTGGCCCCTCCCCAGGGGTGGGCCACACTCCAGGTGATGGTTAGCCCACTCCCCCCACTTCCTGTGGTATAAAAGACAGAGGAGCTTGCTTGCTCTCTCTCTTGCTTCGCTCTCTCTCAACACACACACACACACTGCATACCAGCACACCACGTGGCAGCCACGAGGCAGATCCATACCACCGCACCAGTCAGGTTGTACTTTATCTCTTTTTGTATTTTGCTGTTTTCCCCTTCCCTATCCTTTGTAAACTTCCCTACCTCCAATACCTTCTTTCTAAGTTATTGTTAAACTTTTTCCTTTTAACTTCCAAAATGAGTGAGATTGATTTATTTGGGTGTGCTTACCTCTCTCTCTCCCTATATCTAATCCCTATTTTTTGGGAAAGGAGGGGGAAGAGGGGAGGGCACTCTATAAATTCTATAAATTGTCATTGGGTCTATTAATTTATTAGAGTCTCTGGGAACTTGCATTAGAACCCAAGATAAATGAGAAGAACTATATTACAGGCTGTGAAAAGGAAACAATGGTGATGTCTACTGCCCTCATAGGCTCGCTGAGAGGTATAAGAACAAGAACATAAATACAGATAACAGAGTTGCTCTCTATCTCCCTGGGGCCCAACCTCTCTCTCTAACATAACCTGCCCTCTGTGTGACTAATCCATCTGCTTCCTAAGTCCCCTGGCCGACCCTCCAAGCTACCTTGAGCATAAGGCAAAGTCTTGGGTAATGTAGAGGGGTGTGAGGAAGATGGAAGGGTGGCGTTGAGCCCTTCCTGAGGACTCAGGTTTCTGGAAGTGCTGTTGTGTTTCTGTATTACTTTGTAACTTGTATATTTCTGTATATACTGTAAATATCTGCTTGTATATTGCGCTAAGCTGTAAATATAAAGCTTTATTCAATTTCCAGAGCCTCTGAGTCTAGTTTGGGTGATTTTCTGAAGTGTGGAGGGGGGGCAGGTAACACCCAAACCATCACATCTATTCACCCCAAACAATATTCTTTAGTTTTCCTATGCCATGATGGTAGCATAGTGATTTTAGTGTTTGTATTGTGCTTTGAAGACATTGCTGGCATACTGAGGTGCTAAGCAATTCTCCATCATTTCTAAAATGTCATGGATAATAGGAAAGCTGCCTGAGGACTGAAGGTCAGACATTGTCATTTTGGTCTCCAAAAAGGCCAAGAAGGCATGACCCAGGAAATTAGAGGCCAGACAGCTCCACCTCCATCCTTAGAAGGATGATTCAATAGCTTATTCTGGACATCATCTCTAAGTGTGCAAAGGTGTGCTAGTTTGAAGCTAGCTAGAATGTTTTGGTGAGAAGGATTAAATCTCAGGCTGTGAAAGAGAAACAATGGTGATGTCTGCTTCACTCATAGGCTTGCTGAGATGTATAAGAACAAGAATCCAAACATAGATAATGGAGTCATTCTCTGTCTGGTATGTGGGCTGTATTTCTCTCTAACCTCACCCTCTGTCTCTCTGATTAATGCACTTTGCTTCCTAACCCCCCTGGCTGACCCTCCACTCTTCCTTGGGGCACAAGGCAACGACTAGGGTAAGGTAGAGGGGTGGGAGGAAGGTGAAAAGGTGGTTGTGATTCCCTCCTGGCGACTCAGGTTTCTGGGAGGGCTGTTGTGTTTCTGTATTACCTTCTACCTTGTATATTTCTGTCTATAACTGTATATACTGTAAATATCTGCTTGTGTATTGTTCTAAGCTGTAAATATAAGCTTCATTCAAATTTCCAGAGCTGGCTGAGTCTAGTCTGGGTGGTTTCCAGAGTATGGAGGAGCAGGGAACACCCAAACCACCACACAGTCTTAGCTGTTAAAAGAGTCTGTAACTTCTTGGTCTCCATTATTCTTTTGGAAAATAATTGAGATGATGAAGATTTTGGGAGGGAACAGACTATCTGTTCTCTGGGCAGCTGGCTAAAATGCTTTGCAGCTAAACATTTTTTTTCCAGTAGAGGAGAGACACCAGTTGATTTAATCTAGGCAGTTTTATAAGCCAGCTCTATGAGAAAGCTAAAACATACATTCTGTGATTTGGATAATGAAAAATTAGGTTTACCTTGGGAGCTTTTGTATTCAGTAAGGAAGTCGATTGACCATACAGCAGCAGATATAACAAAATCTGCTAAGTGCGATGTTTTTAACTGAAGCAGTGGAGAGACAGGGTATGTCTGGGTGTGTTTACAATACCATTCTTACAGCCAAGCTATGTGGCCAAGCAAAATTATTAACTTTTTTTTTTTCCCCCTGATATCCAACATGCCTTATTTATGCAAGGTGAGACCCCACCTGGAGTATTGCGTCCAGTTCTGGAGCCCCCATTACAAGAAGAATGTGGAGATACTGGACCATGCCCAGACAAGGGCCACGAGGATGCTCAGAAGGTTGGAGCACCTCTCCTTTGAGGACAGACTGAAAGAGTTGGGGCTGTTCAGTCTAGAGAAGAGGAGACTCCCAGGTGACCTTCTTGTGGCCTTTCAGCATCTGGAGGGGGTTTACAAAAAAGCTGGGGAGGGACTTCTTAGGCTCTTAGGACTGGAGGCAATGGAGCAAAGCTGGAGATGGGTAGGCTCAGACTGGACGTGAGGAGGAAGTTGGTCATCATGAGAGTGGTGAGAACCTGGAATGGGTTGCCCAGGGAGTTGGTTGAGGCCCAATCCTTGGAGGTGATATTTATTTGGAATTACATTATTTATTTACACCACATAAGGGAGTGTCAGTTCACATTTCTTTGAAGTCTATACATGATAAGGAAGAGTTAATTACCAGGACTACAGTGAGAATAAGATTGCTTTTTGCCCTTGTCCAGCTGAGAATTACATCAAATATCTGGCTATTGCACATGTCGAGATAGTTTATAACTATTATAGTCATTCATCCTTTAACTGGGGAGAAAGAAAATGAAAATGGGGAGTCCATACTGCTCACTTCCCATTTTTAAAATATTTACTCGTTGTCCTTGCCCTTTGCAAAATACCTTCCTTTAAAGCAGCAGCTTTTGCACAGAAACCAATTCAGACATTTTCATAGAATCAGAGAATCAACCAGGTTGGAAGGCAGCTCAAGGTTTGGACAGATACACTCTGTGCTGGATCAAGAACTGGCTGGATGGCAGAGCTCAGAGAGTGGTGGTGAATGGTGCCACATCCAGTTGGCAGCTGTCACTAGTGGTGTTCCGAGGGATCAGTGCTGGGCCCAGTCCTGTTCAATATCTTTATTGATGACCTGGACAAGGGGATTGAGTCCAGCATCAGTAAGTTTGCAGATGACACCAAGCTAGGAGCAGGTGTTGATCTGTTGGAAGGTAGGAGAGCCCTGCAGAGGGACCTGGACAGGCTGGATGGGTGGGCAGAGGCCAATGGGATGAGATTGAACAAGGCCAAGTGCAGGGTTCTGCACTTTGGCCACAACAACCCCAAGCAGCACTACAGGCTGGGGACTGAGTGGCTGGAGAGCAGCCAGGAGGAAAGGGACCTGGGGGTACTGATAGACAGTGAGATGAAGATGAGGCAGCAGTGTGTCCAGGTGGCCAAGAGAGCCAATGGCATCCTGGCCTGCATCAGGAACAGTGTGGCCAGTAGGACAAGGGAGGTTATTCTGCCCCTGTACTCAGCACTGGTCAGGCCACACCTTGAGTACTGTGTTCAGTTCTGGGCCCCTCAATTCAAGAAGGATGTTGAGGTGCTGGAACATGTCCAGAGAAGGGCAACAAAGCTGGTGAGGGGCCTGGAACACAAACCCTATGAGGAGAGGCTGAGGGACCTGGGCCTGTTTAGCCTGGAGAAGAGGAGGCTCAGGGGTGATCTTATTACTGTCTACAACTACCTGAAGGGGCATTGTAGCCAGGTGGGGGGTGGCCTCTTCTCCCAGGTAACCAGCAATAGAACAAGGGGACACAGTCTCAAGTTGTGCCAGGGTAGGTATAGGCTGGATGTTAGGAAGAAGTTCTTCCCAGAGAGAGTGATTGGCATTGGAATGGGCTGCCCAGGGAGGTGGTGGAGGCACCGTCCCTGGGGGTCTTCAAGAAAAGCCTGGATGAGGCACTTAGTTCCATGGTCTGGTTGACTGCATAGGGCTGGGTGATAGGTTGGACTGGATGATCTTGGAGGTCTCTTCCAACCTGGTTGATTCTATGATTCTATGATTCTATGACCTCCAAGATCATCCAGTCCAACCTACCCCCCAGCCCTAGCCAGTCAACTAGACCATGGCACTAAGTGCCTCATCCAGTCTGTTCTTGAACACCTCCAGGGATGGCAACTCCACCATCTCCCTGGGCAGCCCATTCCAATGCCAATCACTCTCTGGCAAGAACTTCCTCCTAACATCCCACTTAAACCTCCCCTTGCACAACTTGAGGCTGTATCCCCTTGTTCTGTTGCTGGTTCAAGCCCTTGCTGAAGCAAATTCACCTATATGAGGTTGTACAGGAAGGTACCCAGGCAGGTTTTGAAATTTTTCAGGGAAGGAGTCTTCACAACCTCTGTGGGTAATCTGATGAGAAACTACAAGACAAACACAACAAAAAGCAGGCTTTTCCCTTGAACTTTGAATAAGAGTTGTCATATTGTAATGGAGTGTGTTAAAAATAAGATGGCTAAAACATTCTTTTGTTTCTCATTTCCTTGACCCTAGGACAAAGATTACTGGTACTGTAAAATAATATTGTCAAATAAAAAAGCTGGATTTTTACTTTGTACTTTCCATAAATTTAATTTCTTTGCAAATGCATGTCCTGGTTGCATTAAAATAAAAAATAAAAAAAGAAAGAAAGAAAGAAACTAAACAAGTTGTTTGTTTGTTTTTATTTAACCTTTGCTGTTAAAAAATTGACTCTGGTCTGTTTTGTGCCGGTTTGAGGCTAATTGGAATATTTTTATGAGAGAAATTAGATCATTGGCTGTGAAAAGAAAATAATAGTGATGTCTATGTCACTCGTTTGTTCAGCTGAGAGATATAAAACCAGAAACATAAATAAAGGTCAGTTAGTCCCTGTCTGGCTGCTGCCTCCTTCACTAATTCTCTGCCTGGACCTGTGTAACCGAAACTAATTACTGTGCTTCTGATTCCTTATCTGGCTTCCCACATTCTCACCCCTTGCACATAAGAGATTCTGAGATAAGGGAGAAGGGGTGGAAGACAGAAGAGAGTTGATTGAAAGCCCTCCTGTGCAGCTCTGCTGTTTTGGAGGGGTTTTATATCTCTGTATTACTTTTAACTTGTATATAATTGTATATAGTTGTAAATATCTGTATATATATTATATATATGAATCATAGAATCATAGAATCAACTAGGTTGGAAGAGATCTCCAACATCATCCAGTCCAACCTATCCCCCAGCCCTAGCCAGTCAACTAGACCATAGCACTAAGTGCCTCATCCAGGCTTTGCTTGAACACCTCCAGGGGTGGCAACTCCACCACCTCCCTGGGCAGCCCATTCCAATGCCAATCACTCTCTTTGGCAAAAACTTCCTCCTAACATCCAGCCTACGTGCCACACTATATATATAGCTTCATTCCTTAGCTTCCAACTGGCTGAGTTAGTCTGGTGACAGAAAAATCCCAAACTACTACACGATTCTACTGCAATAATTTTTTTAGTTTGCCATTGATCTGAGTATATATACAATTATGTTCTGTGTGATTACAAAAAAAAGGGCACCTTCAGCAATTTTCACTCAAGGCAGATTGCATGACTTTCACAGATGTAATTAGGAGCTCCAACACTGAACTCTACCTAATGTTCTCAGATTAGAAAGCTCTGCTCTGGTGACAGGATTTCTTGCTTAGCATGTGAGTGTCTCATGATAATTTATCTTTTCAGTTCTGAAAGTAAAGATCTTTTTACTACCTACATCATTAAACAGAAGAAATGTTTATTAACTGCCTTCTAAAATTTATGCAGCTGATAATCACAATAATTTTGTTCTTGATAATTATTTGTTTCATTGAATTACAGGTCCAACTACAGAAACTTCAGAAATACCATTGTTTGCTAACTTGCATGGGAGATTTTGGTCACTGTAAATATAAACATAAATATAATGTCTTTCTAAACACTATTTCAAAGGACTAAGGTATTTAGAAAATCACAGAATAATAGAATGTCAGGGGCTGGAAGGGATCTTCAAAGATCATCCAGTCCAACCCCCCATGCCAGAGCAGGATTACCTATGCTATATCACACAGGAACATGTCCAGAGTGGTTTTGAATATCTCCAGAGAGGAGACTCCACAACCCTTCCGGGCAGCCTATTCCAGTGTTCTGTCACCCTCACAGTGGAATAAAAAGTAAATTCCTCATGTTTAAATGAAATTTCCTATGCATCAGCTTCCACCCATTGCCCCTTGTCCTGTCATCAGGCATCACTGAGCAGAGCCTGGCTCCATCCTCCTGGCACTTACCTTTATGTACTTATAAACATTGATGAGGTCACCTCTCAGTTTCCTCTTCTCCAAGCTAGAGAGTCCCAGCTCCCTCATTCTCTCCTCATAAGAGAGATGTTCCATTCCTTTAATCATCTTTATGGCTTTGTCTACGTCCTTCTTGAACTGGTAACTGGACACAGCACTTCAGATGCAGCCTCATCAGGGCAGAGTAGAGGGGCAGGAGATCCTCGACCTACTAGTCACAGTCCTTTTAATATACCCCAGAATGGCATTGGCCCTCCTGGCTGCAAGAGCACATTTTGCCTGCAAAAAAATGTTGAATGAAGTCATGTTCTTGCCTTACAGAATAAAGACAGTGAACACACTGTAAGATTTATACTAAAAATATACTAAGTCAAAACTCCCCATACTTTTTGTCTTTAAAAACTTCAACGTTCCCTAAGAGAAGCATCCTACTATATTACAACAGCTGTCACTCGAAGTATGTGACAATCTATAGCATTCTACTTGAATAAATACACAGTTACAAAGAGCACTCAAGTCTCCAGCAGAGATAAGTGTATAGCCATACTTAAAATTAATCAGTGTATTTGTATCCTCGTTGTTTTCTTAGGACTCAAGCTTACGCCATTGAAGCTGGAAGTGCTTTAGTCATTCTGGTTACCAGGGGCGAGATCAGCAGCTGTCTTTCAGCTCAAAGACAATGGTCTGTTGTGATATTTACCCCAAACTGATTAAATCCTCTGATACAAGTATGTTACCAGTGGGAAAGTTGGATAATCAGGTGTCCCGCTTTAAGGCCACAAGCTACCCAGGATTGGAGGACAGAAATGACTCTTGCTCCTTAAGAATGAAGATCCTGCACTGACTAGAAGTTTAAAGGGAGATTCTATTGGCAGGTGCATATAGGCAAAAGGCAATCAGATAGAATGAATAGAACCACAAGCTAAGCCAAGCCTATTGGATTAAATCCATCTAGAATCCTTCATACCTTCCACCCTCAGCAAGCCTGAACTGCCCTCCTCCTCTTAGGTCTACAAGGCCTCTGCAGGCTGCATAACATAGCTCAAAATTCCCTGCCAGCTAGAAGCCTTCTCCCACACACAAACTGTGAGATAAGGAGTGGTGCTGCTCGTGAGGTAAGGAGGGATGCTGCTCTTCCCGAAGGGAAGGGAAGGGAAGGGAAGGGAAGGGAAGGGAAGGGAGAGGGAGAGGGAGAGGGAGAGGGAGGGGGGAGGGGAGGGGAGGGGAGGGGAGGGGAGGGGAGGGGAGGGGAGGGGAGGGGAGGGGAGGGGAGGGGAGGGGAGGGGAGGGGAGGGGAGGGGAGGGGAGGGGAGGGGAGGGGAGGGGAGGGGAGGGGAGGGGAGGGGAGGGGAGGGGAGGATATCAGCCCGGCACTGCCTTATAAGCCATGATACCAGAAAGTGGAATAGGATAACAATTACAATATCCTGGGACAACCAGGTCTGCCCCTGGGATGGGACTTCATCTTTAGTTTTCTTAAGGCTACCTGGGACCCCTCAAACTGCCACAGACTTTAAGTTCAATAGACAATGGTTTGTTGTGATATTTACCTGAAGATAATTAAATCTTCTGATGAAAGTATGTTACCATAGGGAAAGTTGAATACTCACGGAATACACCTAAACCTCCAGGCTGAAAACTAACATTGATTTTAGAGAGGCAATGCCAATTCAAATGAAAAGAAACATGATAATTTATTATTATTATTATTATTATTATTATTATTAAAGAACAATTTTTACTTTCCCTCACTCCTAACTGAAAGCACTTCTCATGTGCATTCTTCTGAATTCAGTCTCCTCAGCTACCCTGCCATAACTGCTGTAAGAATGGAGACAACTATTTTGTCATGATTCTGTGCAGTACTTCCCAGCCTGGGAGCGTAGGAATGAATGAGACCAACTTGGAATGAAACCAGTAACTGTACAGCAAGCTTCAAACTGTTATGTAGAGATTGTGTTGCAGGTAATGCTACTTCACCTTTATTTCTGGGTCCTTTCCCAAATAGGTGATTAACAGAAGGTAGAGATCCTGCTATTAGCATTCTTGTATAAAATGTGCTTTTTGAAATGTACTCTTGTGCTAGTTAGAAGCAAGCTGGAATGTTTTGGTAAAAGAACTTGATAACAGGCAGTGAAATGAAAAACAATTGATGTCAACTTCTCTCACAGTCTCGCTGAGAGCTCTGGGAAGAAGAAGTAAACTTTCTCCATTTTGTCTTTTTCTTCTGCCTTTGCCTTCAGACCTGGTCACATCTCATTAACCCTGCTCCTACTAACCCTGCTCCCTAACCTCTTGGCTGCACCTCTCTTCTTCCTGAGAACTGGGGTAAGGTTGAGAGGGGCCGGGGGAGGTGTTGGGGTGGTTTGAAAGCCCCTCCTGGGGACTCAGGTTTCTGGGAGGGGAGTTGTGCTTTTGTATTGTTCATCCTTTGTATATTTCTGTATATAATTGTATATAACTGTATATATTGTAAATAGCTGCTTGTAAATTCTGCTGGCTGTAAATAAATTGCTTCATCTATATTCCCAGGGTCCGTCTGAGTTAGCTGGGGCAAATTCAAAAGTGTGAGGGGGCGGGTAAGAGCCCAAACCATCACAACTCTTTAAGAATAAAAAGGCTGTTTCTAGGAAGTGGACCTTAAGAAATTAATTTCTTAGAAAGAAAAAAAACAGAACAAAACCCACAAAAATTTAAAATAATTGCAGTAATCTTTTGATAAAATGTTATAAAACAGCTACAGTAACATTACAATATCAATAAAGAAAAAATACACGAGGTAAAGTGAAATATCAGAGTTTCATAAGCCAAGGCATTGCATCAGACCTTGTCAGTGCTAGCAGTGGATGTCCAATAAAAAGAAAACACAACAACTGATTTTCTGAAGAGATAATCAGACCTTTGTAAATGTCCAAGCATTGAATTCTACTTCGTAGTACAATGTACTCTTCATCCACTCCCTGCTGTTTTGTAATATTCACAGTGTGTAAAATACTATGTAACAATAGGGAAGCTTAGGAAGTGTGAGCTAGGTGGGTGGACAGTGAGGTAGACTCAGGAACCGGCTGATGGACAGAGCTCAGAACATCATGGTCAGTGGTGCAGGGTCTACTTAGAGGTGTCTAGAGAGACCTGGACAGGCTGGATAGTCGGGCAGAGGTGAACCTTGTGATGTTCAACAAGAGCAATTCAGGAGTCCTGCATCTGGGGAAGAGTAAGCCCATACATCAATTTAGGGACTGACCTGCTGGAAAGCAGCCCTGTGGAGAAGGATCTGGGAGTGCTGGTGGATAAGAAGCTTACTGTGAGTCATCAATGTGCCCTTGTAGCCAAGAGTACCAACAGTATTCTGGAGTGCATTCAGAAGATCATGGCCAGCAGGTATAGAGAGAGGTTATCTCTGTCCTGATGAGGCCACAGCTGGAGCATTGTGTCCAGTTCAGGAGGTATAGGAAACTACTGGAGTCCAACAGAGGACCACAAGTATGATTAGGGGACTGGAGAATCTCTTTTACAAGGACAGGCTGAGAGACCTGGGGCTCTCTAGCCTAGAGAAGGCTGAGAGGAGATCTTCTCAATAAAGAGAAATATCTAAAGAGTGGAGGTCATGAGGAAGGGGCTGGGCACTTCTCAATGATAATCAGTGGTCGGACAAGGGGCAATGGGTACAAACTAGAACACGAGAGGTTTTACTTGAACTCAGAGAGAAACTTCATTCCTTTGAGGGTGACAGCACTGGAACAGGCTGCCCAGAGAGGTTATGGACTCTCATTCTCTAGAGAGTTTCAAAACACAGCTGGATGTATTCTTGTGTAACCTGATCTAGGTGTACCTGCATTAGCAGTGGGGTTGGAATAGATGATCTTCAGAGGAACTTTCCAGTCCCTACCATGCTGTGACTCTACAATTCTAAGGAAAGGGCAAAGACAAACAGGTATAAGAATCACTGAGGACAAGTCAGAGCAGCAGAAGTAACAAAACTAAGAGAGGGTTACAGAAATTGAAACAGACAGGGGACTGCTATACAGGCTTAAAAAAAAAAATCTACTCTCATTACACTAATTAGTGCTCTATTAGTACTCCAATAAGTGTGAGGCACTCCAAATACCTTCTTCCCCTTTGTCTTGGTAAGGCATAAACCGTGCCAGGCAGGTTTAACCCTGGCTCTCATCCTTCTGTTGTGCTGAGGTCTGGGAGTGAGTCGGATGAGCAAAGCCTTGAGGGCTAGGGGGCTTAGCACCAAGTGTCAGGTGTCCTGTGCTGCCCTCAACGTGCCTGCATGGTCAAAGGAGGCACAAAGCTTTGAATTCACGGGTCATGGGCCAGAACAATGGTGCTAGTGTCTATTGATGTTGCGGAGGGGTATTCTGCCACCTACGCCGGTTTTGGCAGAGGGGAGAAATTAATTGGGACAAGATAATATTCTATAAAAATACATATTTATTAAACTCAATATTCTGAACTCTCGCCACCCCTAACCACTGCATGTCATGAAATCATTCTAGGATAAATATCTACAGTAACTTGTTAATAACTAGCAAACATTCAAACTATAAAGAGAGAGGAGTTTTCCCCGCAGCTCAATGCCACTTGGGGTCTATACACTATTTTCCCAGCAGAGTGGACTGAAAACTGTTTCTGCTGTATGGCAGAGGCAACAGATATTACAGAGGTATTAAAGCATTTACTCACAACTCTTACTAATCAATAATCACCCTCCGGGGCTACATCACAGGCTGTTACTAATGTCCAAACTTCAGGGGAGTCTTTGCCTGTGGACTTTGAGGCTTAAATCCTCCTGACTTGACGGGAAAGGATAAATTTTCCCAGTTTCTGGGGAAAGACAGTCTCTGACCTCGTTCTCCAGGCAAAGGATGCAATCTCTGCCCTTGCCTGGCTTGTCCCGGATGCTCTGTCCGGGGATTCTTGGCAGAATCTCAGGTGCAGGAGTAGGATGCCATGCATGATTCTCACATGGCTAGCAGGCTGATCATGTGCAGACAATTCAGAGTCTGCTTCCTGGTAACTCGGTGGCAGTGGCACTTACCAGACAATGATAGGCAGCAGGCATGCAAGGTGTGCATGACTGCTCGAGAGTCTGCGTTCCGTAGGTAAGGCAGGCAGTACAGGATCTGGTACTGATAACACAGTGGCGTGCAAGTGTGCACAGCTGGCTGGGAGACTATGGGCTCCACATATATATAGGCAGACTTAAGTGAGCTCTGCAAGTGAACATGCAGGCAGGCAAGCAATTGCAGGGAGTCTGAGCTGCAAGTGAGTCAGAGCTATTCAGGGAGTTCAAGTGTGGGGGTCTGAGCACATTGTTTACCTGTGTACCCCTATTTATTGAATGTGGGCCGAGATTAAGGGCCCCTTGGCCACTAGAATGACCAATCAGGTTGGCAGTCAGCCAAACCTTACCATAATAGGCAAAAGCCACTTGCCTGGACTTTCCCCAAATATGGGAATCACATGGGCTTACACCAGGGAAACACAAGCTAGGTGTGTGGGGGCTTACACAACATGTTTACAAACAGGGGTCTTGGCAGACCAGACTTTGTGGCACCAGGCCTATTGTGCCTCTTTTATTCATTTAATGTGTTTACCTCTGATTTGGGCAGAAAAACATGTCCAGGCAGGGCAAGGCCTATTTTTGGGCCTACAGGCCCTCCACAACTATTGGCCAGTTTGATTTTGAAAACCAAGACTATAAAGGGGGATGATTTAGAAACCATGCCTTTCTACATCCTGCCTTTCTGCACCTTGCGTTCCCTTGTCTGCAGCAGCATTCCTGCCTCCCCTCATTTGCAGCTCATTAACAGGCAGCCACGTGTTGCAGCTAACACCCGCCAGCTTAGCAGCATCTCTTCCCTCTGTCTGAAATATTCTATATGCTACTCTAGGATCCTATTGCGACTTTGAAAGCATCTTTGTTACAGCAGACTTACTCAGGGACCAAAGAGTCATGAGTGCATCTGCTGGAGTGAATGCCGAGACTCCATAGGCATAGTTAGAATTTTTCCTGTTTTTGCATTGCTGCTTTCCAAGTTCTGATTGTTTAAATGATTCAATTCTGTGCAATTAGTAGGCCAGCAGGACGAGGAAGGTTATTCTTCCCCTGTAGTCAACACTCATCATACCACATCTTGAGTACTGTGTCCAGTTCTGGGCTACTCAATTCAGGAGAGATGTTGAGGTGCTGGAACACAAACCCTACGAGGAGAGGCTGAGGGAGCTGGGGGTGTGCATCCTGGAGAAGAGGAGGCTCAGGGGTGACCTCATTGCTGTGTACAACTACCTGAAGGGAGGCTGTAGCCAGGTGGGGGTTGGTCTCTTCTCCCAGACAACCAGCAATAGAACAAGAGGACACAGTCTCAAGTTGTGCCAGGGGAGGTCTAGGCTGGATGTTAGGAGGAAGTTGTTGGCAGAGAGAGTGATTGGCATTGGAATGGGCTGCCCAGGGAGGTGGTGGAGTCACCGTCCCTGGAGGTGTTGAAGAAAAGCCTGGGTGAGGCACTTAGTGCCATGGTCTAGTTGACTGGCTAGGGCTGGGTGCTAGGTTGGACTGGATGATCTTGGAGGTCTCTTCCAACCTGGTTGATTCTATGATTCTATGAATTGCTTCCTGTCGACTGAAAATCCAAAGAATCTCAGGGAATTTTCCTTATTTTTGAATATTAATATTGAAAAGTAATATTCATACAGAAATGAATAGTCATAATTAATAAAGATTATTTATGGCCAGAAGAGAGGGGAGTAGGCTCTTCTCACTTGCTCCCTGTGACAGGACAAGGAGAAATGGGTGTAAATTGCAGTAAAAGAGGTTCCACAAGGAGGAACTTCTTTACTGTAAGGGCCACAGAGCACTGGAAGAGACTCCCCACAAAGGTTGTGGGGTCTCCTTCTATGGAGACTTTCAAGCCTATCTGGATGTGTTCCTGTGTGATCTGTTAGATAGTATTGTCCTACTCTCACAGGGGGTTGGACTCAATGATCAACTTGGGTCCTTTCCAACCCCTAACATCCTGTGATCCTGTGTAACTTCTGGTACAGCCCTCCCCACCCTGTCTCTGGAGGTCTGAATGGGGGAAGAAGAAGGTGCAAAAACTGCTTCCCCCTCTCCCCCCTTGTGGCCTTCACAAGGGAACAGCAAAAGTTGTCCTTTCCCCATGTGTTCTGACTTGTGGGAAAGCCCAAGCTGGAATCACCTGGTGATTGTCTGGTTTCTTCGCACCCACTACATATGTCAAGTGGACACGTTGTCTAGGACAATGATAAATAGAGTGAGGGAAAAAGCACAGTGTTCCTGCTTTTGGAGAGTTCCCACTTTTACAGAGCTCCTGCTTTTGGTGTTCCTCACTTTTGGTGTTCCTGCTGTTGACAGTTCTTGCTTTTGCACCATTCTTGCTTTTGCACGGCTCCTGTTTCTGCACCACTCTGTGCAGTTCCATTCTTGCACAGTTTGTGCTGTTTATCCAAAGGTCTGCAAGATCGGTAAGCCCTTGAGTCCATTCGAGAGAGAGAACTGCCAGTGGCACTTGGACCTGGCTTCTCTAAGACCACAACACAGCCTGACTTCCTGCTCATCCACCCGAACTGGGCAGCACACCAGCAGTGTGGCTTTTGCCTGTTCTGATAGGGCAGTTCTGCTTCATGATTTTTTGCCTTGTGGAAACTGTGTCTGAGACACTGACTTTGGCAGGTTTTATTCACCTTGGACTTTTGATTATAGGTTGCAGTTTCGGAAGCTGCTACAGAGAAATTCACCAGGGATCATCACTAAATACCCACCTCACCTGACACCTGCCTGAACATGAGCCAGCAGTGTGCCCAGGTGGCCAAGAGGGCCAATGGCATCCTGGCCTGCGTCAAGAATGGTGTGGCCAGCAGAAGCAGGGAGGCCATATTCTGTCCCTGTACTCTGCACTGGTTAGACCACACCTTGAGTACTGTGTCCAGTTCTGGACATTGAGATACTTGAGTGTGTCCAGAGAAGGGTGACAAGGCTGGTGAGAGGCCTTGAGCACAGCCCTACGAGGAGAGGCTGAGGGAGCTGGGATTGGTTAGCCTGGAGAAGAGGAGGCTCAGGGGTGACCTTATTGCTGTCTACAACTACCTGAGGGGTGGTTGTGGCCAGGAGGAGGTTGCTCTCTTCTCTCAGGTGGCCAGCACCAGAACAAGAGGACACAGCCTCAAGCTACGCCAGGGGAAATTTAGGCTCGAGGTGAGGAGAAAGTTCTTCCCTGAGAGAGTCATTGGACACTGGAATGGGCTGCCCGGGGAGGTGGTGGAGTCGCCATCCCTGGGGCTGTTTAAGGCAAGGTTGGACGTGGCACTTGGTGCCATGGTCTAGCCTTGAGCTCTGTGGTGAAGGGTTGGACTTGATGATCTGTGAGGTCTCTTCCAACCTTGGTGAAACTGTGATACTGTGATGAGTAAAAAGCTCTTTCCCTGGGTTCTCTGCTCAGCCTGATTTGTAAGTGGGATAAAGCTGTCTTGTAGCTTAGCCTTTTCCATTTCCTGACTTCCCTAAATTACTAAACTTGCCAATAAGCATCCTTGTGAAGATTTCTTGACCAAATTAGAACCTGTAAATAAACCTTAACTAGCCTGGGGATGTTGGTTTGGTATTTTTTTTTTCAGAAAAATAAAAATAATTCTATTTTTATAATTCCTGCCCTGGCCAATTATCCTCCACCAAATCAGTACTCTACAAAACTACTGAAGACTTAATTAAACAAATAAGGTCAGTCTCCTCAAGTGCTCAAGCAGTTTGTTTCACAAAAATTAATAAGGGCTTTGTTTGAAGGGCTATTTGAAAAGGAAGAACTTCAAGACTGTTCTCACTGAAAGACATTGAGTTGCTGGAGCATGTCCAGAGAAGGACAGTGAAGCTGGTGAAGGATCTGGAGGACAAGACTTATGAGGAGTGCCTAAGGGAATTGGTATTGTTTAGTCTGGAGGAGGATTAGGAGAAGGGCAATGAAGCTGGTGAAGGACCTAGAACACAAACCCTATGAGGAGAGGCTGAGGGAGCTGGGGTTGTTTAGCCTGGAGAAGAGGAGGCTCAGGGGGGACCTCATTGCTGTCTACAACTACCTGAAGGGAGGCTGTAGCCATGTGGAGGTTGGTCTCTTCTCCCAGACAACCAGCAATAGAACAAGGGGACACAGTCTCAAGTGTGAGGATTGAAATGAAAACAGATTTAATGAAACAATAAAACTAATAGCAATGAGTACATAAAGTGTATGAATCATAGAATCAACAAGATTGGAAGATAC
This sequence comes from Pogoniulus pusillus, assembly GCF_015220805.1. Lineage (NCBI taxonomy): Eukaryota > Metazoa > Chordata > Aves > Piciformes > Lybiidae > Pogoniulus > Pogoniulus pusillus. The sequence goes on along the minus strand of NC_087309.1, from coordinate 9,165,967 downwards.
CTCCAAGATCATCCAGGCCAACATGGCACACAGCCCTAGCCAGTCTTCTAGACCATGGCACTAAATTTTTCATCCAGGCTTTTCTTGAACACTTCCAGGGACCGTGTCTTCACCACTTCCCTGGGCAGCCCATCAAGGGTACAACAGTCACATCAAACTGGAAAGCAGCCCCCAGGAGAAGGGGCCCAAGCAGGAGACTCCCCCATCCACAGTAAACAATACCAGTTGTAGCACTCATGGTCTGGTATACAAGCATGAGCCAATGCAAGTCAGCTGTCCTGGCTGACTCAGAACTGCTAATGGCCTGCAGCACATGGCTAGCCTGTGACTCTGATTTGCTTTCACTGGGACAGAATCACAGAGCAGATTTTTTATTGTACAGATGCATGGAATACTCCTGCAATTAAAGCTTGCTTGACTTTCTGTTTTAAAGCCTACTCCACAGTCTGTAATTTTACAGCACTCTAAGATAGTCTTTGTGAATAATAAGCTATTAATAAAGATTTTGTTTGCCTTTTTTTTCTAAAAAGAGTGCATAGATTTCTTCTTCTTCCTACTGAGTTGAAAATATTCTCCTGTTTTGAACTTAAATCTAAGAAACAACATTTTAAAAGTGGTAAGAAGTAACAATGTTAAAATATCATAGCATTTATACATTATTGAGCATTTGTCATGACACTGATTCCATCATTTATCTTCATGGGATTTTGTTTTACATCCCACTGTCACGGAGGGGTATTCTGCTGCCTACGCAGATTGTGGCAGAGGGGAGAAATTAATTGGTGAGAGATGATATTCTATAAAAATATACATTCATTAACTTCAATATTCTGAACTCTCACCACCCCCAATCACTGAACTTTAATATTAATATGGATCTTACATGGTCATGAAGACATTCTAGGAATCAGATCAAACCATAACTTATTAATAACTAGCAAACAGTTCAAAATATAAACAGAAAGAGGAGATTCCCAGCAGCTTAATGCTGCTTGGGGTCAGTATACTACTTGCCCAGCAAGTGGGCTGCAAGCTCTTTCTGCTCTGTGGCAGGAGGCAATAGAAATTACAGAGGCATTAAAGCATTTACTCACAAATCTGATTAATTATCAATCACCTTCCAGGGCTACGTCACAGCCTATTACTAGTGTCCAAACTTCAGAGGAGTCTTTGCCTGTGGACTTTGAGGCTGAAATCCTCCCACCTAGAGGGGAAAGGAAAATCTTCCCAGTTTTGGGGGAAAGGACAGTCTCTGACCTTGTTCTCCAGTTGAAGGGTGCAATCTCTGCCTTTGTCTCCTGGCTTGTTCTGGACACTCTGTCCAGAGACTCTTGGCAGGACCTCATGTGCAGGAGTACGATGCTGTGGAGTGTCAGCATGGTCTCACTCTGGCTAGCAGGCTGATCACATGCAGAGAAGTGGAGTCTGCTCCTGGTTAACTCGACGGCAGTGGTGTGCTTACCAGGCAATGGGCATGCAATAGGATACATGGCTGCGCTGCAGTCTGAGCTCCACATATATACAGGCAGGCTTAAGTGAGCTCTGCAAGTGAGTACGCAGGCAGGCAAGCAATGCGGGGGAGCAAGCACGTTGTTTACCTGTGTATCCCCATTTATTAAATGTGGGCCAAGATCAATGGTCCCTTAGCCACTAGAATGACCAATCAGGTTGGCAGTCAGTCAAACCTTACTGTAATAGGGAAAAGCCACTTGCCTGGACCTCCCAAATAAGGTAAACACACAGGCCGAGGACCCAGCAAGCATGAGCTGGGCGCATGGCTTACACAAACATGTTTACAATCACATTATACAACCTGGACCCTGGGTAGGCCAGACTTCATGGCACCAGGCCTATTGTGCCCCTTTTATCCATTTAATGTGTTTACCTCTGGTTTGGGCAGAAAAACATGTCCAGGCAGGGCAAGGCATAAATAAGCCTATTTTTGGGCCTTTGAGCCCTCCTGTGGCCGTTTGAGCTGATTTTCTAGCTCAGACATAGGGGAAAGAGGAACACTCCAGGGATAAGCCACATAATGGCAACAACAGATAAATTAATATAATTTCATTGGAGCATCAAGAGCTTAATGTCTAGAAGCACAGCTTGTTCTCCCCCTTCTCCTGCTGGCTTCTGCTGCTTTCAGCTGCGCCTATCTTCCCCAGCTGCTGTTTTGGCTGCTGCTGCTTCTGCTGCTTCGCTGCCACTTGACCCCTCCCCCACCTCCCTTAAGGTTATTGGTTTTTTTTTTCCTTCCTTCTCTAGTTATTATCTCTCTTTTACATTGTTGTACTATAAGAAATACATTTTCATCTTTCCCTGACTTTCATAAAAAAGGGGTCTGTGTTGTGGTGAGTTTATTTTCTCCCCAGGGGAGGGATCTGCTCTAAACCGGGACACCTTCTTCACTGAGAGAGTCATTGGACACTGGAATGGGCTGCCCGGGGAGGTGGTGGAGTCGTCGTCCCTGGGGCACTTCAAGGCCAGGTTGGACGTGGCACTTGGTGCCATGGTCTAGCCTTGAGCTCTGTGGTAAAGGGTTGGACTTGATGATCTGTGAGGTCTCTTCCAACCCTGATGATACTGTGATACTGTGATACCTCCACAACACCCATAGTCCCAATGGCATCAGTGCAGGTGTACTGGAATGACACTACAGTAACAGAAGGAAAACATATTGACTTCATCTCCATATTACCTTTCATGCCAAAATCACTTCAAAGCACTGTAAAAAATAGAGTATTCAACACCCAAAATTTGTTTTGTACATTAAAATGTAGTATTTTGAATGGTTATCCTTTGGTTTAATAAGTAATTATGGAATTACCATTTTAAATGTGATGAAGAGGGAAAAAGTGGTGAAGTTTTATAGTGAAAATTAATTGATCTTGAGAGAGCTACAAACCTGTGAATATGCCACCCATTGAACATAATGAATCTGGAAGTTGAAATAATTTCATCCTCTCAGCGCACAGCTTTGCAGTCTCCTCTTCCTCAGCGACTGCCTGGCACATCTTTTTTTCCTTTTTCTTTTTTTAATTTTTTTTTCCTGAAAGTAATCAGAATTATTGCAAAGACAAACAGGAAAACGTTGGAATCATACTATCAAGTGAAGTATAACATCAGTTAAACATCACCAAATTAATTTTAACTGCATTAGGAGGAAAAAATATTGCTTACTACAACATCTGATTTAGGCATTTTCTAAGGTAGCTTTCTTTTTGTCTCTTGTCACAAGAGTTGCTTACATCCAGCAGTAATAATTTCTTTTAAAATACAAACACTTCAAAGTGCTGTCTGTATTAGAAAGTAGCACAAGGTAACAGCAGGCAATTTGTGCAGTGAAATTATTGGTGCTGATAACAAATGTCCTTTCTTACTGTGCTGTAGGCCTTGGTTCCGTGAGCTGAAGAACTATCAACGATTAGACTGCACCAGGTGCACTGGTGCGCTCATCCTGGTTTTGGTGTTCTCTAAGATCATTTTCAATGCAGACAAAGGGTAAGTGAAACAGATAGTGGCTTCAAAAATAATAAACAAACAAATAAATAAAATAAGGTGCGCTTTCAATTAACTGGATGATGTTAAGTAAATAAAGATCCAGTATGTGATTGTTTGGGTGTTACCCATCCCACACACACACACTTATGAAATTACCCAGACTAGACTCAGACAAGCTGGAAATCAGAATGAAGCTTAATATTTACAGCTTAGCACAAAATACAAGGAGGTATTTACAGTATATACAGCTATAGACAGAAATATACAGGTTAAAAAATCAGAATCTCCCTCCACATGCAAGGTAGTCTGGAAGGTTCATCAAGAGGTGTTGGAAGCAGAACGATTAGTTGGAAGATGCACAGGGTCAGGCAGAAGAGCTAATACAGCAAAAGACAGGAAGAAACTGTCTTATCTGTGTTTGTGTCCTTACTTTTATATGTCTCAGCAGAATGAATAGGTAATTTAGACATCACCTTATTTTCTTTTCACAGCCAATGATCTAATTTCTCTCATTACAATATTCTAATTAGCCTCAAATCATCACAGTGGGATAAAACCCAACTCTTTTAGCAACATTGAACTTCATCAACATAGCATCTAAAATATTCTTGCTAGGGCCATGCAAAATTTGTCAGATTCATTTTTTCAGACAGTATTATGAACAATATCCTTGTCTCAGAAACAACAATGGTGACGTTGCTCTTTGACTATTATTTCAGCCTGTATTTAGAGATTTCTCCTCTATTTAGATGAGTTAAATGCAAGATTGTCTTTCTGGCCCCAAACCCAAGCTTTTGAAACTCACTTCATTATTTAGTGCAATATGTTGTTTTCATAGGTGTAGTCTGCATCTCATATAACACACACTTTTCTAGAAGTACCAGGCCTTGACAGCAAGCACTTAGGTAAAATGTAGATGATGTGAGAAAGAAGTAAGAAAACTACAGGGAAATAAGAGCTCTGGACTAAATCCAAAAGCAACCCACACTTATAAAATTACTCAAGAGTATTTTTACCTGCTTATCTTAAAGAAACTGAAGTTCCACATGTGATTAAAAAGTGAGACTTTGAATTGTTACCAGTTGCTTTCCAATGTATCATTACTTTTCCACAGTTTTTGTAACATCCAGTTGCCAAAACACTTGTATCAAGACTTTTTTGTTATCAGTACCTGTCTTTATAAATGTAGCTCCAAATTCTGCTGTTGTCTTTATACATCCAAATCCTGTTGAAAAGCAGTTCCATCCATGGTGCTCTCTGAAAGTTAAAGCCTTCCACAGTTAGAGCCTTCCAGAGAGCCATTCGTGCTGCATGAATTCATGGATAGCTACATGAGTTAGGCAAAAGATTATGACTGATGCCATTTAGAATGTCAAATTTCCAAAATATGTCTTCCTCCAAAGTGTCCTAATAAGTTTTGCACATTACTATTATCACCACACATTCTTAAACATTAATTACCTAGATTCAATGACTGCCTCCACAGATGAGTGGAGATCTGTAACTAGAGGAGTCTACCAGTGCTGGGTCCAATCCCGTTTAACATCTTCCTCAATGACACTGATGAGGAGGCAGACACACAGAGTCTGCTCAGCAAGTTTGGTGATACCAAACTGAGAAGCTTGGCTGAGACACCTGGAGGCTGCGAGATCATTCTGTGAGACTTGGACAGACTGAGAGCTGGTCAGAGAGGAACCTGATGAGGCTCAACAAAGGCACGAACAGAGTCCTGCACATAGCAAGGAATAATAAACTGCACCAGTACAGGCTGGGAGGTGATCTGCTGAAGAGCAACTGTCGTGGAGAGCCTGTAGGCCCGAAAAGATGCTTGTTTATGCCTTGCCTTGCCTGGACATGTTTTTCTGCCAGGACCCCTGGCTGCAAACAGATTGTGTAAGCCCCACACATCCAGCTCGTGTCTCCCTGGGGTAAACCCATGTGATCCCCACATTTGGGAAAGTCCAGGCAAGAGCCTTCTGCCTACTATGGTAAGGTTTGGCTGACTGCCAACCTGATTGGTCATTGTAGTGGCCAAAGGGCCCATTAATCTCAGCCCACAGTCAATAAATAGGGGTGCACAGGTAAACAAAGTGCCCAGCCCAGCTCAGCTCAGAACCCATTTGTCCTGGAGTCCTGTACCCCTAAATTCCTCTCCTGCCCGGACTTCGGGGGGAAGGGGAAAAGCAGCCTGGTTTCCCTCCCCCCTCGCCTGCCCTGCAGCCTTGAAGGGGGGGAGGACTGCCCCGTGAGTTCCCGCGCTGGAGCCAGGCTGGGATTGGCCGTGCGCTTTCGCGCCTAAGGTGTGGTAACTCTGCCCTTTGTCTAGCCAAGGTTATAAATATTGGGGGTCTTCCCACCTTTGGGGTTCCCACTTTGGAGTTTGCCTGTGCCTGGACATACGAGCCTGCCTGAGCTCACACACTCCCCTGTGCCTGGACTGCAGAGAGACCTTCAAGCATTTGCTTTCCTATTGACACCTTTGTGTGCCTAACGACCCTTAACGACCTCTTAACGATTCACCTGCAGCCGCTGGAAAAGAAGAGGAAGAGACCGCACGAGTCAGCCTGAGTGAGTTATTTGGCTTAGCTTAATTTAGTAAGAAACTGCTATTAATTAATAGCTGAGGCCTTTTCCAACTTCTGACTTCCAAAATAGTCAGATTATGGATGGTATCCTTGTAGGTTAATTCTTATGCAACTGAATCTGCTTATTAAACTAAGTTAATCTTTGTATATATAGTTGTGGGGGCAGGTTTTTGGGAAAATAAAAAATAACTATTTTTGATAAATTCCCGACTCGGCCACATATTAATTCCTGCTCTCCGCAACACCATTGCAGCGCCCTGCCACTTTGACTCACCTGCACGGTGCAGACACTGCTCTGACCCTGCTTGCAGCTCAGCTCAGACCCGCAGGCACAGACCCTTCAGTGCTCAGCCACTCAGACCCCCACGCTCGGATGCCATTGCATAGCTTCGATACACAGAGGCTCAGACCTTATGCTTTGACTCGTTTGCAGCTCACCTGCCTGAGTACCTTAGATGCAGAGCTCATTTAAGCCTGCACATATATAATATATATATAAGGAGCCTATAGCCTCCTAAGCCAGCTGTGCACATCTGCACGCTATTGCTATCAGGACCAGATCCTGCACTGATTTACCTATGGAGCTCAGAATCCCAGCAGCCGCGTACACTTTGCATGCCTGCTGCCTATCATTGCCTGGTAAGCGCTGTTGCCGCTGAGAGAACCAGGAAGCAGATTACAGATTGTCTGCACACACACGCGGCCTGAAGCCGTGAAGAACGGTTCCAGAGACCGCACAACAGATATTCTCCTGCTCCTCAAATCCTGCCAGCTGATAATCCCTGGACAAAGCATCCAGAAGAAGACAGCAGCACCAAGGCAGAGATGTTCTCCCCCAACAGGAGAACAAAGGTTAGAGAAAACCTATTTCCCCACAAACTGGAAAGATTTATCCTCTCCCCTCAAGCTGGGAAGACTCCAGCCTCAGAGTCCATGGGCAGAGATCCCTGAAATCTGGACACTAGACACAGGCTGTGATGCAGCCTGGGAGGGTAATTAATAATTAATAAGAATTTTGAGTAAAAGCTTCAATACCTCTGTAAATATAAGGTATCTCTGCTGTAGAGCAGAAAGAGTTTCAGCCCACTCTGCTGGGCAAATAGCATAAAGATCCCAAATGGCATTAAGCCGCGGGGGAAAACTTCTCTCTCTGTTTATAGTTTGAATGTTTGCTAGTTAAATAACAAATCCCTGTACAAATTTTATCCTAAATTGTTTTCACAACCGTGTACCGAACTGAATATTAATATACAGTGATTGGGGGTGGTGAGAGTTCAAAATATTGAATTTAATAAATCTATATTTTTATATAAAATTTATATCTCCCTCCACCAAATAGGAGTAGCTACTGAGAATCCCCCTCTGCAACAGCAGCCCTGTGGAGAAGGACCTCAGAGTGCTGGTGGACAAGAATCTATCCAGGGGGTGACCTTATTGCTGTCTACAACTACCTGAAGGGTGGTTGTGGCCAGGAGGTTGCTTTCTTCTCTCAGGTGGCCAGCACCAGAACAAGAGGACACAGCCTCAGGCTGCGCCAGGGGAGATTTAGGCTGGAGGTGAGGAGAAAGTTCTTCACTGAGAGAGTCATTGGACACTGGAATGGGCTGCCCGGGGAAGTGGTGGAGTTGCCATCCCTGGAGCTGTTCAAGGCAGGATTGGATGTGGCATTTGGTGCCATGGTCTAGCCTTGATCTCTGTGGTAAAGGGTTGGACTTGATGATCTGTGAGGTCTCTTCCAACCCTGATGATACTATGATACTATGTGATACTGTAATGTGCCCTTGTGGCCAGGAGGGCCAATGGGATCCTGGGATACATGAAGAGGAGTGTGGCCAGCAGATTGAGGGAAGTTCTCCCCCTCTACTCTGCTCTGCTGGAATATTGCCTTCAGTTTTGGGCTCCCCATTGCAGAAGGAACAGGGATCTACTCAAAAGAGTCCAATGGAGGGCTATGAAGATGATGAAGGGGCTGGAGCACTGCTCTATGAGGAGAAGCTGAGGGACCTGGGGCTTTTTGGTCTGATGAAGGCCGAGAGAGGATCTAATCAACGTTTATAAATATCTGAAGTCTGAGGGTCAAGAGGGAGGAGAAAAACTCTTCTCAGTTGTGTCCTGTGATAGGGCAAAGGGTAATAGGTGTAAACTACAGCATAGGAAGTTGCACCATAACATGAGGAAGAACTTATTTACTGTAAGGGAAACAGAGCACTGGAACAATCTGCCCAGAAAGGTTGTGGAGTCCTCTTCTCTGGAGACTTTCAAGACCCATCTGGATGCATTCCTCTTCAACCTGAGCTGGATTCAATGTTCCTGCTCTGGCAAGGTGCTTGGACTCAATGATCTATAGAGGTCCCTGCCTACCCCTAACATTCTGTGATCCTGTGTGTGACTTTAAAGTTGTTCTCCATTCTAATGCTGTCACAGACTGCGCTCTCCCCAAATCAAGGAAGTAAGTACTTTTAATTATCCGCCTGTATCAGGAGTGAGGAGGTGCTGCTTCTTGTCGGCTCCGAGAACAAGCCCACTTTACTGACAGGCAAGCCACAGCTGCTCCTGTACTGCCACCTAGTGGGGAAGATCCAAGCCGCGCTGGGGCCACACACCGGCGGCCCCAGCGTTGCTGCCGAGGGCCGCAGCATCTGTGCCCAGCCTTGAGCCGAACACTCCGCACTGAACGTCACGTTCCGTAGACTTGCACGCAATGCAGCTGAGCTTCATCAGCATGAGAGCAAGTTCATGACTGACTGCCTTAGTTGATATATTTCACATGTGGCCTTGGGCAACCTGATCTATTTGGAGGTGTCCCTGATTACTGCAGAGAGGTTGGGCAAGATGACCTTTCAAGAGTATCTCCCAACCCGATGCAGCCTGTGAATCTGAATCTTTATGACCCATAAGTTAATTCTCAGATAGGAGACTGAACCTAATGTTAGATCAGAGATCTTAATACATACATACATGTCCAGCAGCCCTGGGTATGTTACCTTATTATAACCTTCTTAATAGCTGATCTTCCATACGCTATCAAAGGGCATCATTTGCCTCTACATGTGTCACTACAGAATTTGGAGTTCCTTTTTCTGACCCAAATATGCATTTCCATAACGAAATACTCTTCTTGTAAATGCAATCCTTATGCTGAATTTCTGTTAAAGAAGGCATCTGTCAGGCGCCTTGAGTGATACTCAGTTTAAAGCAAAAAGATATTGTTACGGACAACTTAAATACCAACTAAGGCTGATCCTGATGCCTTCTCCAAGGAAAGGTTTATCACTGTTTTGAAAGACTGAGCCCTGAGTAGAAACAAAGGTTTTTATACTATTTCCTTTACTTCTGAAGGAAGAAAAATAAGATGTGGATTAAAAGAAAAAAAAATATATAGTCAATTGTGAGGTTGCAGTTTGAGAGTAAAAAGACTGACTGGAGAGGGGATTGGCAAAATCAACCATCTGAAAAGTTCTCAGGGTTTCCAGCACTTCCTCATGTGAAAATGAAAGTTCTACGTTTGACTGAAGAGATGTAAACAACAAACTTAGTTGACTGACTACAGCACCTTGGTTTATCTTTTAATTTTTAAACTAGGTTCTCTATGCAAACCCAGACATTTCTCACATGCATTGTATTACACAAAATCTTGCCACTTCTTGTTGATATTTTGCGAAATGATTTCCTTCTCTTTTTATTTCTAAGGTCTGTGGTTACAGTTGTACACCACATATCCTTTTCAGGTTAGAAAATCAGGCCTAATGTTGAAATACAGACCAAATGTGCAAAACACTTTTCAGACAAGATGTTATACAGCTGGGGGGGAGAGGGGAGGGGGAGAATTTAATATATATAAAAATATACATAACATCTTTCAATTCCTCATTTATTATAGGAAATACAGCACCAATATTAATTAATTGTTAGACACTGGCACAGCCTACTCACCTGGCTTGGCCTGAAGCTGTCCTGGAGATGCAATTCATACCTCTATTCATATACCTTAGAAGGCTTGAAGAGAAAGAACTCCTTCATGTCCTGCAGGGGACATGAACTTCTTCCAGAAGTTCTACCAGAACTCTTTCCACATGTACCCTCCTACAAACACATGCCAAATAACACGAATAATTAGGACTAAAAGCAACAATTTTCTTCTTCACTTACTTCAACTTACACATCTTTGTTCCTATAGAATGTAAATGGCTCTTACTGTACAGTTCATTGTGGTTCAGAACATTTTGCTATGGGAATTAGAAAACAAAACAATGAAGAAAGGTCCATAGAAAAACATCAATCTAGGGAAAATATCAAAGACTGAAAATACTGAAAGAAAAACAATTGCAGACATACGGTCAGGCAAAACTGGGAGGCAGTAATAATAATAATAATAATAATAATAATAATAATAATAATAATAATAATAATAAAAAGAAAAGAGAAACAAACAGTGCTGCAAACCCAGGAGACAATGTGAGGAAGGGAAAGAGGTTTGTAGGGTTAAAGACAACTGAGAAACTGAACAGACTAAGAACAGAAAAGGCAATATGTTTGGTTTTTTTTTAACATGCTTTTATTTAAGATAGGTGGAGTTTTTTTCAGGGGTTGAATTGCTTTTTGAGGAGAAGCAGGGAAATGGAGTTGATGAAAATTTTATGTAAATAATCCTCACATTATGTTATATTAAAAAGTAAGTAAATTTCCTGCAATTTTCTTTAATTCCCCAGCATTTACAATTGGGAAAGACTACACACAAAAATCCATACCATCTTAACACAGACAAGTTAAGTGCATAAATTGAGAAATACAGGTTAGGAACACAGGTTTCTCTTCTGAACTCATCTGTCTTCAGTTATTGCTCAAGAGCTTAAACCAACCAACCAACCAAAACCAACCAAAAAACTCCACCACAAAGCTGCACTTTGGCTACAACAACCCCATGCAGAGATACAGGCTGGGGTCAGAGTGGCTGGAGAGCAGCCAGACAGAGAGGGCTCTGGGGGTGCTGATTGATACCCACCTGAACATGAGCCAGCAGTGTGCCCAGGTGGCCAAGAGAGACAGTGGCATCCTGGCCTGCATCAGGAATGGTGTGGCCAGCAGGAACAGGGAGGTCATTCTGCCCCTGTACTCTGCACTGGTTAGACCACACCTTGAGTACTGTGTTCAGTTCTGGGCCCCCCAGTTTAGAAGGGACATTGAGATGCTTGAGCGTGTCCAGAGAAGGGCGACGAGGCTGGTGAGAGACCTTGAGCACAGCCCTACGAGGAGAGGCTGAGGGAGCTGGGATTGGTTAGCCTGGAGAAGAGGAGGCTCAGGGGTGACCTTATTGCTGTCTACAACTACCTGAGGGGTGGTTGTGGCCAGGAGGAGGTTGCTCTCTTCTCTCAGGTGGCCAGCGCCAGGGGAGATTTAGGCTGGAGGTGAGGAGAAAGTTCTTCACTGAGAGAGTCATTGGACACTGGAATGGGCTGCCCAGGGAGGTGGTGGAGTCGCCGTCCCTGGGGCAGTTCAAGGCAAGGTTGGACGTGGCACTTGGTGCCATGGTCTAGCCTTGAGCTCTGAGGTAAAGGGTTGGACTTGATGATCTGTGAGGTCTCTTCCAACCCTGATGATACTGTGATACTGTGAAAAACCACCCAGCCACCCAGTTCTTTCTGAAAAGTGACTTAGCTCACCAAAGAGGAGCAGCTGCCCTCCAGTGAGGGCCATGCACCACCTCAAGGGGCCAGGAGATAGCTGACCCGGGGTGGCATGACGGCATCGTGCAGGGCTTACACAGTTCTCCACTGGAAAACTTGTAAAAGAAAGGGGAGAGAGTTTTACCCATGCAATATTACAGCACTTGTTAAGAAGGAAAACATGTTGGATAACTTCATCTGATGGCTTTTAAGTACACCTTGAGCTTGTAATCGTTTACTCCATTTCACATTGTCTGTGTGAGGCAGTTCATACAACTCTGACTTGTCTGTGGTATTTTAAGTGTGGCAGAACTTGCGGCAACATCCAAGTCCCTGGGGAAAACGAACCAGCCAAACCAAATCAAAACGCAAACATCTTTGTGCGAAGGGATGTTTGGGTTTGGCAGAAAAGGAGTTAAAAATTGAGCGTCGGCACCGAGGCGTTCAGCGGACTGTTCCATTGCCTGGGGAGGAGGGGAATCTACTTACACGTTGTTAAATCGCTCGCTACAAAACTAATGACAAATTTCAAAAGGAGACTTATAAGCGGTCGTTTCAAAGTACGAGGAGCTGGTCTACGAATTGAAAGAGGTGAACCTGAGGTGCTGAAGGCACCCCTCTCCTTTCTCCGGTGCGGGTAAGTTCCACTCAGCCTGGTTTGAGGGAGGAGGCGAGGCGGCACCCCGGTAGCGTGTTTGGGGCTGGTAGGGCGCTTTAGGAGCTTTTAGGTCGACTTTCTTTTTTCCTTCCGGACTCAACAGACGGTTCCTCCTCACTGGTGCAGCAGCTGCTCATTACAGGCCTCGTTGTCCTGAACGAGACTCGGTGAAAAAACCGGGAGGGCATGGGAGCGGTGATGGGAGAAGGGGTTTGAAGTGACAAAGACGCAGGAAGCGGCGACCGCGTAGTAATCTGGAGTGCCGCTCAGCCGGGAGCCCAGTGGCTTTCCTTGGTGTAAATAATGTAACCTGACATACTGAGCCAAAAGCTGTTCAGTAGAAGTGGAATAGCAAACAGGCTTGTCTACCTCGAGTCTCGAGCGTTAACGCATAGATCTTGACCCGATTGCATACCAGGTGTTTGAGAACTGGGGGCTGCGTGGCCGAGACCCACCACAGGCAGCTCTCGGCAACATGCCCGGGCTTTGAGAGCTTCTCCAGACATCTGATTACAGCAATCTTTTGGGGTATCAGATATACCGCGTTCTTTAGGATTGATTTAAAACATCAGTCTAGAGAAAACCTACTTTTTCTGTAATTACTGTAATTATATTGTGACATCTTTGATTTCGATGCCTGTAATAATTTCTCAAGTGAGTTCTTTGATCATCACCTAGACAGAAGGAAACAGAGTCACGAAGTAGACGGTTTAAGAGCAGCTGCTAACGATAAACATGGGAGCTTTCCATCATACTGGAAATGTTTCCATAGAATCACAAGCATGTGCAGTGCTTCCTATGCAACTATAGAATGGCAATCCCAGCTCCTCTGAGAAAATCTGAAACTTAAAAGCAAACCAAAACTGCACAGAAAAAAAAAAATAAACCAGAATATGAGCTTAAAATGAGGTGAACAGAAGAGGTATTGTCTTTGGGAAAGTAAATTAATCAAAACAACAATAACATTTTCTTCTATATGATTAATGTCTTGTCCCCTGAATTACTCCTAAGTGCCAGCAGAGTACTATAAGCAGTAATACTGTGGTAACACAGTATATATGGAGTCCACATACTTCGGAGAAACATAAGAAGCTGAGTTACATTATAACCCTCCTCTTGGATGAACCAGTGGAACAGCACCAAAAACTTCGGTTTGATCACTGTTCTGCACTGTTTGTTTTTGTGAGGACTTCACTAAACCAGCAAACTGGAACCTTTCTTGAGCTCTGCATTAACACATTGCCAAAAATAGAATTTAATTTAAAAGTTATAGTCTGTCTTTGCAACCAAAGGGAAAGTATGTGTGCTGGAGGAAAGCTATTAGCTTAATAGCAATGTAACATTTTGCTTGGCACATAGGCAGTTCTAAAAACTCGTCTTTTAAATTTCTACAAACGGAAACATATTCCAATAGGCAATTAGGAATCTTAGCTATTAGTCTAAGGCCACCAAAACGTGTAGTTGTATTGCTATAGCCAGATTTCTACAGGTCAGTAACTTCCTTGAAATTACATGTGTAATTTTCTATTTCAGGCATTTTGGCGCCAGTATGTAGCATTTTCAATGACATTTTGGGGAACTGGACAAATTATATCTATGACATGTGAAGAACACCAGCCATAAACAAGTCTCATATAGACATCTCTGAACTGCTTTTAGAAGGTGGCAAAGCTGGTGGAGGCCCGGTAAGAAATATCTTCATTAAATATATGCCATTGGGTTTATTATTAGGAGGGAAGGCTATTAAAGGAGTGAGGAAAAAGGTGTAGGTATCTGCTAATGACAATCAGTTTGATACATTTTAAATGTTGATCATTCTAATGTATCAACATTATCAACATACTAACTTCATAACACCATGAAGGTCATCAGAATGCTGTGTAACACATTGTTCATAATAAGGAAATAAAGCCTCACAGAACAGGCTACAAATTATGTATATGACACTCCTTCCCCCATAAGCCATGCTACACTTTTGAGTCAATCATTGGCAACATAGGAATACTATGCATATTTCTCTCTTTTCAATTCTAGCTGGCATTAATGACACAATTTAGAAAATAAGGAGTTCGTAAGAATACCATGACTAACTGTAAAATAAAGGGTGTTTTGGGTGGTGACATATACCCAGACTTTTTCTTTTTCCAGAAAGTTTAACTACTTCTTAAAGTGACTGTAAAGAGCACCCTATGACAGCTAGCTGTAATACTTTTTATCACACAGCAACATGATGTGCAACAGGCCACCATAATGAAGTGAATCTTGCCCAGAAAACATACAAGCAAAAACACAGGTATACGGATTACAGCCTTTTCTTTGTATCATATTTCATATGGATACTTGCACTGGAATGCAATCTTTACAGGGAATATAGCAGAGAAAGTTGGCAAACATACAAAACATTCAAAAGTCACTCATGACTGTAAATTAGCACAGTTTCTATGTAGCCATTGAATCTTTTGGCTGCAGTGGTTTACACTTCAATATCTGAAGAGCAGGAAAGTTCTGGTTTGTTTCAAAAATGCAGCTTTTAAAAGCTCAAGCCAAGAAATAATTTAACATACATGATTGGATAGTGATATCTCTGTCTTAATTTTTTTTAAGTTACAAGTTCATTAAAAACAGAGTGGCAAGGTGTTTTATGCATGATACAGTGTGCTCAGATTTCTTTAATGCATAGAACTACACCTTTCGGCTTGTGCTGAATACAGCAGTCCTTAAAGCCAATTTTTAACTGCCATGTTTTGCTGGGAGATAAATATCCACATTGATTTACTGGTCCACCAAGCTATATTGATTTACCTTTACACCTTAAAAAGTGAAAAGGAAAAAAAAAATGCCTGAATGCTATTACCTTTCTCCCAAAATGGTCCACAGTGGCCCTCACAGCTCTTGCATGAAATTGCACAGGATTTGTTTTGTGATTTACATGCTATTCTATATCTCTGTTATAAAACTTAACAGTAAGTTGTTTTCCCAGTACCTGTCATAACCAAGACATTTGAGAGGATACAGTCATAAGGCTCAAAGTAAATAAGAAAAAATAAAAATAAACACTGTGAGAAGTTATAGCAGGAATGGTACATGGTTCCTTTCTGAATCATAGAATCATAGAATCAACCAGGTTGGAAGAGACCTCCAAGATCATCCAGTCCAATCTATCCCCCAGCCCTATCCAGTCAACTAGAGCATGGCACTAAGTGCCTCATCCAGTCTTTTCTTGAAGACCTCCAGGGACAGTGCCTCCACCACCTCCCTGGGCAGCCCATTCCAATGCCAATCACTCTCTCTGTGAAGAACTTCCTCCTAACATCCAGCCTATACCTACCCCGACACAACTTGAGACTGTGTCCCCTTGTTCTATTGCTGGTTACCTGGGAGAAGAGGCCACCCCCCACCTGGCTACAATGCCCCTTCAGGTAGTTGTAGACAGTAATAAGATCACCCCTGAGCCTCCTCTTCTCCAGCATAAACACCCCCAGCTCCCTCAGCCTCTCCTCACAGGGTTGGTGTTCCAGGCCCCTCACCAGCTTTGTTGCCCTTCTCTGGACACATTCCAGCACCTCAACACCTCTCCTGAACTGAGAGGCCCAGAACTGGACACAGTACTCAAGGTGTGGCCTGACCAGTGCTGAGTACAGGGGAAGAGTAACCTCCCTTGTCCTACTGGCCACACTGTTCCTGATGCAAAGTTGACCAATGGTCAATGCACAGAAAAGTGCCAGATTCCAGACTCCACTCAACAACAATATATAACTGGCCATTTATCTTCTTTACAAAACTAAATATTAGGTCTGATCTTAAGGCTCTAATACAAAATTACTGGGACAGTCTACTTGTTCAAGAGAGTAATCTAGGACTGACCTCTTTTCTGTCATATAATTTAATTTATTATTGGCTATGTTTTATAGTTTAAAATTACGTGTTTTGCATTGTCTTTTAAACTCTATTCAGAATCCCTAGTGCCTTCCATAATAACATCAATGAGATTCCAATGAAAATACTAGAGCTTGTCTTCTGTCAGTTCTTCCTCCACAGAGAACACTTCTTTTCACAGAAAGGACTTCCAGAGATCATCAAGTCCAACTTCCCCTCCAAGGCAGGATCCCTAGGGTAGCTTGCACAGGAATGCATACAAACAGGTTTTGAAACTCTCCAGAGAAGGAGACTCCACAACCTCTCTGGGCAGCCTGTTCCAGTTATCCATCACCTTCTCTGTAAAGAAGTTCCTTCTCATTTGAAAACACTGACTGGAAAAGGGGAAACATAACTCCCATTTTCAAGAAGGGTAGGAAGGAGGAGTCAGGGAACTCCAGGCTGTGCCCAGTAAGGTCTCATAGACCAGTAAGGTCATGGAGCAGATCCTTCAGGAAGCACTGCTGAGACAAGAGAATAGTGAAGAGGTGATTGGGTACAATCAGCATGGCTTCACCAAGGGCAAATCCTGCCTGACAACCTGGTAGCCTTCTATGAACAGGTCACAGTGTTCATAGATGAGGGGCAAGCAACTGATGGCATTTACCTGGACCTGAGCAAGGCCTTTGACACTGTCCTGCACTGCATCCTGGTCTCCAAGCTGGTGACACATGGGTTTGATGGGTAGACCACTAGATGGATAAAGAACTGGCTTGATGGCTGCTCCCAAGGAGTGGCTGTCAATGGCTCCATGTCCAACTGGAAGCCAATGACAAGTGAAATCCCTCAGGGATCAGTCCTGGGACCAGTCCTGGTCAACATCTTTGTTGGTGTCATGGATGGAGACATTGAGTGCACCCTCAGCAAGTTTGCTGATGACACCAAGCTGTGTGGTGCAGCAAATACACTGGATGGCAGGGATCCATCCAGAGGGACCTGGACAGGCTAGAGCGGTGGACACAAGCCAACCTCATGAGGTTCAACAAGACCAAGTGCAGGGTCCTGCATCTGGGTCAGAGCAATCCCAAGCACAACTCCAGACTGGCCAGTGACTAGCTAGAGAGCAGCCCTGAGGAAAGAGACTTGGGGGTGCTGGTGGATAAGAAGCTTGACATGAGCCAGCAGTGTGGAGCAAAGCTGGAGGTGGGGAGATTCAGACTGGACATGAGGAGGAAGTTTTTCAGCATGAGAGTGGTGAGAGCCTGGAATGGGTTGTCCAGGGAGGTGGTTGAGGCCCCATTCCTGGAGGTGCTTAAGGCCAGGCTGGATGAGGCTACAGCTCCAGGGATGAGGCTTCCACTATCTCCCTGGGCAACCTGTTCCAGGGTCTCACCACCCTCATGCTGAAGAACCTCTTCCTAACATCCAGTATGAATCTAACCATTTCTAGCTTTGTTCCATTCCCCCTAGTCAAGGGACTGCCTCACCAACCTGATCTCCTTTTATGATCAGGTTACCTGCCTGGTGAATGTGGGGAAGGCTGTGGATGTAGTCTACTTGGACTTCAGCAAAGCCTTTGACACTGTCTGCCACAAGAAGCTCCTAGCCAAGCTGGCAGCTCATGGTTTGGACAGATTCACTCTGTGCTGGATCAAGAACTGGCTGGATGGCAGAGCTCAGAGAGTGGTGGTGAATGGTGCCACATCCAGTTGGCAGCTGTCACTAGTGGTGTTCCCCAAGGATCAGTGCTGGGCCCAGTCCTGTTCAATATCTTTATTGATGACTTGGACGAGGGCATTGAGTCCAGCATCAGTAAGTTTGCAGATGACACCAAGCTAGGAGCAGGTGTTGATCTGTTGGAAGGTAGGAGAGCCCTGCAGAGGGACCTGGCCAGGCTGGATGGGTGGGCAGAGGCCAATGGGATGAGATTTAACAAGGCTAAGTGCAGGGTTCTGCACTTTGGCCACAATAATCCCAAGCAGCACTATAGGCTGGCGACTGAGTGGCTGGAGAGCAGTAAGGAGGAAAGGGACCTGGGGCTACTGATAGATAGTAGACTAAAGATGAGCCAGCAGTGTGCACAGGTGGCCAAGAGAGCCAATGGCATCCTGGCCTGCATCAGGAACAGTGTGGCCAGTAGGACAAGGGAGGTTATTCTGCCCCTGTACTCAACACTGGTCAGACCACACCTTGAGTGCTGTGTCCAGTTCTGGGCCCCTCAATTCAAGAAGGATGTTGAGGTGCTGGAACATGTCCAGAGAAGGGCAACAAAGCTGGTGAGGGGCCTGGAGCACAAATCCTATGAGGAGAGGTTGAGGGAGCTGGGGTTGTTTAGCCTGGAGAAGAGGAGGCTCAGGGGTGATCTTATTACTGTCTACAACTACCTGAAGGGGCATTGTAGCCAGGTGGGGGGTGGCCTCTTCTCCCAGGTAACCAGCAATAGAACAAGGGGACACAGTCTCATGTCGTGCCAGGGTAGGTATAGGTTGGATATCAGGAAGAAGTTCTTCACAGAGAGAGTGATTGGCATTGGAATGGGCTGCCCAGGGAGGTGGTGGAGGTACCATCCCTGGGGGTCTTCAAGAAAAGACTGGATGAGGCACTTAGTGCCATGGTCTAGTTGATTGGATAGGGCAGGGTGATAGGTTGGACTGGATGATCTTGGAGGTCTCTTCCAACCTGGTTGATTCTGTGATTCTATGATTCTAGTCCTATCACTAACTGTCATCCTAAGAAGTCCCTCCCTATCTTTCTTGTGGGCTTCCTTAAGATACTGAAAGGCCACAATAAGATCACTTCAGAGCCTTATGTTCTCCAGACTAAACAGCCCCAACTCCCTCAATCTCTCCTCATAGGAGAGGTGTTCCAGCCCTCTGATTATCCTCATGGTCCTTCTTTGGACACCTTCCAGCAGATTCATATCCCTTTTGTAATAGGGACAGAACTGGACACTGTACCCCAGGTGAGGTCTCACCAGTGCAGAGTAGAGGAGGATCACACATTTTTTGAAAATTCCTTGAGAAGTACATTTTCAAAGCAGTACTGTCTGCTGTTAAAGATTTTTAATTCCTGTTTTTGAAAGATGCATTAAAATACTCTTTTAAGAACAAGACTTAGAATAACTTATCACCCAAATCCCTTAGATATATGGGAGCTCAGGCATTTATTTAGGGTAGAAGGCGCTACCTCCACTGACGTCAAAGTGAGTAAGATTAGGTCCTGAAGATTCACCTTGAAACTTGTTGATTTTCAGGACTATATAGGTGTGGATTTACCAGGGAAATTTAGAGAGCTTTGCCCTTGTGCACTGTCAGCAGCTTTGCTCGGTGCAGTATATGCTCCTTAGTGGCCTACAGTCATAGTTGTATGATTGTATAGTTCCTTCCATACAGATTAGGACTATCTTTACCCTACTTAGATTAAGACCTTGAACATAAACAATGTTTAAAATATCTTGATATGTTTTCAGGCAATATTCTGTGATACTTGCTTTATCCCTTCTCTGGCCATTCTAGGCATAATGAGATGAATCCCAAGCACACTAAAGTATTTATTTGAAACAAAGTGATCCTTCATTCTGCATTAAATTGTTGTGAGTGGACCTGTGAAGGCAAAAGGAATAAAAGAAAGCACAAACCCACACAGAATTACTATTATTGAAAGAGACTTTAAGATCATTAAGTCCAACTATTATCTAACAAGATGAAAATTTAATTTACTTTAAAGAAAAAAAAATCTGATTTGCTCATGTCTGTTATGCCACCACTCTCTAGATGAACTAATCTCTTAGCTGTTTTCTTGTGCAGGTAATAACATAGTATTCAGGCAAAATAGCCATTTCCACAAATGCTTTTAGTTGAATGGCATTTTAAAAGCATAAAACGATCCAGTGACATTCTCACTAGAAAATTCTGACTGAAACAGCAGATAGGTGCTGTGTCTCACTATTTTGTTTGTACTGACTAAACTGTATTTGGCATTTGAAGAGGAAATTTTCAGCATTAACATTTTATTTACACACTAAATGACCAAATAAGAAAAAAAAAAAACCCTAGTAAATAGATAAATTACTCAAATCAGAGAAAGACTCCATTGACATGAAATGGTAACAATCTCTTAGAAGTAGACTGAAGTGGTATTCCAGAGTTAAATTCCTATTTTTAGAATCACATTTTCCTGTGTTTTCCTAGATACGTATGTCCACACATATATGGGTATGTGAACTCCAAATGTCTAGTCCATTAATATTCCCTCCCTTGAGTTTAATATGGTGTAACTAAGTGCAAAGATGAACATACTTAATTTGCTACACCCGGTTGTTTGGAGTTTTTTTTGACCTTCGTTTCAAATGGGTAACTTGAAGTTCTAAGTGCACAAACAATTACAGGATTGAGGCTTTTCATATTAACTTGGAATAAAGGTTAATTTTTTTTTTTCTAAGTGTACTTAGCTCTGTCACCATTAAACTTACATGAGCATGTACCATGTAGATTTAGTATTTCCAGTATTGAATTACTGTGTTCTCCAGGGCTACTGTCATGTCCGTACTGTGAAACAAAAGCACATATATTTGTAAAACGAAATTTGATTCGTCCACCGCTCTGAATTTAAATAGTTGTTTGAGCTTGAGAGAGGCATTTTGAATTTGTGTTAAAGATGTTATTCAGGAAATCCTAAAACTTGGAAAGATTCAAGTACATTGATGTAAGGTACTGTCATTCTGTGCAAATAATACCCAGCCAGAGATGAACATGTGTGTTTGTATGTCACAGGGTATTTACAGTCGTCCCCAGCTGTAATGCTGAATCCTGAAGTCCACAGACAAGCAAGACTTCCTCTATACATCAAACGATTTTTTGTCCACGGACAGAGGAGCAAAACGGCAGAAGTGAGTACAATGACACGCAGCTATTTAATAGGATATAAATGCTTCTTCACTATTATTCTGCGCTATGATTATTCGGTTTTACCTGTACAGAGCAGCATCAGAAATTCTTTCAGATTAAGATATTCTCTTTCGCCAAACACGCCTTCACAACACAAAATGAAAATACTTCCCAGTAAATCTGGTGTGTGTGTGGAGCATCATCCTCCTGCGGAAGACCCTTCACTCGAACCATCAGTATTCCCCCCCCCCCCCCCCCCCCCCCGGTGCTCGTCCAAAATGGGTTGTTTTTAAAAGCCACTCCAGTTCGGTATGTCCACCTGGAAATCCCTCGCCCCGGCAACGATTTCTGCATCGGTTGTTTCAGCTCCTACACCCACAGAAAAGGATATGAGCAGTAACAGCGACTCCAGCGTCTGTCCCGGGTCTGACACACCTCAGCCGCTGGGGTTGGGGGGATACTGCCGGCTCTGTCGGTTCATGTCAAGGCACCCTTTTAGGTATGCCGCTTGCGAGGCGGCATTTTGCAGTCCTCCTCCCCACCGTCGTTAGGGATGGCAAAAATAAGACGCAAAACGTGTGGGGTGTTTTTTGCAGTGGTCACTTCTTCACGAATCGCTGCCTGCCTTCCTTTCAGCGCAGTTCTAAGCGTAAACTCCGGTCTCGTTCCGTGTAGCAGAAGGGAGGGGGAAAAAAAAAAAAAGAATATCAACTCAGGCAGCAGCCGAAGGGGTGGGGAAAGCGAGAGAGCCGCGAAGGGTCAGCTGTGCCCGGCGCCGCCAGGCGAGGCGAGTCGCGGCGCGACCAGGTGGAGAGAGCTGCTCCAACTGCAGCAGCGCTGGGAGGGGAGCGGCACGGCGCCGAGCAGCGCAGTGGCGACGGCGGAAGCGGCTCTGGTTGTGTGAGGCAGCGAGCGGGTGAGGAGGAGGCAGCGGAGGGAAGGGGGAGGCTGTTGGTGTTTGGCGCCGGTGGAGGGAGTCATTCCTGCAGCTGCACTTCCGGTCGGCATTTTGTTCTGAGAGGGAGCGAGAGAGACACACACAGGATCCTTCCCCTTCCTCCTCTTCCCCCTACCCCCCCTCCGCTCGGTACCGACTCACCGTGCCCAGGCTGCCCCCTCCCCCCGCCCTCCTGCACTTGCATACACAGAGGGAGCGGCGGCGGCCCCTTGGCAGCGCAGGCCGCCCCCTACCCCCCCGGCCACCCTTCTGCTCCCCCACGGCTCGGAGTGTCTCTCGGAACCGGTTCGGCGCGACCCGGCCCATGTTGATGTTGTGAAGCAGGCTCAGGGGGAAAAGATTTGTCTCGGCCGCTCGCCCCCCGGCTCTACATGTTCGCTGCACTGAGGAGGAGACGGAAGAGGAGCCAGCCCCCCTCCCGGCCCGGATTATTGTTGTTATATTATCTCCCCTCCTCCTCTTGCTTCGCGGCGGCGGCGGCCCAGCGGCGGCGGCGGCTTCTCTGAGGAGGGAGGGGGGCGGATTTCTCTCCCCCTCTCTCAGATTCTCGTTGGATTCAGACGCCGATTTGCTCAGGTAATCCCCCCTCCTTGTCTCCCCTTCCTCTCCCTGCCCTCTCCAGCAGCGGGTCGGGCCTTCCAGCCCAGGCGGCCCAGCACCACCGGGAACAGAAGGAATTAGCTGTTATCCAAGGTAGAGAGGAATAAGTAGCGACCGGAGGTGTTTATTTCTCAGGCCCCCTTTCTGATCGCTTGGGTTTGGTGGAGGAGATTGTTTCCTCCCGGGCTGCTGGGAGGCCCAGGCCCGGTGGAGAGCGCAGGCCCGCCGGCCAGCGCCTTTACTCTAGCTCGGGGATTAGAAAGGCGAAGCGGCTTCCCAGTGACAGGCCTCAACCCGGAGAGGAGCAGCAGGAGGAGGAAACAATACAATTAGCCGCAAATGTACACTGATCCGTTGCCATATTTACAACTTCACCTAGGGCAAGGAAGGAAGGTCCCAGTGCAGACAACCCTCTGAAGTGGGGAAGGAGTTAAGTGGAGAAATAGAGGATGAGAGACAATGTAAATACCCAGGAACAAAAATACCACCTCTCCTCGCTGTTGCTTTCCCCATCCAACCAACTGCATTTGAACATTCAAAAGTTTAGATGCTTATAGTTTATAATGTACAGAGGTTTAATCTCTAAAAAATACAGCGATTGATTAGTGTGTTTAGTACTTAGTATATTTGTAGCATAAAACCAGTGGTTGTAGGCTAATTGACAACACGGACACCTGCAGACTCAGGAAATACAGATAGGCAAGCGTATTGTATCAGGTACTCCACACAGTCTCAGTGCCTATGCTGTATGCAGGAATACGTACTAAATTCAGAAGAAATACTATGTTATGCTTCTAATAAATGGAAAACAGAAGAGGGATAGTGTGTAAAGTGCTGTGTTTATGACTTAGGGGACCAAGGTGAAGGTGAGATCTTACCCAAAGTACTTGAGAATCAAACATAAATTTAATTTAATTAAAAGTGAGGAAGCCTTAAAAAGTGTCATCCTTTCTTGTCAGGCAATATCGCTTTGAGATCCTGAGGTTGTTATTGGCTGTTTGTGTCCATGATGTTTGAATATGTAATTAGGTGTCATTTTAACAGGTCAAATGTGTTTTGCAAATGACTGTTGGTTAAGTGTCAGGTCTTTATACATAAACGGTAGCTAATTTACAGTAAGATGTTCTCGGATTTATGTGATAGTTGAGAGTGTTACTAAAAATTGAGATAGATTTAAACCAGACACCCTATGAACTGGTAATTTTCCTAGAGAAATTACATAATTTAGGGACATTTCAGGATACAAAGTTTCATCTTTCACATAGAAAGTAAATTTGTTAATGGCAGGCAAGTATCGATTACATCGTTTGTCTGTTTCTTAGGAGTTTTTCAGTTGTTCCAGCAAATCAGTTGTAATTACAAATTGTTAATGTATCTAATAGAGTAAGTTTTCAATACATTGTGGTTAGTCTTATAATAAAACTGTGCTGTCCTGCTCCTGAGTGCCTTGATACATGTTTAAAAGGGTGAAGTTAATATAGCTGTCACGTAGAAGGCGTGTTTTTAATGCTGTAAATCCGTGTAGTAGTCAGTAGCGTGTCCATGATTTGTATTGGTCAGGGAGCAGTTTGAATTTTAAAAAGCCTGAAGATCCTGCGGAGCCCCAATCCCGGCCTCCCTCCCTCCCACTAATCTCCCATTCCTGTCTTTGTGCTGCCTGGTCCTGTTAGACACTGTTTGCAACAGGGCCTCGGGCCTATGTGCGTGAAGAGAAACCATTTACTCTTCGAAAAAGAAGCTTTTTATTTTTAAACTTCGTGAATTGCAGAGGGAGCCACTAGTTGTCTCTATCTGTCCTTATTTCAGTGTGTAGCGGAAGAATTGCTGTTTTCTTTTGGTCTGTAGCATGCGTAGAGGCCAAGTGTAACTGCTTTACAGGAAAGAAAGGACTGTGCAGAAGTAGTTGTAGTTCTTGGGCAGTTTTCATCATAAGGAAGCGACATTAGCTCTCGCATTTCTTTTGTCGTCTGTTACAAACAGCTCTTGCTTTAACAAAAATGAGTTTATTAAGCTAACAACGGCAAACTTCTCTGACTTATTTTTCGCTTAAGGGGGTTTGCTTTAAGTATACCAGATATGAGCAGGAAATGAGCTACTGTACTTATGTAGTTCCTGTCAAGTTTATCTTGCCAGGGTTGTGTTGACAACACTACTTTTTTTTTTTGTTTTGTTTTTGTTTTTTTTAATCATCATGGATATTTTTTAAAATTAAAAATAGTTATGTTTATAGAGGGAAATCAGGATGCTGTCTGATTTTTAATGAGTTTATTGGTTTTATTCTGAGCCGTATATGAATAGTCCTGAGCTAGTTGCTTTATCACAATTTGTGTAATAGTAAATTTCTTTATCTTGGAGAAGTATGTTTAGCATACAGAAATATTTAATGTGAAAACGTTTGTAAGATTACTTATTTTTTGTTTAGAATTTTTTTTTAATAGTCACATTTAAGAGTGTTTAAGCCGTATTGTTGATTTCTTATTGCTTTTTCTATTACATTACAAGTTTATACTGGTCCACTATTTTATCACAACAGATAGCTGCCTAAGGAGGATTAACACACTTTATTTGTGTTATAGAAATACAAAACTAAGAGTTCTCAAGATGTTAATTATAACAATTATTTTAACTGAAAGAGAAAAATACTTCTTGTTATCTTCTAATTTGTACATTTGGCTACCTTGTACATTTGGATTTGTTTGCTGTGTACAAATTTTTTTTCCCCTCTCAAATTCTTGAGTATTTTGCCTGAAGCTATTTGGGGGAAAAATACTTTTGCTGTCCTTTAAAGCTATTTTTGAGAGTTTTTTGTAATTTACATTATTTTTTTTTTTACATTAAAAATGTTTACATTTTGATTTAAGAGAAACAGAACAGAATCAGAGAAGAAAAATTACATCACTACACACCTTTGCAGATCGCTATTCTACATAAGAGTACAGATATCCCCAGGCAATCTTACTGCACATTTGAGACTCCATGTGTATTAATGTTCATGTGACTCTTCTTGCAGTCAGAGCAATAGATAATAATTTCCTTGAGACAGACACACTTTTTTTGGTTGTGTTTGTATAATGATTTAAATAATGTGGCCTTAAATGTTTTATGTGTATAGTCCTCTGCAACATAGATAGTCTGTGTTTTGAAGGACAGAAGACGCAAAATAGTCAATGTGAATTGATTTTAGCCAGGGCTTGGTATAGCAAATTTTCTGTTGAAAACTTCCTTGTGCTCAGTGGCAAGTGTGATACTTCTATGTGTATATTATATTACAACATGTTAAAAGTCATGGTACTGGATTTATATTAACATTTCATAGATACTGCACAGGAAATGCAAAGTTAGTGAATAATTACTGTAACTGGAAAGAATTACACTCCAAAATTGGAAAAAATAAAGTGTTGGCTTTGGAATTTGATGTCTGGTAGGTATGAGGTAGGTCACCCACTGTTAGGGTAGGTTTTTAGTGTTACAGAATACAGCATTGGAAATGTTTAACGTTAAAAAAAAAAAAAAAGAGAGAGAAAAAAGTCCATTTCAGTATGATGCTGCTTATTTTCGATTTTGGTTTTCATATGCCTTTATTAAAAGTGGTACAAGTTGGGTTAATTTCTGATTTTGAATCATCAGCGGTAATGAACATTCAGTTGTGCAGAGACACTTGAAGGGCTTGAAATTGATGCTACTTGTGTATAATTGCTAATAACCCCATGCAATAATGATCCTTTTTAATAGTCAAGAAGGGAAGTCCTTTGGAAATGACAGTTGCTAAGGGTCTTTACTCTAAAAAACCTTCATTTTAATTAATCTGTATTTGTGGGTTTTATTTTCTTAGTGTTACAAGCATACTGCTTAGTTGCTGATTCTAGCCCCCAAAGTAATGAGAGAAGGGCTTTGTATTGGCGTATTCTGTACCACAGAAGTGAGGAAGTTGTGACTGACGAGATTGTGCAGGACCTGTAGTTTGTGTCTCACTTCCTGTTCCTACTGTTCGCAATGAGAAAATCTCACTAACAAAAGGGAGGAGAGGAAGGGGTTTTGTCCATCTGTATGTAGAAACTAAATGTAATTCCAGTCAAATAGAATATGATTGTTGATACTGTACTTGAAGATGACTACTTGGTTTACAGAAATAATGAAAAGAAACAAATATTGAAGACTGTTTTTCAGGTTAAAGTCAGGGGAAAAAATGTAGTAAAGTTCATTCTTATGGCTTTTAGTATTTATATCCGTTCATATTAAGTGGCTTTGCAGTCAGAGATCTCAAAATTCTTCATGTGGGTACACTTTATGATTTTTCAGGTTACTGTTGTGGTTTGATTTGCAGTGCTTTTTTGCCTTTTGTAGCAGTGTGTATATATAGACATGATGTGAATTTCAGAAGAGCAGTGTCAAAAAATGCTAGGCTGCAAAAGTAAGGGACTTAGATCAAGAAATAGTGGGATAAGATTACAGAAAGATGCATAACTCAACCCTCTTCTCCATACATTGGGCCCTTAACTGTATTATTGTGTCCCCTACTCAGTGCCTCATACAGTACAGGGGAAATGTCAGCTGATTGGTGTAGTGTGATAACCTAGTTTATATATTTGTTTGTCATTCGGTGTGCAGCCTGCAGCCTTATTACTTGCTGTGTACATTCCAGTCTTTCCTGAATGTGCCTATCCTCTAATTAGTAGAAATTATCTGAAAATAAATTTCTGTACTTCACAAACACTAGAAAACATTTTTATTTACACATTTGTGAAATATTATTTCCATTTTACAGATGAAAGACTGAAACTGAGTCAAAATAGCGAATTTTAAAAGTGCTCATGAATCTTCTGTAATTTGACATGCTTTATTATTCCTATTTTTAGATTTTTTTTTTTACAGCACTTAGTTCATAACATTGTTTTCTTTGACTTTATTTCTGATTGTGAGCACTCTGCAATTCCATGTATCAGGCTCAATCAGGCTCATTGTTTCTTATACTGTATCCCTGAGAGGTATAGAATGGAATTTTGCTGATGGCCTTAACCATCTATTAAGTTTCTTTTGTCTTGCTCACACCAACAGCTGGAAGATAATACATTTCTTGTATGAAAAATTAGAAAGAATCACCCTCTGTACTGTGAAGAAACTAAAAATGTCTTAAAGTTTATCAGGAAGAAAGGAGACAACTAGCTAATAATCCAGATCCCACAAGCAATTAAAAGGCTTGTCTACAGTACTAGAGACAGAGTATATTTTGTTACCCTCCAGGCTTACTAGTTTCTGCTGGAAGTTATCCTAAGCATTGGTTATTGCCTGTTAGGGATAAAACTGCCTCTTAAACTGATAATTGTTGCAGTTAGTGTAATCAGATTCCAGGATTCAAGGGAAACCACTATAGCCTGGTGGGCAGGCCATTGGTATTGCAATATCAGTCTGTTGCCAGCCACTCTATGGCTGTGTTAAGAAAGCAAGATGATTGTAAGGTGTAGTAAGTTCCTAGCTGTAACATTGCTTCTGGGATGTAGGAAGTCCAGGTTCAAATGCCTACTCTGAACCAGACGGAGAAGCTCTTGAGATTTTTTTCTCATCATATGGCTTTTTATGTCATATTTTAGGCATGGTCCAGAGGCTGTGAGTATGTTATAGAACAGCAGAATACGTAGTGCTCATCTTTTTCTTTTTTCCTCTCTTTTTTTGGGTAGTTTTTTGTGGTTTGTTTTTTTTTTCTATATCTTTACTAGTAATGTAAGTTTTCTGTGAAAATAAGTTTGGTAGGTTAGTTTATTCAACTTCTCAAAATTTTATTTAGAAAAATGGCAAGTTTCCAGCAAAAGATCTTTTGGATAAGAAACTTTTTAATCAGTTGGATATGTTAACTATGGGGTTTTTTTTTAATTCTTTGGTGAAAAAGTGTAGTCATAGAACAATAGAATGGTTTTGTTTGAAAAAGTCTTCTAAGGTCATTGAGTTCAACTGTTGATCTAACACCACCTTTAAACTATCTCCCATCTCCCAGAGTGCCATGTCTATATGTTTTTTTAATACCTCCAGGAAAGGTGATTCAACCACCTCTCTGGGCAGTTGATTCCAATGCCTGACCACTCTTTCAGTAAAGAAATTTTGCCACATGTCCAATTCAAACCTCCTGTGGTGCAATCTCTCCTAATATCATGCAATACTGGGGAGGAGAAACCGTCCCTTACATCACTACAATGTCCTTTCACGTTGTTGTAGAGAGAAATGAAGTCTCCTCTCAGCCACCTCTTCTCCAAATTAACCCCAGCTTCTCAGCTATTCTTCATAAGACTTGTTCTCCAGACCCTTCTCCACCTTCTTGAGAACTTGGCACTTGGCATTGCTGAAGACCTTATTATTGGCCTCAACTCATTGGTCCAGCCTATCGGAGCCTTCCTACCCTCCAACGAATCGACACTGCCACCTAACTTGGTGTCATGTGCAGACTTACTGAGGGTGCTGTCTGTTGTCTCCTCAATATACTCTAAAGGTAATATATTTTAGTATAAATAATATACTTTTAGTATAAAGATATTAAACAGGAGTGGTCCCAGCACTGAGCCATGGGGAACACTACTTGTGATTGGCTGCCATCTGGTTTTAACTCCATTCACTAACACTATCTGGGCCCAGCCACCCAGCCAGTGTTTGATTCAGCAGAGTGTATGCTTGTTTAGATCTAGAGCAGCCAGGGCTTTTTTGTAAGGATGTTCTGGGGAACAGTATCAAAGGCTCTACTGAAGTCCATGTAAGCATCCACAAGTTTTCTCTCATTCACCTTGTCATAGAAGGGGATGAGGTTTATTAACTGGGACATGCCCTTCATGAACTGATGCTGACTGGGCCTGATCACCTGGCTGCTGTGGACGTGCTGCATAATGGCACTCAAGATGATCTCCATGACCTCCCCTGGCACTGATGGCAGAGCTTTGTAGTTTTCTGTGTCTTCCTTCTGATCCTTATTGTAGATGGGTGTCATGTTTGTCAATCTCCAATAAGCTGGGATCTCCCCAGATAGCCAGGGCTGCTGGTAAATGATGGAAAGTGGCTTGATGAACGCTTCTGCCAGCTCCCTCAGTACTTTTGGGTAGACTTTTGTATGTCTGAGTCATGCAGCAGGTTGCTAACCATCTTCTCTGGGATTATGGGGGCTTCATTCTGCTGTCCATCTCTGTCTTCCAGCTCAGGAGGCTGGGTAATCAGCATATAACTGGTCTTACTACTAAAGACTGAGGCAATGAAGGTATTAAGGCCCTCAGTCTTTTCCTCACCTCTCATCACTGTGTTCTCTTGTGAATCCAACACAGAACAGAGGTTCTCCCTAGTTCTCCTTTTGTTGCTAATAGAAATAGTAGAAATAATAGAAAGGTTTCCTGTTTTCTTTAACAGCTGAAGTAAAATTAATTTCCAGTTGCACTTTGGCCCTTCTAATTTTCTCCCGTCATAGCCTCACAACAACCTTTTAAGTCCTCCTGAGTGGCCTGATCCTTCTTCCAAAGACCATAAACTCTCTTTTTCTTCCTAAACTGCCACTAACTGGCCAGGCTGGCCTTCTTCCCTGCCTACCTGTCTTTCAACATGTGAAGACAGCCTGTTCCTGCACCTTTAAGACTTCCCTCTTGGACAGTGTCCAGCCCTCCAGTACTCTTTGGCCTTCAGGACTGCCTCCCAAGGGACGCTGTAAACCAGTCTTCTAAACAGGCCAGAGTCTGCCTACTGGAAGTCCAAGGTGACAACTCTGCTGACCCCCCCTCTTCTCCAAAAACAACTTGGGGACAGAGTGTCTGGAGAGCATCCAGGAAGAAAGGGACCTGGGGGTACTGATAGATAGTAGGCTGAAGACGAGCCAGCAGCATGCCCAGGTGGCCAAGAGAGCCAGTGGCATCCTGGCCTGTATCAGGAACAGTGTGGCCAATAGGACATGGGAGGTTATTCTTCCCCTGTACTCAGCACTGGTCAGGCCACACCTTGAGTACTGTGTCCAGTTCTGGGCTCCTCAATTCAAGAGAGATGTTGAGGTACTGGAGCGTGTCCAGAGAATGGTGATGAAGCTGGTGAGGGGCCTGGATCACAGCCCTGTGAGAAGAGGTTGAGGGAGCTGGGGTTGTTTAGCCTGGAGAAGAGGAGGCTCAGGGCTGACCTCATTTCTGTCTACAACTACTTGAAGGGAGGCTGTAGCTAGGTGGAGATTGGTCTCTTCTGCCAGGCAGTTAGCAACAGAACAAGGGGCACAGTCTCAAGTTGTGCTGGGTGAGGTCTAGGCTGGATGTTAGGAGGAAGTTCTTGCCAGAGAGAGTGATTTGCATTGGAATGGGCTGCCCAGTTTCATAGTATAGCCACTATACCTGGAGGTGTTCAAGCAAAGCCTGGATGAGGCAGTTAGTGCCATGGTCTCGTTGATTGGATAGGGCTGAGTGATAGGTTGGAGTGGATGATCTTGGAGGTCTCTTCCAACCTAGTTGATTCTATGATTCTATGAACTTCTTCAACAATGACTCTTAGCAGGTATTTTGTGATCACTGTGCCCAAAACAGCTCCCAAATATTTCTGCGCTCACAAGTTTTTGTCTGTTCACAAACGTCAGGTCCAGCAGGGTGATAGGTTGGAGTGGATGATCTTGGAGGTCTCTTCCAACCTAGTTGATTCTATGAACTTCTTCAACAATGACTCTTAGCAGGTATTTTGTGATCACTGTGCCCAAAACAGCTCCCAAATATTTCTGCGCTCACAAGTTTTTGTCTGTTCACAAACGTCAGGTCCAGCAGGGTGCCTTCTGTAGCTGGCTCTATCACCAGCTGTCAGGATGTTGTTCTTCACATGCTCTGGGAACCTTTGGGGCTGCTCACTTATTGCTTGTAATATTTCCAGCAGACTGCATGGAAGTTAAGTCTGCCAAAAGAACAAGGCCTAACAAACATGAGACTTCTTCCAGTTGCCTAAATAATGTCCCACAGAAGACATCTCTGTTTGCCCTGTAACTCTGATTTGTTTCATGATGTATGTGCCACATGCTGTGTATGAGGCAGAAATCCTGTGAAAAACAAAAAACACTGGATAATTATTTAATGAATACATATGGTAATGCATAAGGAACTAACTTGTAGGTGTAAGCAAGCATAATTCTGACATTTTTATACTTTAATGCTTGGTTTTATAGTAGTAATATTTTTTTAAAAAATCATTTATCAAGCTCTTGCATATAAACACACCTGTGATAATGCAACACCTAGCTAACATTTTTCAGCTAACAGTATCTCCTCTGTGTTGAGCAGGGTCTCAGAAAGGAGGTTACAGATGCTTTGTTTCTGAAATTTTGTTTCCAAGTCCTAGGTTTTTCATGAGACTCTCCCTCTTTTTGGGGAGACTTCTATTTTTTTTCTCAGGTGTGCTTGCTAGATGTTAAGACAGGGGTGGGAATTTAGAGAGCCCTCATCAGATGCTACATGCAGGGAGCACCTTAGCACTGGTAGGAAAAGTAATCTGGAATCTTCTTGTAGTTTAAAAGCTGGGGGAAAAATGATATGTCAGTGTCAAGAATATAGTGGCAACTTGTGGACAGTGCTTTGTGGTGATATAAACTTAGTTTAACTTAGGGTGTTGGTTGATTTTGTTTGGGATTTTTTTTCGGGTGTGAAGGGAAAATGACAACTGCCTGAGGATTTGTTTATCAACAAACTAAGGGGATATAATTGCTCTTTTACTATGTAGATATTAGGTTTTCATTTTTTCTCTTATCTTTTTCTTGCTCGCTCTCTTTTTAATAATGTGCACTGGGTTTTCTTGTATTAGCATGCTCAATGATTGATTCTTTGAGCAGTTTCCTTAAAAATTCATGTTGAGGCATAACCTGTAACAGGCAAAACTACAGTGTATCCTGTGTAAATCTGGCAAGTACAGGGAACTGTAACATTGTTGTAAGAAGTTACTAGTTGGCTTTAAGAATGCATGTTGCTCCCACTCTGCTCTCATGTAGGATTTGTAATAACTCCTATCAATTTCCTGACACTTAGTATTTAAAGGAACAGCTTTTGTTTCTGGCTTTGCTAAGCTTCACTCAATTGGCTGAAATCTTCCATGCTGAGTGATTGTCCTTTATTAACTGATTCTTCTAATAATGCTTAAAAGCAAAACAATTCATCATCTCCTAAGGGTCATGCTAGAAAAAAACACCACCGAACCCCAAACAAGCCTCCCTCCCCCCAACCCATTCTGACCTTTTATTCAAGTAATTGAAGTATTCCCATTCTTTGGATAAGGCATTTTAAAATTTGAGTATCAGGTGACTTTTTTTTCATTAGGGATATGCATTCTGTTGTTCAAAAATCTGCCCCCAAATGGTGCAAGTTATTAGTGTCTGAAAAATTAACTGACTTCTCTGATTTTTTGTATTAATGTTGAAAAATCTTGTTGGCACAGCAGCACTTTCCAAATAAGTACTGTTCTAAGCAGTGAACTGTGGTACAGATTCTTAGCTTTTGCTGTTCTTTCCCTGCTTATCCACAGTGCTGATTTGTTTGAATGTGGAAAACACAAAAACTGAGGTTGCAGGTGGCTGGAAACATGAACACCTGGACGATAAGACTGTTAGAGGGGAACCAGACTTAACACAGGATGGGGTGGGAAGGAGAGTTTGAAGGGCAGGATTTGAGAGGAGAGAAAGAGCTCAGTGTTCCTAAGGAAGTAACGACTGAACTGTGAGGACTGAATAAAGGAGTTAGTGGGGCAAATGCAAGTGTTCCTTAAGTAGAGATATGGGTGGAGCTGTGAAACAGTCTTAGCAAGAAGCTGACACAGAAGAATGTTTTTGAACTGGGTGTATATAGTCAAGGGAAGCAGTACAGGGATGGGAATAGGTGGGAAATATGCACTGAAAGAGGCCAGAGAGAGGAAGAAGAGCAAATTGCCTGATAAGCCAGAAGTACCAAACAAGGATGGACTAAGCAAAGAAGCATTGTTTTGCACACAGGAATTCATCTGTTTGAATTGTCTTTCTTTCACCTCACCTCCACCTTTTTTTTTTCCTTAAGCCAATGAAATCACGTAATTAAAAATATAATCAGAAATGTGGAGTACTTACTGTAAAAGTAAACAATAGAGAATTCCTAATTTTTTTTGCATCATATTGTGTGTGATAATATTGGAACAGATTTTGTTCATTTTGATTGCAAATATGACTAATCAGTGCTTTATCAAATCAGAATTTGGAGTATGTGGGGAAAAAAAATTAAAAAATGAACAGAAGACAGAAATATTTACCATTAGGAATAAAAATAGATTTCCAAGAGTGGCATTTTTACATTTTCTTCCTGTCTGATTTGCAGCCTCTTTCCCTTCATATTTTTCTTTCATTTTTGTTTCAAGGTGGAAAATTATTGATAGAACAGACTTTACAGACTTTCGAATAGTCTTTGATTCTTTTCTAGAGCAGATCCTTCCTTGTAAGGTGAATGAAGATAAGGCCTGAAGGTGGGAAGAGGATGTTACACAGTAATATTATAATCTGAGGACTTTGTCAGAATCCTAGAGTGCAAGGGGCACTTACTAACTTCTGACTGACTTTACAAATGTAATCTTTCAGCCTGGGTGTGTTGAATTTCCTGGTAGACATCTAGAAAGTTTTGACTTGATGCACAGAAAAAGTAATGTGTGAATATTTATTGATGTGAACTTTTGTGCGTTGAGTGTTCTATTTTAGATGTTTTTTAAAAGTCAAATCTTAAAACTTTTTAATGATAGAAATTTTAACATATGGAAATGCATTTATTATAATATCTTTTAAAGCATTGCCTTGTAAACCAGCTGTCACAATGTAGTAAGGAAAATTTTTAATCTTAATTTCTACATCATAAAAAGGAATTGAAATGAGATCAGGAAAGGACTTTGTTGTTGTAACACTGCTGTTGAACAAGTCAGCTTTTCTGTGTCAATGTAAGATGTGGGCATGCAAAATGGAACTCCCAGCTCCTGTAGTGCTGTCTGAAAGAGATCCATATTGGTTGTTCAACAGAAGACAATGGAGAGACTTGTGCCTCTTGAAAAAGAGTTTAAATAATTTATTTGGTAATCATGTTATCACTTTTTTTTCTTTTTCCCTCCATTCTAATCAAATTTCTTTGCACTGTGGTGTAGTGCTCCTTTGACAAGAGAAGGGAATACTCACTACCCCATAAAGTCATAGAGTCAGTCAGCTACTCTGATGGATAGTGCCAAATGCATATTTGGGCAGAGAAATTTGTGTGCTTGTTATCCTGGATAAGTGCTCTTCCTCTGTGCTGAGACTTTTGAATGAAGGATTCAAGGCACTGACAAGTACACAGTGTTAAGTATTTAATTTTGTGCATTAGGCATGCATACAGCATGACTGGACTTTCCTAGTCTGAAGATACTGCCCAGGTTGAGGTGTAAAACAGGTGGGTGTGGAGGTGCTTAATTGTTCAAAAATAGTGGCAGTTCTGATGTGCACCAAAGCAAAGCTCTAGGTGAACTTTACTGGTGATAATTTAAGTGACTTAATGGTTTATGGAGTTGTAGGAACACACTGTGCACTTTAGGGTCACTGTATAAAACACTCTTTATAGTTAAGGCTCTGCATATTTGCTTGCTGGAATAATTAACTCTGGTTCTATCTATTATGATGTGATGTTTAGTCATGTTACAGAAATAGATAATCTTACTACTGAAAATATAATTTTAAATACTTGAGTAAGTACTATTTAATATGGTATAGTTTAAATTCTGTTTTGTCTGAAATGCTCTGGGTATCATTACATGACCAAGCCATTGTAGTAGGGGAAGGTAAATATTCTCAGTTTCTACATCTTACTGTAACCGTAGCCTACAATCTAAGAGAAAGAATAATGGAGATAAACTACATTTGTTTAGTGATACGTTATTATATTGAATTAGTAGGCTTCTGAACAGGTTTTCTCTCTTTTTCTGTAAATATTTGTGTTTATCCCTGACAAGTCCTTTTTTTTTTTTAGATTTACAGTAGACATGATCTCATGGGATTATCAAGAAGAGAAATTACTCAAAGAAATCTTACCAAAAAGCACTGTAGAAGGACTTTTGAGAATCTGATGTAACTTCTTAAATCCTGATAATTTGAAATTATTGCATGCTCAGTTATAGTGACTGTTCAATTGTTTATATATAGCTTATCGCAGTTGCACATAACCTGGTTTAAAGTTAACCTTGTTTCGTTGCTAGTTAAAGAAGGCTGATTTAGTTTGCTTCATTTATGGGCTGAGTGTATATGTACAGTTATTGGAAGTCAGCTGATGCACATTAACTTCAGAGTCTAAGCTAATCAATTTGGCCAAAGAGGACTGACAATCCATGTCACCCTGTGTAAATTTTTGGAGAGAACAGTGTTTGAAACAATACTGTTGAAAAACCTCCTGCCTGCCCTTAATTACTGACACAGGTGTGAGTCTGAACAAGTGTTTTGAGAAGAACAGTAAAAGTGGGTAAAATATCTCATTCAAAAATGTGTTGATTTTGAAATCCTGTTAGATATAATAAGGTTTGTTATAAGCAGATAACTATTTTAAACAAGAACATGAAAACCTTATATGAGCATCAGTAAGTTTGCAGATGGCACCAAGCTAAGAGCAGGTGTTGATCTGTTGGAAGGTAGGAGAGCCCTGCAGAGGGACCTGGCCAGGCTGGATGGGTGGGCAGAGGCCAATGGGATGAGATTGAACAAGGCCAAGTGCAGGGTTCTGCACTTTGACCACAACAACCCTAAGCAGCTCTGCAGGCTGGGGACAGAGTGGCTGGAGAACAGCCAGGAAGAAAGGGACCTGGGGGTACTGGTAAACAGTAGGCTGAAGATGGGGCAGCAGTGTGCCCAGATGGCCAAGGGAACCAAAGGCATCCTGGCCTGCATCAGGAACAGTGTGGCCAGCAGGACAAGGAAGGTTATTCTTGCCCTGTACTCAGCACTGGTAAGGCCACACCTTGAGTGCTGTGTCCAGTTCTGGGCCCCTCAATTCAAGAAAGATGTTGAGGTGCTGGAAGGTGTCCAGAGAAGGGTGACAAAGCTGGTGAGGGGCCTGGAACACAAAGCCTATGAGGAGAGGCTGAGGGAGCTGGGGGTGTGCAGCCTGGAGAAGAGGAGGCTCAGGGGGGACCTCACTGCTGTCTACAACTACCTGAAGGGAGGCTGTAGCCAGGTGGGACTTGGTCTCTTCTCCCAGGCAGGCAGCAACAGAACAAGGGGACACAGTCTCAAGTTGTGCTGGGGGAGGTCTAGGCTGGATGTTAGGAGGAAGTTGTTGGCAGAGAGAGTGATTTGCCATTGGCATGGGCTTCATAGTGTAGTCACCATCCCTGAAGGTGTTGAAGAAATGACTGGATGAGGCACTTTGTGCCATGGTCTAGTTGACTGGACAGGGCTGGGTGCTAGGTTGGACTGGATGGTGTTGGAAGTCTCTTCCAACCTGGTTGATTCTATGATTCTATGATATAGCTTCCATACTTACACTGTTTTGAAAAGAATGAAGATAAGAAGGTACACATACTTCAGTTTCAAAGGTAGCCTTATGGAAAGAGCATGGGTTAAGGAAGACATTAAATTTGCTCTACGTACTCAGATTTTTATTTTTTTTTTAAAGTAAAATTACATCCACCTGATGTGGAAGTTTAGTTTTATGTGTTATTATAATGAATGAATATTCTGTAAATCAAATTATGTACGTGTTCATTAATGGGACTTCATGTCAATTTATGCTTTAAAATTATACCTGTAAAGTTCCATTGAATTTACACAGGCATAATTACATGATAGATACAAGCATATTTGCCTCCTGAAATAAGCGAAAATTCTAGGTAGACTTAAAATAGCTTAGTTTCTAAATGTTAGGTTATTCTAATACAGTAAAATATTTATTTGTTGAACTTAATGTTTGTAGCAGTAAATAGTCTTGTATACACCAAAACTATTTAGGAAGGTTTTTTTTTTGTTTCCTTTAACACACAATAAATTTGTAGATTAGATTTACCTCGTTGACACCAAGAGTAGCTTTAATGATTCTATTGCAGTTACTTAGTATTATTCTATGGCTAATTTGAGTTTTGTTATAATTATTGTCAAGCATTCTATCAATCCTTGCAAGTTAAGGATGTTTGGGAGGGATGGTTTGCTGATGTATTGTGGCCTGAGTGCTAATAGCTAAGATGTAGTGGTAGACTCCACTTGCTGTGATTTCTGTGCAATGACTTTGTGAACTGGACATAGTTAAATATATTCAACACTCCTATAGCTTACTAACATACTAATCAGCGGTATGTTTGTATGTTAGTTAATAAGCTTCATTTTTTTTTTTAATCATCTGTTTAAGAGTTTTTTTTATGAATGATTGGGTATTAACTCACATACCTGTCCACTAAAAAGCACAAAATCATGTTTCAAAATTTGCCTTTAAATATTTCAGAAATAAGAAATGACTGCTTGTCAGCAAGTGGTTTAGAAAATCTAGAAGAGGATGTTTGCTCAAAGTAAACAGTAGGAATAGTTAGGAGTGGGGGAGCGCAAATTCCTCATAATGCACACCTGGAAAACACAAATACAAGTGGATATTATGTGAGGTAGCAGTTTAATGTTACAAACAGGCTCCAGGCCCCTCACCAGCTTTGGTGCCCTTCTCTGGACATGTTCCAGCACCTCAACATCCTTCTTGAATTGAGGGGCCCAGAACTGGACACAGTACTGAAGGTGTGTTCTGACCAGTGCTGAGTACAGGGGAAGAATAACCTCCCTTGACCTACTGGCCACACTGTTCCTGGTGCAGGCCAGGATGCCATTGGCTCCCTTGGCCACCTGGGCACACTGCTGGCTCATCTTCAGCTTACTGTCTATCAGTACCCCCAGGTCCCTTTCCTCCTGACTGCTCTCCAGCCACTCAGTCCCCAGCCTATAGCACTGCTTAGGGTTGTTGTGGTCAAAGTGCAGAACCCTGCACTTGGCCTTGTTCAATCTCATCCCATTGGCCTCTGCCCACCCATCCAGCCTGTCCAGGTCCCTCTGCAGGGCTCTCCTACCTTCCAACAGATCAACACCTGCTCCTAGCTTGGTGTCATCTGCAAACTTACTGATGCTGGACTCAATCCCCTCATCTAGGTCATCTATAAAGATATTGAACAGGACTGGGCCCAGCACTGATCTTTGGGGAGCACCACTAGTGACAGCTGCCAACTGGATGTGGCACCATTCACCACCACTCTCTGAGCTCTGCCATCCAGCCAGTTCTTGATCCAGCACAGAGTGAATCTGTCCAAACCATGAGCTGCCAGCTTGGCTAGGAGCTTCTTGTGGCAGACAGTGTCAAAGGCTTTGCTGAAGTCCAAGTAGACTACATCCACAGCCTGCCCCACATTCACCAGGCAGGTAACCTGATCATAAAAGGAGATCAGGTTGGTGAGGCAGGACCTGCCCTTCCTAAACCCATGCTGGCTAGGCCTGATCCCTTGGCCATCCTGTAGGTGCTTTGTGATGGCACCCAAGATGACCTGTTCCATGACCTTGCCTGGCACTGAGGTCAGGCTCACAGGTCTGTAGTTTTCTGGCTCCTCCTTACGACCCTTCTTGTGGATGGGTATCACATTGGCCAGCTCTCAGTCTTTGGGGACCTCTACAGTGAGCCAGCACTGCTGATAAATGATGGAGAGTGGCTTGGCCAGCTCAGCTGCCAGCTCTCTCAGCACCCTAGGGTGGATCCCATCCGGTCCCATGGACTTGTGAGGATCCAAGTGTCTCAGCAGGTCCCTTACTGCTTCCTCATGGATTAGAGGGGGACTGTACTGGTCCCTGACTCCATCCACCACTTGAGGAGTCCAGCTGTCCTGGAGACAACCTGTCCCACTAGTGAAGATTGAGGCAAAGAAGGTGTTAAGCACCTCTGCCTTTTCCTCATCCTTTGTCACTATGTTCCACTCTCTGTCTAACAAGGACTGGAGGTTGTCCTTAACAGGTCAGAAACTCAGTGATTTGGTGGTCCGGATGAATGGCTATCAAAGAGTAGTGTCCCTGCTTGTGTACATTTCACCTAAACATGAGGACGAACTTTTTTGAACTGAAGGGGTGGAGCATTGAACAGGTTGTGCAGAGAGGTGGTACATCTCAAGTCACTCAAACCCTGCCTTGATGCAGTCCTGTGCAACCTGCTCTAAGCAAACGTGATGTGGTGGCAGGGCTTGGGCTAGACCAACTCCTGTCACTCTGTGATACATTCTATTACATTTGATGTAAAAATGGAAGAGTGAGAACTAGCTGCTCCTTCTTGCTATGTTAGTATGTATGTTAGTCTTGATGCAAGTTTAAGGTAGTTGAGGCCTGGTCTGCTTCTGGTTTATCTTAAAATGATGTGTGAATAAGACTAGAAGGGTACCATACTTCATTTTTAATTGTTTGATATTTCCAGAGTATTCCCATAAATCTGTGTGGTCTCTGTCTTCTTTGTGCTAAAGTAGTTATGAGTTGGGGGAGGGGAGAAAGGCACCTTGATTCTATACCTTCTACAATGGCGAAGTTGCAGAGAACTGAGAATCTTCTCCAAAATGAGCTTGTGACTTCTGAAATAGCTTCACACTGGAAAGACCAGGTTAACTCTCTAAAAGATAGATGTTATCACCTGCAGCTCCGAGAATACTACAGTGATCAGTTTTAGTTTTCCTTCAAAGGTACTCCACTACCAGTAATTATTGATATTGGTGCTGTGGTTTTCATCTTACTGTGTACACACTCATTTTCATTCATCTCTGAATTACGGTAGGCAAGCAACCCTAACTGTATTTTTGTCACAACAAGATGACCTGCAATACCGAGCACAGTTACTTAAGGATATCCTTGAATGTTTAAGTAATTAAAAGATACAGTGATGGTAATCCAGTTTCTCTTGAGTTTTAATGCTTTTTTTTTTTTTTGTAACACAGGTAAATCTCTATGACACTTCAAGTATAACTTGCCTGCATTTTAAAGTCCATCCGCTTGCAAAAAAAAAAAAAAGTAATGTTTCATTGCAATTTTTTGCAGTTAAGCGTTATAGGAATAAAATACTCAGCATGCAAGCCTCAGAGAAATTGAGGACTATAATTAGCTCTCTGTTTCACAGTAGTGAGTTTTGGATCCTTAAGAAAAGATGGTCATCATTTCAAGTGAAGTGCCTGAAGAATAAAGTATATGGAAGACAAGCAGAACATCTGTGGTTTAGATATAGGCAGAGTTGGAGGGATTCAGTGTTGATAGTCTTGGCATGATCCCATGAGGTCTAATCTTTGATCAAGAATGCTTTCTGTAATGGCCGCGTGAATATTCAGTAACTGAAATTGGGAACTCCTTAACTAAACTAAAACAAGCCTGTTATGCTGAGACTTAGTTTTCTGCATTTTTAAAAAGTATCATTCTTTTGAATTAGTAAAGTCTTGCTCATCTCTCCCCTTTCCTACCCTGTTTCCACTTTTGAAATTGGCTGTTTAATCACTAGCTTGAAATCCAGTGAAGAGGACACATAAATTAAAATCTTTCTTGTCCTGTTTTCACTTTGGAGCATTGACAGAAGAGTTAGGTTGGGTGGAACTTTCTCTGGTTTGTGTGTTATAAGAGATTAACAAATGAGACCTTTGCAAGTGTGTGATGCGAGCAAGATGTAGCATCTTTAGTCCCTTTCTCACTTTGCAAATTATGAACAGATATATGTAAATATGTAGGTTTGTGAGAAAAACCAAACAATTTCTGAGGGAGTGCATTTTTTTATTTGCAATAATTTTGTAATTAGTTTTACTGTATTGCAGTGCTCATTTAAAATTATTTATAAATTATTTGGGAATGATGACTTTCAAAATACATCACTAAAAGAAATCCTGGAAATCTTTTGCTTGGCTGAAATCTGTGAACAGTGGATGCAGCTCAGATTGGGAGCCCACCTAGCTTGAGAGCAGCACTGTGGAGAGGGACTTGGGGGTCTTAGTGAACAAAAGGCTCACCATGAGCAAACTGTGTCCTGTAGTGACAAAGAAAGCCAAAAGGATGCTGAGTTGCATTAACAGGAGTATCACAAGTAGGGATAAGGATGTCATTCTCCCACTCAGTGCTTGTCACTCCGTACCTCGAGTACTGTGTACAGTCTTGGTCCCCATTGTACA
This sequence comes from Pogoniulus pusillus, assembly GCF_015220805.1. Classification (NCBI taxonomy): domain Eukaryota; kingdom Metazoa; phylum Chordata; class Aves; order Piciformes; family Lybiidae; genus Pogoniulus; species Pogoniulus pusillus. Next base: position 9,124,136 of record NC_087309.1, on the reverse strand, counting down.
AGAAGGATGTGAGCAGGCTGGAAAGGTTCCAGAGAAGGGACTCAAGAGTGCTCAGAGGACTAGAAGATCTGTCATATGAAGGAAGACTGAGAGAACTGGGTTTGTTTAACCTGGAGAAGAAAATGCTTAGGGGAGACCTTATAACCGTGTGTAAGTACATGAAGGGTGGCTATCATAGGGAGGGAGACTCCCTTTTTGCAAAGAGTCACAAGATTAAAGACACGTGGGGTAACGGGTACAAGTTGCTACTGGGGAGATTCAGACTGGATGCCAGAATTTTTTTTTCACCATTCAAAGTATTAGACATTGGAATAAACTCCCAAGGAATGAAGTGAATTCCTCAAGATTAGATGGTTTCAGGGCCCAGCTTGACAGCGTGTTGAGCCATCTTATTAAACTGTATTCTTATCCTGAAAGTTTGGACTAGATGATCCTTTAGGTCCCTTTCAGCCTGGTGTTCTAGGACTCTGAAAAACAACCTAGAATTTTCAGTATAATTGAACAGATAACTCTTCATAGATCTTTTTTCCCAATACACTTCTTGTGTCTTTGGCCTTTTTGGAAATAATTTTAGTTGGAAAAGATTTTTAAGATCATTGAGTCTGTTATCTTTATCTTATGCTCTAGATTAGTCTAGAGTAATAAATTGTCTCTTCTCTTAGCTATAATATGAAGTAGTGTGAAATGTTTTACAGTTTTCTACTCCAAAGTAAAAATACTGTATGACATCATGGATCAAATTTCAGGAAAAACAGTTAGATTAAGATTTTAAAGTGATATTTGAGGGGAAAATATCAAAGAATGTTATATGAGGAATTACTGTGTAACAGAATTGTTTGATTTTAGAAATACTGTAATGGTATAAAACTGAAACATCTTAGTTCTGTTATTCTAAACTAAAGTCTATTTAAATGGAAGCCTTTCCTAAGCTATGTCCACTTTGACAAATTACATTTTACAATGAAGCATTCTAATGGCAAAAAAAATCACAGTCCGTTTAGAACAAGCCTTTCCCAGGACATCTGTCTGGTACAGAGGATCTGCATTAATCCTTTCTCTTCAGCCATTAATGGTGAGGAAAGTGAGATTTTTCACTAGTATCTCTCCTCTGTACTTTATTTATAGGGCGGTTGTATGCTGTAATGTAATCTGAATAATGTTCATCATCTTTGGACTTTCTGGTTTTGTGCATGTACAACATAGCTGCTATAAGATCTCTTTGAGATCTTGAAAGTGCTTCTTGCATTTCCTGTTATTTTCTGGATTCTGTCACAGTCCACTTCAGAGAGCCTCAAACAGCTTGGACCTCATGGGTTATTTTAAAGTTTGAAAAGGTTACAGGAGATGGCCTAGAACTTCTGAATGAGGTTCAGTTGTCTTGGCACTAACAGGGATTTTTCTGATGTTCCTTTAGCAAACAAAAACTTTGCTTATCAGATGTGAATTTTGAAAATGCAAGGCAGTGTTAATGTGTCTATAGTTCATTTCTCAATCATACTGCTATTAGGGTTTTTTTGGTCATACTCATATAGCAGGACTGTGGTCATATGCACCTTTCCATTTTCAAGACTGCTACATCTAAATTTCCTTAATTATTAAAAAATACTATATGTGCAATGATTGTATTAAGGCTAGCTAGGGAAATTATGGTAGTCAATGAGGTATAGCTTTATAGGTGAATTTTCTAATTTCTTGTAAAATAAAATTGGCAGTTTAGTCATACAAGTTTGACAGTGGGGAGCATAAAAACCATTAATACAAGGTTTGGTGCATAGTGCATAATTAAGTTAGTATCTATTTTCGGAGTATGGGAGCTCATTAGGAATGACCATGCATAGTCAGTGCACACTCTTGTTGAATAGTTTTTTTGTTTAGTCACTGTTTATCTGAGCTACCTTCTTCACAACAGGTGGAGCAGGAGTTTTGAAAGCTACTAAAATTAAGCTAGTTTATTAAACCTTTTTTTTTTTTCAGAACTGTTGATTTTTATTTTTATTTTTTTTTAGAAATAGCTGAAATACAAGGCTGTGACCTTCTCACTGTCTACCACTGGAGAAGTAAGGGGAAATGTTTTTATTCAAAATTGATAAATAAAAGCTTTCTATCAAGCTGTTTTTTTTTTTATTGGTTGTTTTTTTGTTCATTTTTCGGGGGTTTTATGGTAGGAATCCTCCTTAACACTGCACTTCTACAGCTGTGAAAAGGACAGTCTCTAAAGAGCAAATTAAAAAGTTGTGATAGCATTGTTGCTTGCAGGCATTACATACTAAACAAAATACTGACTGCTGAGAAGTCTATTCTGGTTTATGTATTTCCCCTTTGTTTTGTGTTTGTGGTGAAAAATGTACAGGTTTGTGTTTGTCATAAATCAGGTTACCAACATGTTGTATGCAAGAGTTTAACTGAGAATAATGAAATCTGAAATCCTCTAATAATTTTCTGGTTCCACATAATTTTTTTCTCTTAACCCTCATTTTGAAGTTGCTTGCTTAGCCATGCCTGTAACTACTGCTCTAATTTGCCTAAACTAAAACAGTCATTAATTTAGCTATTGTTACAAGGGAAGTGTTACTGGCCAGAAATTTTTCTTATGGGCTCTATAGCATTAACCCTGCTTGTGTTACCAGTTTGGGTGTATGTCTGTATACAGTACTAAGAGAATTGACAAATGCGTGATTTGAAAAAGAATTTGAGTACCAAGTAGAAAAAAATGCCTAACAGACAGTCAAGCTGTGACTCCTAAAATTCCTTCTGATTCTTAGCAGCCTTTCAGAATGTTTTGTTTGAGTATGATCATAGAATGGTCTGAATTGGAAGGAACCTCCAAAGATCATCTAGTCCAACTGCCTCTGCAGTAAGCAGGAGTATGCTCAACAAGTTCTGATTCCCCAGAGCCCTGTTGAGCCTCACCTTGAATATCTCCAGGAATGGGGCCTCAACTACCTCCCTGGGCAACTTGTTCCAGTGTTCCACTACCATCATGGTAAAGAACTTCTTCCTAATGTCCAGTATAAATCTACTTTTCTCTAGATTGAAGACATTGCCCCTTGTCCTATCACTACAGGCCTCTGTAAACAGTCTCTCTCCATCATTCTCATAGGCTTCCTTCAGGTACTGGAAGGCTGCTATTGTGTCTCCCCAGAGCTTTCTCTTATCCAGGCTGAACAACCTCAGCTCCCTCAGCCTGCCTTTATAGTAGAGGTGTTCCAACTCCCTGATCATAGATCCTGCTCTGGCAGGGGTGTTGGACTTGATGATCTCTTTGGGTCCCTTCCAGCCACTCACATCCTGTGATCATTTTTGTGGTACTCTTCTGGACCCACTCCCTCAGATCCATGTCCATCCTTGCATTGAGGGCTTCAGAGCTGGATGCAGTATTCTAGGTGAAGTCTCACTGGAGCAAAGTGGCAGAATCACCTCTCTTGATTTGCTGGCCGCTGTTGGCCAGTTGCCTTTTATTCTGTTTTCGGAAAATGTGGGCAGCATACCTCACTGTGTTGAAAATTACTTTTCTTTTTTTTTTCTATCCAGCCATTAAGTCACTGAGATAGGTACTATGAGACCAGATCTCTATACTTCAAGTTACTTGCCTAATAAAACAGCTTTTCAAGTTCTTGGCTTGAAGAACAAGTGGGTAAAACATGGTAACATGATGTAGAAAGGTGACAATCATTGCAAAAGGTAAAAACTCAAAGCTTTGCAGCTTTTGAGAGTTTGCAGCATATTATCAGCAGGGTGCTGGCTGAGTATTATACACAGCTTATGCCTTACAGCTCTTAAAAATGGATGACTGATACAAAATTGTTAAGAAATAACCTTTTTCTACCTAATGCTTGACAAATCTTGGGCACATTGTGGCCGGAATGGCGACAATTAGCCTTTTTTTAAAATACTTTTTAAAAAAAAATTTCACCTCTAGAATTTTCATAAACTCATTTTGAGAAATGACATACTATTCAATATTTGTAAAGAATGTGTTCCTACAGTCTATTGGTGAAGCTCTGCCTTAACCATGTATTTTAAGTTTAACTTCAGATTTGACATTTGTTTAGTGTAGGTTTCACTGAATTCTTCTATAAGGTTACTTACCTCACACAAATTATACCTTAATCTCAAAAAAGTTTGGTAGTATTTGAGCCAATCTTAAAGATTATCTCTGTTTTTACAGCCAAAGGCTGACTTTCAGTGCTTGCTTGTAATTTTTCAGAAGCATCAGCTGCTGGAAAACACAGGCTGAAAGTGGTAAAAGTGAGGGGAAACTTTCTAGGCAGTTACATTGCTTTTCAGAAGGATTAAAGCCTCCAACAAGTGTTACAAGCTTAAGAATTAACTGAAAAAGAAAATTTATCACGAGCTTTAGGATAAGAAGGGTGTTTTTCTTTGGGCATTACCTAATATGGAACCTGTTCTTAATTTCAATCTATTGCTAATTGAGCTCTATTTGATTGTGAATAGTATAGAAACTGACATGGCCTATGATTATTACTGGTCAGGAAAGAAAAAAATAATTGATAAAATACTGCATTTGACCTTATTGCTGTCTACAACTACCTGAGGGGTGGTTGTGGCCAGGAGGAGGTTGCTCTCTTCTCTCAGGTGGCCAGCGCCAGAACAAGAGGACACAGCCTCAGGCTGGAGGTGAGGAGAAAGTTCTTCCCTGAGAGAGTCATTGGACACTGGAATGGGCTGCCCGGGCAGGTGGTGGAGTCGCCATCCCTGGGGCAGTTCAAGGCAAGGTTGGACGTGGCACTTGGTGCCATGGTCTAGCCTTGAGCTCTGTGGTAAAGGGTTGGACTTGATGATCTGTGAGGTCTCTTCCAACCCTGATGATAATGATACTGTGATGATACTGATGATACTGTGATTTCAGTGTTAAAAATTTGAAGTGCATCCAGTAACAGCAGAATACTGGAAGCAGTTCTTAGAGCATTGTGCTCTGGAGCCAATTTTTAAAGGTTTTCTAATTTCTACTATCTGTGGTTTTAAAATGAAGTTTACTTCTCTGAAGATCTTCATGTGACCAAGGAATTGCACGGACCATACTCTTGCACAATTATTGCAAAATTTCCAGTGACCTGGGTTTCTCAGTTAATACTTGTGCAGCTTCCATCCTGTAAAGAAGGCTGAAGTATGCTTCCCCCATCATACAAGAGTGGGGAAAGTACAAGTGGTACACTGGTGATCACCTATTTTTAAAAAATGAAAAATAACTCATGTTCTTCATAATTCTTTGCAGTACCATATAAATACAGTGAATGCCTACATTCAACTGTATTGTCCACTGTAATTATATCAATCTGAGGCCAGCTATTTTCTTTAGCGTTACTCTGTTCAGTGGACAGCCTGACTTCCAGCTCCAGGGTTTATTTAATATTTTATTACAGTTTTCAGATTATGCATGTTCTGTTCATCATTATCCCCTTGTAATCAAGGGGGAAAAGAGCAACAAAGCTGAAGTGCAGAACTTCTGACATGGTTTCAAAGTGCTTGTTCTCAGTAAATTTTGGTCATATGAATAAATTTTGTGATGCTTGCTTCCAAAAAAGATGGAGGCAGGTACAAGGATGATGTCATTGCACAAGCCTAGTTCTTGTTCACAGAATTCAAAGGAAGGATGGCAACAGTTACCTACAGTTTAATAAAGTTCTTTCCAGTCCATCACATCTTACATTGATCATGCATATTTGCCTGTGTGGTCAAAATTAATAATAAACTCAGATTCGTAAAACTCATAAAAAACTGCTTAAAATTCAGACAACTTTTACTCCTTGAAAGGCTGGTGAACAAGTCTGCAGTACCCATAATATTTCTAAGAAATATTGCTACTTAAGCCCATGCTTTTCATACCACTTCATAAAAGTGCTGCTTATTTTCTAGCATTTATTAGTGCTGTTATTTGTGAATCATAAATTGTCTTGGGTTATTAAGCTTTTTGAAGATAACTATGTGACATTATTTGACATGTATCAAAATATTCCTGAAACTTTGTCTAAAAGATTTTACTGCCTTGAAGGCACTTATACATATTGTGGATCTGAAGGCAGTAAGATTGTCCATGGAGTAGAATTCAGGTTAGAGAAGAGCTTACCCTTAATATCTGAAATAGGAATCTGTACAGCATTAGCTGTTTTCAGTGGACAGTAAGGATTAAATTCAAAGTATGTGTTATATTTATAAGTGCTTTCTGCACAATGATGCATATTGAGTAATGACACACAGATCTCAACTGTGAGTTGTTTCAGCCAGTCTGTTCTTCCTTCCAATGACTGCTAGTGTTTTGTTGGCAAGTGAAACATGAAGTAGAGTTTGTTAGTTCTCTGGGGACCACCAGAGGAAATTCTTGTACGACATAAAAATAGAAATTTTGATGATTTTGCCCATTTCTTGGTCTACATTCCTGGTAAGTTGCTTAAGTCTTAAGTATTTTTCTCTACTGTAGTACTTAGAGAAGAAGAGTAGAGCTTATCAGTGTTGTTTTGCTAATGTACTGCAGAACAGTTTAAGGTAAAATTTCATGGGTTCTGCAGAGCAGCATGAGAAACATTCTTCAATCACCTAATTTTATTTTAATAGTAGACATTACAGTGCTTGTATGTCTTTATTTTTATGTAGATATATGATATTATTTTAAATCCATCTAATTTTACTTTTTTCTTGCACTTGATTTTTCACATACTGATAGTTAAATAATTATCCTGCCGGAAGTTTGTACTAGAATAGCTGAAGGCTTTTGTCAGGTGTTTGGGATCATCTGAGGTGTTTGACAGTGGTCTGTGGAATGTGAGTGCTTAAAGTGACTCATTTCTCCTTATCCACTAACTCTTGTTAACATGGTAGCAACAGATGAAACAATTACTCGCTTTAGATGATCAGACAGTCTCTGTAGTACTTGAAGGTGAGAAGTTTTTCTTTAGAGTGTCTTTTTGAGCACTGATATTCAAGTTCCCATGACCTTTCTTTGGTTCTGTTTGTTTTAATTTATAGCTTTTTGCACATATGTATCTGATGTCAGGTAAACATGCCAGGTTTAAATTACTACCGTACAATGTTTGGGCCCACTTCAGAAGTGGGCCTCCACAAACCTCATGAAGCTCTGCAAGGCACATGAGTCAGGGCAATCCCTGGTATCAATACAGGCTGAAGGATGAAGGGATTGAGAGCAGCCTAGCAAAGAAGGACTTGCAGGTACTGGTAGGTGAAAAGCTAGACATCGGTTAGCAATGTGTATTCACACACAGTCCTGAATGCCAACCATATCCTGGGCTATGTGAAAATAAGTGTGACCAGCAGGTTGAGAGAGGTGATTCTGCTCATCAGTTCTGCTCTGAAAAGATCTCAACTGAAGTACTCCAGTGTACCATGCTCTGGAGTCCTCAGCAGAGGGAAAAAATGGACCTGTTGGAGTCATTCCATAGGAAGGACACAAAAATGGTCAGAGGACTGAATCACTTCTCCTGCTGACAAGCTGAAGCGAGTTGGGGTTGTACAGCCTGGAGAAGGCTTTGGTGAGACCTTACAGACACCATCCGATTCTTGAAGGGTACCTACATGGAAGATAGGGAGGGACTCTTTATCAGAGAGTGTGGTCATAGTATGGAGGGTTAGAGTTTTGGGATGAAAATGAGTGATTTAAGATTAGAGATTAGGAAGAAATTCTTAACTGTGCAGGTGGTGAGGCACTTGGACAGGTTGCCCATGGTAAAGAGATTTGGAATTAGGTGATTAAAGTCCTTTTCAACCCAAGCCATTCTATGAGTCTGTGCTTCTAAGGATTTGAAAACAGCGTAAGACTGGATAAACTGAATTATTTCATTTGATCGTTGCTCTTAGAGATTAAATCACTTTCTCAGCACTGTTTCTGCTAGTCACTTACATTTATACACCACAGTATTGATCTCCTCTCCCAGGGAGCAGAAGGTGCAGGACAAATGTTAGTATTTCTGAAGTAGCAGTTTCTCTTCATCTGTGTGTGAAGCAGTGGGGACAGTGTCAAAGGAAACCTGGCTAATGAATAGAAGTGAGAGCAATGGAAACTACTAATACATAGAATAATTGCATTTGAGGAAAAGAAGTTTTTCAAAATAGTATTTTTAATGAGTTGCTGGGAACAACAGTAATAGGAAAGGAGGCACATTTGATTTTGTTTTAGTCACTCAAAATACACAGAAGGAAGCAAAAGAAGATAAAGAAATTATTAGTGCCTTTCTCCTGGTTCTTAATGCAGCTCTTAGTTACATATTTCTTCTCAGTACTCCCTTTCAGGATAAGATTATGTCATATCATTCTTACCCTCCTATTTATGTACTGTATTGTTCTTTGTCATCAACATGAATAATAAATTGGAGACAGTGCTGTGAGAGCTTTCAGTAGCAATAAGCCATTGAAACAGTTCAGCTGGTATATGGAACTTTATCCTGCGCTTAATGTCAGCACCTTTAGTGCTACTACTTTCAGCATCTCTGATTCTCAGGCTGTCCTGCATTAGTTGTTTTGTATAGTAATTTATGTTTTCTCTCCCTGTCTTGATATGTTAATTTAGAGAAAGTCATGGGACTGACTTGTCAACTGATCATGCTCCTTGCTCCAGTTTTTTTGTTTCTGTATTCAGTACTGTAAGCCATTTAAATTCATTTATATCATGAATGGTCTAAATTTAAAATACAGTGATAACAGTGGGTAATTCATACTCCTCCTTTTGTGTCTTTAATCCAAACATACAATGTGGAACACATATTTTGATGAAATTACTACATTAATGCAAAAGAAAATGGAAAGCTTCCTCATGTTTAAAGCATGCGTTTTCTAAAGTTCAACTTCATTGTCAGAATATGGTAGCATGTTCTTATGTATTGACAGAGGCACATTAGCACTTTTACTGTGTGTTGGTTTCAAAACTGCAGGAAGTCACATGCAGTTACCATAGCTCAGCTGACAGACAGTGGCCTGCAAAAGAGCCGTAAGCTAGAATATTGACAATATATGGAGGAAATATTGATGACTACAGCTTCTGTACTGAACTAAATTAAAACTTATCCAGTGATTCATCAAGAAAATTAATAGAATACATTCCTGAAACATGCAGTTTTCTAAAGTAATGAAAGAGTAGCTTGTTACCTCAGCTGTGTGACAGCCTTCTAAACTCAAAGCTGCAGTAACCTTTCAGTTTCTCCAAGTACACAAAGTAGGTAAAGTTCTGTTTACAAGTTGGTATGAACGGATTTGTACCTTGTGTATGATGATCAGCAAGTGTTCCATGTTTTTCAGGAATAATGTTCAAATGAGATTTCAGACATGGAGGATGCAAAAGACTTGTGAATCTAGGGAGTGTACTTTGTATGCAGAAGACACATGAAAGGGGCAAATTGTACAGGAGGTGGAATGAAGTGTGGTGTGAGACAAAGTGTGTAACCAATACATTCAATCAAGTGGGGAAAAAATATGCAAACTCTTGGAATATTTTGCAGCTGGCAATATTACAAGGTATAAATGGAGCTGTTTGAAGATAAAAGAGAAAAAGGTGGATTCAGAATGCCCTGAAGACAGTTGTAACAATTGATTATGCTGTGGACAATGATGACAAAATCAGTCTGGGACCAGAATGCAAATGACATGACCAGTTAAAAAGAGACGCTGGTAAACTGGAATGAATATGACAGGGCCACTGAGATGGTTAAGGGACTGAGGCAAGAAAGGCAGCAGGAGTATGTGAGGTAATTACATTCACTTGCCCTAGATAAGAGAAAGCTGGTGAGTATGTGTACAGAGGACAAGACAAGCTCCTTTGAGGTGTGCAACAAAAGCAGCAGCAGCAGCTCCTGTTGCAATAAGGGAAATACTGATTGAATTTAGCAGGAAAAATTAATCACAATTAAACTCTATCCTTGGAAGTATTAAGAACTTGACTGGGAAGGTCCTTGGTAGCCTGAACATAACTTTGAAGATGCTGCTACTTTGAGTTAGAGGGTTGGTCCAGAGGTCCATCCAAGGGTAAATAGATTTGATTTTGTGACGGCTTCCATTTAGAATAATTTTACTTATTGCAACAAAAGTTGTTGAGGAAAAGTGTTTTTAAAATACTGGACTAGTTCAGTCTTACTTGGATGACATACTCAATGTAATCCATGCATGAATGTAAAGTTTTGTTTCAATACAATGCTTATAAGTTTTTCACCCATCTGAATTACATAGTACCTCTCATGAATTTGATGAAGTTAATTTCAGCTAGATTAATATGTTCATCTAAAACAGTACCTTAAGTCCATTTTCAAATTTCTCTTACCTAATTTACTGTATTTGCATATCCAGTTTGTGAAGTTTTTTTAAATGATCAAGAGTTGTTGTACTGAACTATCTTGGGTAGTGTTATTTCCTACAGTGCGTTACTCAATCAATTATAATTCAAGTCAGTTTCTTCCTAATATCTTTATCTGCTGGTCCTCTGGATGGATATTTTTGTAGATAGATGTTCTATAGCTATCAATCAGTGGTGGTTTTTCGTTTGTTTGTTTGTTTGTTTTTAAAGAACATGTTTAATTGGGAAATTTGCCTTGATGACCTTCTAACCCAAACCATTCTGTGATTCTGTGATGGATCTACAAGCTGTTTAAAATGGTGAATTTGTTAAAAAGCTGTGAATTGAAAAAACAAGTCCATTATATCACTTGTAGATTTAAAGTTGCTATTCTCAATACGAAGAAGAGAATTCAGGAAAAAATTAATTGCCTTGAGAGCTGCAGAAATAGAAATGGACTGAAATTTGAATGCCAAATGTTGATACGTTTACAGATTCAGTACTAGAGTTTCTTCCATGATCAGGCAGCTTTTCAGATGGATAAGATGCAGGAATTATAAGATCTGTGTATATTAAAAAACTGCCTCTTGTAATAATATTAATCTGTCAGGAGAGGTGTGTCTGTGTAGAGCTGCTATATTGTTTGAGTTTATGCACTGCGATTGCATTGGTCTATAGTTCCTTTGTGCTCAGGAAAAAAAGTAATTGGATGATATCAAATGGACAGGATAGTAAGAGTGGGAAAATTTATGTGAAAACTTGCTTTGTAAGAGAAGACTCTCAGCATAACTTGCAATTCTGCATTCTGAACTAAATTGTTTGCATGGCTTCTGTGGTATAGCTGGCTCATGTCCAACTAGCTTAGAGTGTTTTCTGAGTGGTAATCTTAATATTTCACCTATTCATGCAAAATTCCCAAGCTTTTCTTCTCTCTTCTCCTGTTGCTGAGCTTGTGACTGTGGTGGTTGTTTTTTTTGCAAGCAATGATTCTGCTGTTAGATTTGTCAACTCTGTAAAACTGCTTGGGTTCTACAGCTCCCTCTCTAGGGGGTTGCTGATGCATGGTACAAATGAGCTCCCTAAATATTTTGGAAGGGTTTACATCTAGAGAGGAGAGGAGCTACAGGTAAAGACAAGGCAAGAAAAAGGGGACATAAGCTGATTCTGAATAATTCTGGCCCAGAAATGGATATGAAGCTGTAATGTGGAAAGAGTGAAGTTCTTTCATCATTCTTATTGGAAGGTAAAATGTTTAACTAGTTAGGGAAGACAAAACTGATGAAAAGTTTGAAATACATGATGTGATATAAATAAGGGGCTTAATGATCAGGGAAGTTCTTCTTAAGTAGTATAATAAAATGTTTAATAATTTCTCATGTGTTTAATGTAATTTACAGGTTTTGTCTTTCCACAAGTGTTAAAAGAAATGAAAATTTCATTACAAGATATATTTCGCTGTATCCAGTGGCATGGAATTGTTGTTATACCTTCTGCTACTGGCAATTTTAGTCTGTGCCTGTCCTTGAAAAGCAGCTTTATAGCTACCTTGTACAGATGGCCTTTTAAAGTGTATTAGTAACATGATATTTTAACATTGATAGCTAAAGTTTCTGTTAATTTCATGGGGTTTTTTTGTTTATTTGTTTTTCTGGGTGTATATAATAATTGCTGCTGCTAGAAGGTGTAGAACCCATGATTTTGCTCATTTGGAACTCAATATTCATACATTAAACTATTGGTGTTAATAGGATTACTGATTCCCTCTTAGGGTGTAGGTGAAGCAAACATTTATAGCATCAAACTCTTTTCATTGAAGGATTTGTGTGTGTATATTGCACAACCTAAAGAAGTGGCATGTTTGAAAGAAAGAACCTCATTTGTTGCTGTGGTTGTAGATAGGCACTTGGAAAAAACTGTTTGCTTTGCATGTTGCTTTTTCTTTGACAAAAAACTGATAAACGGCGTTGTAAATGTATAGTTGTACTGCTGTGAAAGCTGGGAGTTTTTTGAGAGGTGAGAATGGCATTGTGCTAAGTGATTCACAAAAATGTAGTTAAGACTCTGCTTCGGAAAGATTACTTTCTAAATGCATTTTGTGTTTTCCTCTGTCTTCATGTCTTTTTAGAGGGGCATTTGTTTGTGACTGACCACATTTCATAGGTTTTAGAAATGTGGGGAAGGGATGAGACTGGCTGAGAAGTTCTGTGTTCTATGGGTGAATTTTGTGGTAGAAGTGCCTAAAACCTTGAGCAGGTGTACCATTCATTTTCTGTACAAATTTGAAGAAAAACTGAAGCACCAAAAGGTGAATTTGACTAGATCAAAACCACTTCAATGAGATTCATTCTCCTTACAGGTATTTCTGGTGTTAGAGTTTTGCTTTTTTTTTTTTTTTTTTTTTTCAGTGTTTTCTGGTTTTCTTTCATCTTTCATGTGTTGAATTCTGAGATCTCATGCAAATTGCAGAGGTCATTGCCTTTTTCCACAGCGTTTTTGATCTTTGATTTTATTTGCGTGTATAGCAAATACTCTATTAAACTGAGCAAGTTGATTTTCTAAACAACTGGTGATTTTTTTAAATCATATTGCAGCTTATTGAAGAAAAATATTCTAGTGTGTTTCTGATTTATTTCTTTTTTGTTTTAAATTATCTTCAAAATGTTACATTTACCTCTGTCTTTTCAAAGTACTGATCAGCTTTTCATAAACCCTGATGAAACTGAAATTGTTTACCATCCAAAAGTGTACTCTGTTTAAGCCAAAGCCTTGTTTTGGGTGGAGTAAGTAGGGATGTTAAAATTGAAAATAGGCTATTTGATTTCTTTTTTGCTTTACACATTCTTCCCCTTCTCTTTAAAACAAGCCTCTGTGGAGAGTTTTTCTGCTTATTCTACGTTCTTTTTATATATGGCTTCACTGTATTGACCAAGTTTGAATTGTTGCTTCTCTGCAGAGAGAGAGGAAGCATTCTGATCCTGAGTGCCTCTAGATTATGCTCAGTAATTGTGGTGTTATTCTTTAACATGAAAGGAAACTGTGCGAACTCACCGTGTGCATTTGGAAGACACCTGAGATTTTGTTTTGGAGAGCAATTTTTTTTCCTGTGTAGTATGTACTGCGATTTTTTTTTAGTTGCTTCTTTGCGTAGAGTCATGCTTTAAAAAATCATTTGCAGTCAGCAAGTGTTCTGAATCAGCACTCTAGTATGCATATGTGAATATTTGTGCTGAGTCTCATGCTGGTATTTTGAAGAGCTGTGATATGTACTACAGACACAAACAAGGATATCTGCTGAAGGGTGTTATACTACTGAACATGTGTACAAACTTTTTTTTAATAGGCTTACATGGACCTTTTATATGATGCTGTTTGTGATGACATAGTAGGAGACCTCTCAAAGGGAGCTTCTTGTTTTCCCTCTGTACTTGTTGGCCAAAGAAATATAGTTTAGGTAATGCATATTTTGTTGTAGCCTACACTTAGAGTTTATTCTCATGTTTATAAAAAATACAGTGTATTAACAGCTTTTAGAGAAGAACATTGGAATTATGCTACTTTTTTCCTATTAATTTCTGAAGCTAAAAAAAAAAAAAATTAACATGAGCATCCATATTGTGTGCCACTGTGTTCTTAGACCCTTTTCCATTTCTGAAATCAATGGTGACAGCCCCCAAACCCCATCTTTTTTTGACGTGAATACAAGCAACTTAGATGCTGGGTTACAAGGTGAAAGCTCACCTAGAGTAATTTTTGATAATAGCTTTCAAGCAGTTCCTAAGAAACTCAGTTGTGGAGAGGTTCTTTATTCCAAATGCTGTTCACACTCATTTTCTGCTATAGATTTCTTTTGATAGTTGAAAATATCTGTTCTAACAGTTTAGATTTCTAGGTGTAGTTTAGTTTTTTTTTTCTTCTTAAATCCACTAAAGAAACAAAACTTCTTTTGTAATTTTATCAAGATACCTAACCCTTTGATTGGAGGTTAGGCATGTAAACTTCTGTTCAGATAATACTGGGATAACTGTACCTGGAAGGAATTGAATATTTTATTTTTTAACTTCTCTTTCTGCAAAGTTTAACCCTTTCAGTTGTGAAAAATATATGTAAATAAAACCTCAAGGTGGTAGTACAAGTTTGTATTTTCCAGTAGTCAATACCCAGGCACAATGGACCATGTATTGCAGTTTAAATGCTGCTCTAAAGTTTTGCTGTATGGGTAAGGCCTTTCACCTTTCCATCAAAGTTATCATGTGCTGGAAGGGAGAGAATGTCTAAAACTCTCAGCATTCATACCTGCAAACACAGATTGGTGATTTATTACATCTGTAGTTGTTTAGTTTTGTAAATCAGTTATTTAGAATGAGAGGTCAGAAAGCTTTTGGTTTTGGTGGGGAAGCATGATTATGATGTTTTCCATACATACTCTACTCACTGGTACAGCAGTATTCCTCATGGCCTTTTGCATTACATAGACATAAGATCCTTTCTCTATTCCCTCATAAATGTTTGGAAAATCCTTATTATACAGTACACAAGCAAATTTAATGTTTGAAGTTCATGGTGCCTCAGCAGTGGTGGAGGAGAAAGTCTTAAAAGTTATGTTTAGTTGTTCAGTTGTACAATGACAGTGTAATTTGGTTTGATAGTCAAGGAAAAATATCTTTTATTCCCTGTAATTTGACCAAAAAAATACGTCATTGTGTTTATCTCCTGCAATCATTATAGTGATACAATGTATGTCTCTATCAGAAGAAGCCATATAAAACTCACTCCCGTGATCTAATTCAATTTCAGTCTGATACATACAGCCAATATTATGTGGTGTTTTTTTGTTGTTTATTTTTCTTCTTAGGTTGGTGGGTTTTTTCCCTTTTTGATTTCACTCCAAGGCTGACAGTATACCGACAGTAGGAATTCACTGGGGAGAAATCTACTTGTGAGGGCGATGTAGATCAAAACATAGTAGTTTCTGTTACTGATCGAGTCTGAGACTTGTAGGATTTCGTGTCTGTCTACCTTCTTATAATCACTCTGTCCTTCCTGTCTTTTTCTTTCTTATTGCTTTCCTATGTGAAATAACATCTTGTGCAATATATGTACCATATGATAGTTTCAACAGAGTACACAGGATTTCACATTGCAGGAAAAACATCATTATTCATTCCTGCAAAAGTGAGTAGTAAATTTCTCAAAAAAATGAATCTTCAGTGTGAAGTTTCAAATGAAGAAATCTTAGCACAGCAAACAAATCACTAGCTTCAGAGGAAGACACCAGAGAGATCTTACTTCAAGTAAACCCCAACAAACCAAACAAAATCCTGACACTCTCAAGCCCAAATAAAATCCTGCCCTATGTTGGTGGAGAAAAGAGAAGATTTTTAATAATTAAGATGCAAGGTACTTTATTGAAAGATAAATTGTCCTGTTTGCTTGGAGGTATGTGATGTAAGTTCATGCACTTGAGCCCTGTGGTAATAACTTGTAAAAGGACAGCATATTAGCAAGAACTGCTGTTTTTTAAACACAGGTTCAAAATACCTTGATGCTTTTTAGAAAGCACAGCTATATAAAGTTTACACTTTTGAAATGCTGTGTACTTTGAAGAAATTGCAGGATTCTGTGTCATAGTATTAAGCAAGAAACAGCAATAAAAATTTAAGAGGAAACAAATTGTCTTCTTTGTGTGCTTTTTCCTGCTAAACATTTGACTGTAAAGCTAGCAATATGCATTATTAATTTAATAAATACTGTTTCTTATTTATACTGTGTTTTCTCCACTGCAGACATCCTGCTACCTATTGAGGATGTTTTGGAAAACAGAAATATTGAACAGAGTAAAATATTTCTTCGAATAGGAATGAATGTAAGGGAGCAGAGTTATGTAGATTTGAGAATTACAGAATGTTTGACCATTACCTGTTTTTGCAGTTGTCATCTCATACTAATGTGATTTATCATATTTATCTGTCAGAGCAATGTCATATCATGCCAATCATAATGGCACTGTTAACATACCTGCCCTGGTGAAGCTGCACAGGGAATACTATGTCCTGTTCTGGGCTCCTCAGTTCAAGAAGGACCTCAGGGAACTGCTTTCAAAGAGTCCAGTGCAGAGCCAAAAACATGATTAAGGAAGTGTAACATCTTTCTTCTGAGGGAGGTCTGAGGGAGATGGGTTGCTGTAGCTTGGAGGAGACTGCAAGGTGACCTCATCAGTGTTTATAAATATGCGGACTAGTGTTTGCAGGATGAAGCTAGAGTCTCCCGAGCGATGTCCATTGGTAGAACAAGTGGCAACAGGTGCAAGCTGCAGCGTAGAAGATTTCAGGTAAACATGAGTGAAAACTTTTCCCCTGTGAGGATGAGAGAACACTGGAACAGGCTGCCCAGAGAGGTAATAGAGTCTTCTCTGGAGACATTGAAAGCCTGCCTGGATGTATTCTTGTGTGACCTAGTCTAGGCAATACTGCTCTGGCAGGGGGTGGTTGGACTAGATGACCTTTCAAAGTCCCTTCCCAAACCCTAGCATTCTATGATTCCATGATACCTGTTCAGGAGGCAGCAATAAGAATGTTGAGGATTAAAGATGTATGAAATACTCGAGATGAAGCAAGTGAGATCTTCTGGAACAGTAGTACATTCTCAAAAAGCAAACATGTCTGAGAAATCTTCTGGTCTGTCTAACCTGCTCCTGCATCTCCATGTGGTTTGTCTCTCTATATATATTTAAACTGTTAATTTCTGAAGTTCTTGTACATTTTTCCATACCACTTACTTTTAGTGTTGTATTAACAGGAAAATTTTCTTGCTGTCTGTCAGACAGCCATTTCAGCTGCAAAACAGAATTAAAGCAAGATATTAAACTATTAAGAATGCAAGTGTAAAATCATAGAAAAGTGATGGACGTCAAGATACTTTTGAAGGAGGAAGGTGTTGCAATAGAGAGAAAATCCATCTTTTCTCTCTAAGAGCACTGACCTAGCTACTACTTTGTTGATGAGTTGGGTTAGACATCTGTGAAATGTCCTGTGTTTGATGGTTAGTAGTTTCAATAGATACACCAAAACTTCTATGGACCAGTAGTTCTTTGTTGGCCTTTTGTAGTTCATGTATCTATCTGTCAACTGAAAGGGAAAACTGTTCCTGTTACAGCTGTTCAAGAGAAACTTTCATTACCATTTTTTAGAATGTGTGTGTAAATTTCTGTTTTGAGTGCAGATTATTTCAGTATATATTTATTATTAAAGTTTTAAAAATCTTTTTATAATGTATTCATTTGATCATGAATTTATGATCTGGTAATTCTCAAGGTATGTGTGATGGTTTGGGTGTTCCCCAACCCCTCACACTTAAGAAAATACCCAGACTAGACTCAGTTGGCTCTGGAAATATGAATGAAGCTATTTATTTACAGCTAGCACAATATACAAGCAGATATTTACAGTATGTACAGTTATATATGTAATACAGAAACACAACTCCCCTCCCAGAAACCTGAGTCCCCAGGAGGGGCTCTCAACCACCCCTACACCTTCCCCCTGCCCCTCTCAACCTTACCCCAGTTGGAAGGAAGAATAGAAGTTCGGCCAAGAGGTTAAGCAAAGTGGGTTAGGCCAAATGGAAGGTGAGGTTAGGGAGTATGATGTTGCTTGGCCAGCAGCCCAAGCGAGAGTGAGGGAAAAAAAATGGCAAGAATGTTATCTAAAGTTTCATTTCTTATTCAGCAAGACTGTGAGGAAGTAGACATCACCATTATTTTCCTTTCACAGCCTGTAATCTACTTCTTCTCACCAAAACATTCTAGCTAACTTCAAACAAAGCACAGTATGTGAAAGAATTCTAAAAACCTGCAGATTTAAATGCAACTGTAGGACATTGTCATTCTTGGCTCCTTTGCTTCAGAAATGCTTTTCTAATTTAATTATAAATTAAAACAGCATTATCACACAGTATCACAGTATCACCAAGGTATTTAACCATTTTAACTGATTATGTAATTTGTTATGGAATAAGCATATTGCAATTCCTAGCTGCATTTCCCTTTTTGCCAAAGTGCTTACCTCTGCAAAGGCTAATCTACATTTTCTTTGTATATATATTTTTTTTTCTTGTGGTTATAATGTTTTATTTTGGACTTTTTCTTTCTCTGCTTTGTAAAATTACATCTTCTAAGAGAAATACGTATTTCAGATAAGGAGACAGTGCATTGCACTGTTTACTTAGGCAGACTATGCACTAGAAGATTTTGTAGACACGTGTTACAAATTTGTATTGGCTGAGCCCAACTGTATGATGCTCAACAAGGTCAAATAATGAGTCCTGCATTTCAGTCACAAAAGCCCCACACAATGCTACAGGCTAAGGGATAAGTGGCTTGAAGGTTGCTTGGCAGAGAGGGATCTGGTTGGCAACTGACTGAACATGAGCCAGCAGTATGCTCAGCTGGCTGAGAAGGCCAACAGCATCCTGGCTTGCTTCATGAATAGTGTGGCCAGAGGGAACAGAGAAATGATCCTACTCTTGGTACTTTGCACTAGTGAGGCTGCACCTGGAATACTGTGTTCAGTTTTGGATCTCCTTACTACAGGAAGGGCGTTGAGATGCTAGAGCATGTCCAGAGAAGAGCAAGAAGAATAGTGAGGGATCTGGGACACAAATCTTTTAAGGAGCAGCTGTGAGAGCTAGGGTTGTTCAGCCTGGGAAAGAGGAGTCTGAAGGGAGACCACATTGCTCTTTAAAACTACCACAAATGAGGTTGTAAGTGAGGTGACAGCTGGCCTCTTCTCCCAGGTAACAAGGGATAGGGTGGGAGAAAATGGCCTCAAGTTCCATGACCTTGCCTGGCACTGAGGTCAGGCTGACAGGTCTGCAATTTTCCAGTTCCTCTCTGCAGCCCTCCTTGTGGATGGGCACCACATTGGCCAGCTTCCAGTCTTTAGGGACCTCTCCAGTGAGACAGGACAGTTGATAAGTGATGGAGAGTGGCTTGGCCAGCCCATCTTATCTCTTGGACTTGCGAGGATCACTTACTACTTCCTTCTGTATTACAGGGAGACTATACTGGTCCCTGACTCCATCTTCCAGCTCAGGAAGACAATTATCCTGGAGACTACCTGCCCCACTATTGAAGACTGAGGCAAAGAAGGTATTGAGCATCTCTGCCTTTTCCTCATCCTTTGTCACTATATTCCCCTCTCCATCTAATAAGAACTGGAGCTGCTTCTTGCCCCTTCTTTTGCCATTAATGTGCTTATAGAAACATTTTTTATTCTCCTTAACAGCCATGGCCTAAGTTCTAAATGGGCTTTTGCCTCTCATTTTTTTCCTACAAGACCTAGCAACATCCTTGAACTCTTCCTGGGTACCTCCCATTATTTCTAAGGGTGATACACTCTCTTTTTTATCTTTAATTCCTTCAGCAGCTCCTTGCCCACCCAGTCTGGCTGCCTCCTTCGTCGGTTCATCTTCCGGTACAATGGCACAGCTGCTCCTTTAGGAGTTCTTTCTTGAAGTAGGTCCAACCTTCCTGGACCCCTTTGTTTCCGAGGGCTGTTTCCCAAGGAACTTTCCAAGTTAGTTCCCTGGAGATGTTTAAAAGACCTTTGCATGAGGTGCTTAGGAGCATGGTCTAATAATTCTGTACAGGACAATGATAGGTTATGATTGATATTATCTTAAGATCTTTTTCAACCAGATGATGCTATGATTCTATAAAATAAACATTTTCTTGGATGTACTAGTAAATGTGCAGCTTTTTCCTATTCTTTTTGTATTGACCTCCAGTGATCATTCTGGTTAGTTTTCTAGTTTTGGAAATACATATAGTAGTTTGATTTCTCAGTATCATAGATGTATGTTTATTAGTTTTGTTTCAATGGGAATTTAAATACTTTTTCAGATATTAATGGCAGAACCTGATGGTATGAAAATCACAAGACATTCAGTGCTTTTGGAAAGAGCTGTGTGGTTTTGATGATTATGCATTTCTGGAGAAACTATTCTTGGTCATTTGATTTTATTAGTTTGTTCCTTGAGCTTCAGTCCTTTCAAAACCGTGAGATCAGTGCCACTTTTATTTTGAATAGACTCTTGTGTTTGACAATTAAACATGCTACAAACTGGGAAGATTTCTTAGTTTTTATCGAGACTGTAATGATGCTGTGACATTTTTAGTCATCTGATACTCAGTTCTTCTGTATCTATAGAAGGATTTGGTTTCCTAATATTTCTGTAACTACGCTGCTGCTATCTAAAGACTAAGTGTGTTTAGATGTTCTGTATTATTCATAGAATTGAGGATTTAATTTAGCTTCCTACCAAT
Organism: Pogoniulus pusillus; assembly: GCF_015220805.1. Lineage (NCBI taxonomy): Eukaryota > Metazoa > Chordata > Aves > Piciformes > Lybiidae > Pogoniulus > Pogoniulus pusillus. The sequence goes on along the minus strand of NC_087309.1, from coordinate 9,103,524 downwards.
CCTTCATCACCAGTTTCTATTACAAAGTCTCTTACAGGCCACTCTAGGTATGATTTGAAATATAATGTTATAAGCATAAAATTACTATTTATAGTAATACTTCCTACATTTACTTTTTTTTTTTTTTTTTAATTTAAAAGGAAGAAGTACCAGCTAAGGCCTTGTTTAGGTAGTTGGAAGAATCCTTATAATTGCAGGCCCTGGTCATCCTCACAGAGTACTTTAACCACCATAGTATCTGCTGGAGGGACACCATAGAATAGCACAAGTAATTCAGGAGGTTACCAAAGTTTATTGGCAATGACTTACACTGACTGGATGACAGGGGAGATGCTATGCCGGTCTTTGTCCTTACAAGTAAAGAAAAACTGGTTGGCGATACAGGTTAGGGCAGTCTTGTCTGCAGCAATATGGGATAGTGGAGTTTAGGATACTGAGAGGAGGGAGCAAGGCAAATAACAGGATCATAAGTATGAACTTTAGAAGAGTAGATTCTGGGCTGTTTGGGGATATGCTTGGATCAATCTCTTAGGGTACACCTCTGGAGAGAGAAAGAACCTCCGGTGAGCCAGGACCTGCTGAGCCATCTGGACACCCACAAGTCAAGGACCAGTTGGGATCCATCCCAGGGTGCTGAGAGAGCTGGCAGCTGAGCTGGCCAAGCCACTCTCCATCATTTTCCAGCAGTCCTGGCTCACCGGAGAGGTCCCAGGAGACTGGAAAATGGCCAACGTGGTCCCCATCCACAAGAAGGGTCGGATGGAGGAACCTGGGAACTATAGACCTGTCAGTCTGACCTCAGTGCCAGGGAAACTGATGGAGCAGGTTATCTTGGGGGTGATAAGAGCACACCTAAGGGATGGCAAAGGGCTCAGGTCCAGCCAGCATGGGTTTAGGAAGGGCAGATCCTGCCTTTCTAACCTGATCTCCTTCTATGATCAGGTGAGCCGCTTGGTGGATGTGGGGAGGCCTGTGGATGTGGTCTATCTGGACTTCAGCAAGGCCTTTGACACTGTCCCCCACAGCAAACTGCTGGCTAAGCTGTCAGCCCATGGCTTGGATGGCAACACTCTGTGCTGGGTTAGGAACTGGCTGGAGGGACGGACCCAGAGAGTGGTGGTGAATGGTGCCACATCCAGCTGGCGGCTGTCACTAGTGGTGTCCCTCAGGGATCTGTGCTGGGCCCCATCCTCTTTAACATCTTCATAGATGACCTGGATGAGGGCATAGAGTCAGTCATCAGCAAGTTTGCAGATGACACCAAGCTGGGGGCAGATGTGACTGGGTTGGAAGGCAGAAGGGCTCTGCAGCGGGACCTTGACCGCCTGTACAGATGGGCAGAGTCCAATGGGATGGGGTTCAATAGCTCCAAGTGCAGGGTGCTGCACTTTGGCTACAACAACCCCATGCAGAGATACAGGCTGGGGTTGGAGTGGCTGGAGAGCAGCCAGACAGAGAGGGATCTGGGGGTACTGATTGATACCCGCCTGAACATGAGCCAGCAGTGTGCCCAGGTGGCCAAGAGAGCCAGTGGCATCCTGGCCTGCATCAGGAATGGTGTGGTCAGCAGGAGCAGGGAGGTCATTCTGCCCCTGTACTCTGCACTGGTTAGACCACACCTTGAGTACTGTGTTCAGTTCTGGGCCCCCCAGTTTAGGAAGGACATTGAGATGCTTGAGCGTGTCCAGAGAAGGGTGACGAGGCTGGTGAGGGGCCTTGAGCACAGGCCCTATGAGGAGAGGCTGAGGGAGCTGGGATTGTTTAGCCTGGAGAAGAGGAGGCTCAGGGGTGACCTTATTGCTGTCTACAACTGCCTGAAGGGAGGTTGTGGCGAGGAGGAGGTTGCTCTCTTCTCTCAGGTGGCCAGTGCCAGAACGAGAGGACACAGCCTCAGGCTGCACCAGGGGAGATTTAGGCTGGAGGTGAGGAGAAAGTTCTTCCCTGAGAGAGTCATTGGACACTGGAATGGGCTGCCTGGGGAGGTGGTGGAGTCGCCGTCCCTGGGGCACTTCAAGGCAAGGTTGGACGTGGCACTTGGTGCCATGGTCTGGCCTTGAGCCCTGTGGTAAAGGGTTGGACTTGATGATCTGTGAGGTCTCTTCCAACCCTGATGATACTGTGATACTGTGTAACCTGGACAACTGTTTCATTTTTCAGGGATCACGTTCAAGTTCAAAGATGATCCATCCTGATGTCAAGTCAGTCAGGCAAAGCTAGGAGGAGATCTTCAGGGAGAACCATTCACTCTTGACAAAACTCGAGTGTAAAAGGGAAATAAACTGTGAGCACGATCAAGTGACCCAGTGGCATGCAGGTCTGTCCAGGCTTGCAGGGATAGGGTTAGAGAAGCCATGCGCCGTCTGGATCAGCGTGCTGTTATAGCGTGATGGCCAACAAAAGGGTTTTCTATAGGTACATCATCAGCGAAAAGAAGACTAGGGGTAAATGAAGATCCACTACTGAGTTGGAATAGGGACCTAATGACACAGGGTATGAACAAGGGTAAAGTATTCAATGTTTTCTTTGCTTTCATCTTAACTGTTAAGGCTGGCCTGCAGAAATCCCAGATGCTGAGCTAGGTGGGAATGTCTGAAGCTATGAAGATTTACCCTCTGTAGAGGAGGATCATGCTAGGTAACATTTAGACAAACTAGATATCCACAAGTCCATTGAAGCTGATTAGATACATCCATGGGGACTGAAAAAGCTGGTCACACTCATGTGACACTACAGTCAATAATCCTTGAAAGATCATGGTGGTCATGGGAAACACTAGAGGGCTGAAAGAAAGCAGAGGAAGCCCATATCTTAAATGAGTGTAAGAGGGAGGAATTTGGAAAGTTAAAGGTGAATCATCCCTACCTTGCTCCCTGAGAAGCTGATGCAGCAACTAAACCTGAAAAATGCTTCCAAACACATGAGGCTAGGAGGTCACTGAGGAGTAGTCAACACAGATTTGTGAAAGGGACTCAATTACCTTCTATGATGGCATGACTAGCAGTCATGAAAGTTAAAATAATAGGTTTAATTTATTAAACAGGACATGGAGGGAGAGAGGGATAAAGTCATCAGGCTTCCATGTGGCAAGGTGTGGGAGGATGCACCAGTGTGGGAGCAATGGGGGACTAGAAAGGGCTCTTAACCTGCTGCCCAGAAGTATGCTGGGCATGCAGTCCAAGTCTTGCAGAGGTGAACCAGACCCCCTTCAGGGGTAGCTGCCAATAGGAAAACATCACGTGGTAGTGATAACTTGAGGGGTAGAGATAGGTTGATAGCTACAGAGGTGCCTGAGCATGGGCAGGTGGGATCTAAAGGAGAGACAGACCAAGGGAGAAAGGGTGGGGGAGTGGCTCTGTATATTAGGGATGCTCTGGATGTCATGGAGGTAGAAATCAAGGATGATCAAGTTGAGTCATTATGGGTGAGACTTAAGGCGAAGGCCAACAAGGCTGATATCCTGGTTGGAGTCTGTTACAGACCACCCAACCAGGAAGAAAAGGTTGATTTATTACTCTTTAAACAACTGGAGGCTGCCTCAAGATCACCTGCCCTTGTTCTGGTGGGCAACTTTAACCTACCAGACATCTGCTGGGACTTAAACACTGCAGAGAAGAAGCAGTCTAGAAGGTTTCTGCAATGTGTGGAAGACAACTTCCTATCCCAGCTGTTACGTGAGCCTACCAGGGGGGCAGCCCTGCTCGACCTGCTGCTCACAAATAGAGAGGGGCTGGTAGGGGATGTGGTGGTTGGAGGCTGCCTGGGGTCCAATGACCATGAAATTACTGAGTTTTCAATCCATGGAGAAACCAGGAGGGGCATTAACACAACCTCCACGCTGGACTTCCGAAGGACAGACTTCAGCCTATTTAAGGAACTAACTCAGAAAGTTCCTTGGGAAAAAGCCCTTAGAAACAAAGGGGTCCAGGAAGGTTGGACCTACTTCAAGAAAGAACTCCTGAAGGCACAGGAGCAGGCAGTGCCACTGAGCCGGAAGATGAGCCAACGAGAGAGGCAGCCAGACTGGATGGGCAGGGAGCTGCTGAAGGAATTAAAGATTAAAAAGAGAGTGTATCACCTTTGGAAAAGAGGGGAGGTGTCCCAGGAGAAGTTCAAGGAAGTTGCTAGGTCTTGTAGAGGAAAAATTAGAGAGGCAAAAGCCCACTTGGAGCTTAGGCTGGCCACGGCTGCCAAGGAAAATAAAAAGTGTTTCTTTAAATATATGAATGGCAAGAGAAGGGCCAAGGACAACCTCCAGTCCTTGTTAGATAGAGAGGGGAACATAGTGACAAAGGATGAGGAAAAGGCAGAGGTGCTTAACACCTTCTTTGCCTCAATCTTCACTAGTGGGACAGGTTGTCTCCAGGACAGCTGGACTCCTGAAGAGGTGGATGGAGTCAGGGACCAGTACAGTCCCCCTGTAATCCATGAGGAAGCAGTAAGGGACCTGCTGAGACACTTGGATCCTCACAAGTCCATGGGACCGGATGGGATCCACCCTAGGGTGCTGAGAGAGCTGGCAGCTGAGCTGGCCAAGCCACTCTCCATCATTTATCAGCAGTCCTGGCTCACTGGAGAGGTCCCTGAAGACTGGAAACTGGCCAATGTGATACCCATACACAAGAAGGGTTGTAAGGAGGAGCCAGAAAACTACAGACCTGTGAGTCTGACCTCAGTGCCAGGCAAGGTGATGGAACAGGTCATCTTGGGTGCCATCACAAAGCACCTACAGGATGGCCAAGGGATCAGGCCCAGCCAGCACGGGTTTAGGAAGGGCAGGTCCTGCCTCACCAACCTGATCTCCTTTTATGATCAGGTTCCCTGCCTGGTGAATGTGGGGCAGGCTGTGGATGTAGTCTACTTGGACTTCAGCAAAGCCTTTGACACTGTCTGCCACATGAAGCTCCTAGCCAAGCTGGCAGCTCATGGTTTGGACAGATTCACTCTGTGCTGGATCAAGAACTGGCTGGATGGCAGAGCCCAGAGAGTGGTGGTGAATGGTGCCACATCCAGTTGGCAGCTGTCACTAGTGGTGTTCCCCAGGGATCAGTGCTGGGCCCAGTCCTGTTCAATATCTTTATTGATGCTCTGGACAAGGGGATTGAGTCCAGCATCAGTAAGTTTGCAGATGACACCAAGCTAGGAGCAGGTGTTGATCTGTTGGAAGGTAGGAGAGCCCTGCAGAGGGACCTGGCCAGGCTGGATGGGTGGGCAGAGGCCAATGGGATGAGATTGAACAAGGCCAAGTGCAGGGTTCTGCACTTTGGCCACAACAACCCCAAACAGCGCTAAAGGCTGGGGACAGAGTGGCTGGAAAGTAGCCAGGAAGAAAGGGACCTGGGGGAGCTGATAGATAGTAGCTGAAGATGAGCCAGCAGTGTGCCCAGGTGGCCAAGAGAGCAATGGCGTCCTGGCCTGCATCAGGAACAGTGTGGCCAGTAGGACAGGGGAGGTTATTCTTGCCCTGTACTCAGCACTGGTCAGACCCCACCTTGAGTGCTGTGTCCAGTTCTGGGCTCCTCAATTCAAGAAGGATGTTGAGGTGCTGAAACATGTCCAGAGAAGGGCGACAAAGCTGGTGAGGGGCCTGGAGCACAAACCCTATGAGGAGAGGCTGAGGGAGCTGGGGGTGTTTAGCCTGGAGAAGAGGAGGCTCAGGGATGACCTTATTGCTGTCTACAACTACCTGAAGGCACATTGTAGCCAGGTGGGGGGTGGCCTCTTCTCCCAGGTAACCAGCAATAGAACAAGGGGACACAGTCTCAAGTTGTGCCAGGGTAGGTATAGGCTGGATGTGAGGAGGAAGTTGTTCACAGAGAGAGTGATTGGCATTGGAATGGGCTGCCTAGGGAGGTGGTGGAGGCACCGTCCCAGGGGGTCTTCAGTAAAAGTCTGGATGAGGCACTTAGTGCCATGGTCTAGTTGACTGGCTAGGGCTGGGTGATAGGTTGGACTGGATGATCTTGGAGGTCTCTTCCAACCTGGTTGATTCTATGATTCTAAGTAAGAAAAATAATGGATTCAAATTTATGCCTCATTTCACTGAAACAGATGTATTAATTCTTAAAGAAATAGTTATAAAAGATGGCACTAATAACTTAATAATACCAGTGAAAGCTGTTTAGTGTTTGTCATGAACAGTGCTGGGGAAAAAATGCTATTGAACTTTTGAAACTTATCTTGGTTTTCGTTAAATTGTTGGGGGCTTCACATTGGATTAAAATTTTGCTCTATGAATGGTTGTACTCTCTTGATTTTTGTTCATGCTGATAGAGAGAGTAAGTGTCATTATTCTTGCTTTAGAGGGGAAAAATACGTATGGTCTCCTAAATTATTTTCATAGTGGAACTATGCCCTAAATTACTAAAGAGAGAGTTATTCTTTCAAAGGCTAGTTGAGTGAACCTTTACAGATTTCTCAAGTTACTATCTCAAATTCATTTCAGCTAGAATTTGTTCTCATACAAGACGCAAGAGAATAAAGCTTTCTTTTAATAATAACACCACTTTTTGTCCATTCTGTATTAATAAACAATGAGGTCTTCCTTACTAAATTTGCTTCAAAAGAGAGAGACAAATATAATAGACATTTTGTAGGAGTGATTGACTACTTGCAGCTTTTCAGGATTCTCTATCTTGCATAATCCATTGAAATAGCACTTGCATTAAAGGTTTTGCATGGCTTGTGAAGGTTAGGTACCAAAATTGCCTTCTGAACAGTGAAGTAGGAATCAGCTCAGGAGCTATGGCACTTCTCATCCTTTTTCACTCTAGTTGTAAAATTTGTTGTAAGGACTTGTTCTGTAGTACTTAAATTTTTCCAAACCGAAGTGAGATGTAGTCAAGTAATTCCTAGGAACTGATATCTTAACTTTTTGCTGAATGTTTGTGTCTGGTGATGTGTGTCAGGGAGTATTACTATGTGTGGGTTTGTTTTTTTTTTAACCTAGAATGGCATTTTCAGCACAATTCAAGCTATGGATGATGTACTGTCAAGTTTTATGTGGCAGATTACTGTAATTGCCCTTCAGAGAAGGTACTTACTTGCAAAGTCCTGCCGGAAGACTTAATTGAATAGAGGGATGTCAGTAAAGGAAGTCAGATGGTCATGACAAGCAACCATTGTGCACATTTCTGCAACAGTTCCAAAGCTTGCACTGCTTTGAAACCTACAATAAAATTTCAGATTTATCACTTGCAGTACAAGATATTTTTGAAAAATTGACCAATTGGCCCAAACTGTATATTCTCTGAGAGAAGAGAAATGGGAGGCATGTGCAATGCAAGTAGTTAGCTTTGACTAATTGAAGATTAATACCATCTTGCAATGGTAAGATCATGTTGTGCTTAAGTTTAAGGTTAAGTACCATTACAAGTAATTTATCCTCAGTAAAACTCTGCAGGTTTATTAAATCAGTGTTAAGCAAAACCTTGGAATGGTAGGGGCTGGAAGTGATCTCTGGAGATTATCTAGTGCAAGGCCCCTTCTAAAGGAAGTTGGCTTAGAAGTGCGTTCAGGTGGGTTTTGAACGTTTCTAGAGAAGGAGGCTGCACAACCTTTTTGGCTTGTCTGTTTCAATGCGCCATCAGCCTCAAAGGAAAGAAATTGTAGTAGGAGGATAATGGGGAATGGACTGAAGATGGAAGAAGGTAGATGTAGACTGGATACTTCACAATGAGGGTGATGAGACACAGGAACAGGTTGCCCAGGGAAATTGTGGATGGCTTCTCTTTGGAATTGGTCATGGCCAGGTTGGATGGGAAATAAAAGAACCTGGTCTAGTGGAAGTTATCCCTGCCCATGGCAGGGAGGTTGGAACTAGGTCCTTTCCAACCCAAACCACTCTGTGGTGCTATGTTTCTTGTCATTATTTTTGATGATTTTAAAAAAGACAGTTCCCAATGGATATGTTAAGATGCCCATTTCTTTTTGAAGGATGCATTTTAAAAGTCTCTGGTGGTCTGTGTTGGGTTTGGTTCCATGTTTGGTATTCTTTTTACTTAGAGTAAAAGGGATTTTAATTTTTTTTATTTTAAAAAAGACTGTTCAGTTATAATGGTCTCTAAAATAATACACAGGCAGGATTAGAAGGCATAGGTTAGCTTTGAGAAACAAGCAAACTCAAGTGTAGATTTATTTTTTTGCGGAATTGAGTGTGATTTCTGGTTTATTGATGCACTTTTACCTTTTTTATGATTTTTTTTTCCCAGTTGTATGTGCTTGTGGTGTGTGGTGATGTGTTAATTGCAACTTATTTGCTCTAAGTTTAATGTGATGAACTTCAGGGAGAATTTTTTGTTTTCTTACTGTCAATGTCAAGATAAATGTCATGTGCAATTTTCCTTGGTGTCTTACTAATCTAAGGTTCATTACTTTCATTTTAAAGAAAAATTGAGTAAATGTCTATTTTTAGAGAAGGAAGTGAAAAGAATAGAATATTTGCAATTATTGAACATACTAATTTTCTTAATGTAACGTTGTTACTCAGTAGATTGTTTACACTTCTCTTTTTTTTTTTTTTTTTAATTAGGGAGTTTCACTTTTTGAGTGATAACATTCTCAGTTTAACAAAGTGTCACCTAAATGATTGAGTTGGTTTTGGATTATTTTTTACAAGAGCACATTAATTACCATAGCAAGTCTTGTAGCTATATGCCAAGTACATTAAGAACTACTGCCAAAGAAATAAAAATGAAGTCAGAATATCATGATGGGGGTTGGTGTTGGTTTTGTTTGTTTGGTAGGCTTTTTGTTTTGTTGGTTGTAGGTGTCCAGAGAAGGGTGACGAGGCTGGTGAGAGACCTCGAGCACAAGCCCTACAAGGAGAGGCTGAGGGAGCTGGGGTTGTTTAGCCTGGAGAAGAGGAGGCTCAGGGGTGACCTTATTGCTGTCTACAACTACCTGAAGGGTGGTTGTGGCCAGGAGGAGGTTGCTCTCTTCACTCAGGTGGCCAGCACCAGAACAAGAGGACACAGCCTCAGGCTACACCAGGGGAAATTTAGGCTGGAGGTGAGGAGAAAGTTCTTCACTGAGAGAGTCATTGGACACTGGAATGGGCTGCCCGGGGAGGTGGTGGAGTCGCTGTCCCTGGAGCTGTTCAAGGCAAGGTTGGACGTGGCACTTGGTGCCATGGTCTAGCCTTGAGCTCTGTGGTAAAGAGTTGGACTTGATGATCTGTGAGGTCTCTTCCAACCCTGATGATACTGTGATACTGTATTGTTGGTTGTTTTGTTGGGTTGTTTTTTTTTGGGGGGGGGGGGGGGATTGGGCTCTTTTCATTGCTTGCTTGGTTGTGGGTTTTTCTGTTTTGTTTGGTTGGTGTTTATTTTGGGTGCTTTTTTTTTAATTCCACTCCCCACAGTTTCTGGGAACCTGATGTTGGTGTCCCTCCTTGAGCAGAAGGTTGGACAAGATAACCTTCAGACGTCACTTCCCACCTCAACCATTCTGTGATTTGGGGGATAAAAATATTGAGATATGCAAAACTGTGGATGCATGAGCACAGTAGTAGTCCTCTATTCCTGCCTCTTGCTGTAAAGGGTGGGGGGTGTGGTAAAGAAAAGAGAAGGAAAAAAGTGTGTATGCAGTGTCTTTGCTATTTGTTGTGGACCATCTGCCTTATTGTTACTAAAAGGCATTGTTTAGTTGTAGTGTTAGCTTGGTGGTAATTTTTAGTCCTGTCAAATTTAAAGTGACTTCTTTTCTGCTGTTCTTTGCCTGGCTTACTGAAAAGGAGAGCTCTACAGAAATATCTACATGAGCAGACCATGTTTTGTGAAGGAATGGGATTAATAAAAAAATCCTATACATGAGGAAAGATACAAAGCAATTGGAGCAGAAGAAAAGGAGGTCAGGAAACAGTAAGTTTGTGTGTTATGCCGTCAGTTTTGCAAAGTGTAGCTTTGTACTCACTTGTGCTTGTGCTTGGAGCTAGCAGAAATCCAGTTCCATAAGGAGGAAGGAATCTCAGGTGTAGTTGCTGATGGCACTTATTTAAACTCATTCTCCCTCCTTCTTTTTCTGTAGTCTCTATACATTCACATGCAAATATGTGTGCCCAATGTCTGAGGAATTGAACTGCAGCTTTTTCTAGTTCTGTGATTTGGCCTCATCCTTGGGAGTTGTGGAAGACAACAGGGAAAACGTAGATGTAAAGGAGCACAACAAAACCAGACTAGAATACAAAGACATGAAATTAAAAATAAAAGATCTTACATGTGGGGAAAGGGAAGGAAAGGATTACCTCTTTGGTTGTTGATCACATTAGTTTTATAGACTGTTCTGTAAGCTCTTTGGCCTTCTCTGTCTCATGTACCTTCTGGAACTACTCTGGAAAGGGGAGGTAGCTGTTATAGAAGGATTGTGTTCTGTATTTTTCTTAAAGTCTTAAATGAAAATTTTAGTACAGTTTCCCAAGTTTCTTAGTTGCTTTATGTCATGGATTATGATTCTGGTTTGCTCTTTAACATGAAAATAAAATCTACTGTTAATCACCCACAGTCTAATCTCTTTACATGATCTACAATGTTTTGACCTGGTCTCTACTGGTATGGTTTGGTTTTGGTTATTATTCTCCATCTGGATTGGCAATGGTTCACTGTCCCTGGAGGTGTTCAGGAAAAGCCTGTCTGAGGCACTTAGTGCCATGGTCTAGTTGACTGGATGGGGCTGGGTGCTAGGTTGGACTGGATGATCTTGGAGGTCTCTTCCAACCTTGTTGATTCTATGATTCATTCTTGACATATGAGTAGTGAATCTTCTGTTGTATTTGTTGTACCCACCTTTATTCCAGTTTGCACTGGAAGTTGCAACAGAAATTTGGAAACTTGGATTTTTCCCTGTGTCAGGGCTCATTAATAACTTTGAGGGTGTGGGTTTGGGGTTTTTTTTAGCTCTAATCATGGTTTCCTTTGTGTGTTGTTGAATTGATTTTGCTTCAAAAGCTTAGCTGACTATAATGTATATGAAGAAAGGCCTTTAGTGACCAAACACTGTGTGCAGTTGGGAAAAAAAGAGTTTCTTGGCTGATCAGTGATACTATTTTACATAACTGTTGCTAGTATCTTTCCTTAGAATGTTACTAAGAATGGTAATTTACTAGGAAGATTTTTGGTTTTAATACTGTAAATGAAAGACACTAACCATACTTGTGCAGTGACGAAATTGTGAAGATTTTAATTGATTTTGGAAGTCCAAAATGAGGCAAAAATTGTGTGACTGGAAGATGTGCAAAATCAGCTACTACCTCAATAGGTTTATACCCAGTTTTGTACAAGGCTAGAAATGCAAGATTAAAAGTTGGCATAGACTACTGAATGAAGAAGGTTTTTGGTTCAATGCTTAGTCACTGAGTTTTTTGTGTGGTTAATTATAGAATGAAAAGTCTTTAAAATACAAGTAAATGTCAGTACACAGCTGTTTCTAGGAAAGACCAGCACCACTAACACGTTCAAGTAGAAGTGGAAAGAGACAAAGCTGCTGTTTCTGCTCTCATAACCTGTCACTAGTGTTTTGTTACTGCTCCTGCTCTCCAACATATCTTAGTTTTTTTCTTTCAGTAAAATGACCCATTCCTCATCCTTAATATGAAAGAAGAATAAGGGTAGAAGAAGAAAATAGGATATTTATTGCTTAAAAAGATGGAAAAGAAACAGTAAAATTTCCTAAACAACAGGATTCTTCCTGGCAAAAGTTTTAGCAGCTTTATTTTGCAGAACTGGTGAACAGAATTATTCTACTATGATATTTCATAAGGCAATGGACTTTGCAGGTGACACCATGTTGGGTGGGAGTGTTGATTTGTTTGAGAGTAGAAAGACTTTTCAGAGGGATCTGTACAGGATGTATTAATGGCCAAGATCACTTGTGTGAAGTCTAACAAGGCCAAGTGTGGGACTCTGTACTTGTGTCACAACACAAGAAACATTTACATGCTTGGGGCAGAGTGTCTGGAGAGGTGCCTGGCTGAAAAAGACCTGGAGATCCTGGCAGATAGTCATCTGAACATGAGCCAGCAATGTGCTTAGGTGCCTAAGAATGGTAACAGCATCCTGGCCTGTATCAGAAATAGTGTGACCATCAGGAGTAGGGAAGTGATCACACCCCTGTCCTTGGCACTGGTGAGGCTACACCTTGAATACTGTGTTCAGAAGGACATTGAAGTGCGGGAGCATGTCCAGAGAACAAATCATATGAAGAGAGCTGAAAAAACTCGGATTGTTTAGTCTGGAGAAGAAGAGTCTGAGGGGAGACCTCATTGTTTTCTACATGTACTTGAAAGGAGGTTGTAGTAGAGTGGGGATCATGGAATCCTAGAATGATTTAGGCTGGAAGGGACCTCCAAAGATCATCTAGTCCAATCCTGCTGGAGTCATCAGGGACATGCTCCACTACATCAGGTTGCCCAGAGCCCTGTCAGGCTTAACCATGAGTATGCCCAAGGATAGGGCATCAACTACTCTGGCAACATAGAGAAGTTCCACTACTGTCATTATAAAGAACTTCCTCCTAACATCCAACCTAAATCTACTCTTTGATTTTTTAAAAAAACATTGCCTTGTGTCCTATCACTTCAGACCTTTGGAAAGATTCACTCTCCAGTCTTCTTGTAGGCCCCTTTTAGGTACTGGAAGGCCTCTATTAGGTCTCACAGGAGTCTCCTCCAGGCTGAACAACCCCAGCTCGCTCAGTCCGTCATCTTAGGAGCGATGTTTCAGCCCTGTGATCGGTCTCTTCTCCCTAGTATCAAGTGGTACAACAAGTTGTGCCAGGAAGATTTAGATTGGACATTAGGAAAAGTTATTACTGAAAGAGTGGTCAAGCATTTGAATAGCCTGCCCAGGGAAATGTCCCCAGAGTTGCTCAAAAAACATGTAGACATGGATCTCTGGGGACATGGTTTAATAGCTAGGATGGTGCTATGTTGACAGTTGGACTCAATGATCTTAGAGGTCTTTTACAACCAAAACAATTCTGTGATTCTTTGATTTAATGCCCATACTTTAGGAAAACAGCTGAGCTGCCTTAACAGTAAGACTCTTTAAGCAGATCCTGCTTTGCATTAGTCCTCTGATGAAATATGCTCTCCTGTAGAAGAGTATTTTTATTTACGTAGCCCCACTGATTCATTGAGTGTTTTCCATGACAATTAGTAGATCTGTGATATACTTTTGTCTTGTTTGCTGAAATAAGCTACACTTTTTGATCGTCATACCATTTTGTAAATATAGTTTGATATTCTGCAAATTTTTGGGTCAAGTCACGTTGCCTGAAAGAATAAGCTTTTACTCAGTGCTTAAATGTCTTATTTGTATGTGGGGGACTTGATATGAGCTTATTGAAACAAGTTTCTCATGCTAAGGCATCTAAATCAAATATTTGAGATGTATTTTTAAGTGCAGAACACTGTTTATAAGTGCTTTTCAATTTTTTTATCAAATAAAATTAGTAAAAAGGAAAAGCTTTCTGCACTTGAATGAGGAAATGGCTTTGACACAAAAATGTCCTATGGTGCTGGAGATCTATTCTTTATTGTCAGGAAACTGTTCTAATGAATTTTCACCCCTTGTAATTGCAAGGTAGCAAGAAAAATAAACATATCTTGCTAGACATTCATGTAGAGTCACAGAATGCTTTTGGTTGGAAGGGACCTTAAAGGTCAGGTAGCTTTAAATCCCCTGACATGGGCAGGGACACTTCCCATCCCATTAGAGCAGGCTGCTCAAAGATCCATCCAACCTGGCCTTGTACGCTTCCAGAGAGGGGGCTTCTGGGCAACGTGTTCCAGTGTCTGGTTATTCACACAGTGGAAAATTTCTTCCCAGTGTCTAATTTAAATTTACTCTCAGTTTAAACCAAATACCTCTTATCACTGCAGTTCCTTATGGAAGAGTGCCTCCTCATCTTTTCCTGTAGACCTCACTAATCCCACAGCCTTCTTTTCTCCAGTCTGTGCAATCCAAACTCCTTTTAGCCTTTTTATCCTGTCTTCATAGGAGAGGTGCTCCAGGCCCTTGAACATCTTTGTGGTCCTCTTCTGGACTTTTTTTGTCCTTCTTGTGCTGGGAACCCCAGAGCTGAATGCAGCACTCCTCCTTGTGGAGTCTCACAAAAGAAGAGGGGCAGATTCACCTCATTTGACCTGCTAGCCATGCTCCTTTTGATGCAGCCTAGGATGTAGTAGGCTTTCTGGGCTGTAAACACAGGTCACATTGAGCTTCTTGTCAGCGAACGCCCCAAAGTCCTCCTCAGCAGGGCTGATCTCAATCCATTCATTCCTCAGTTTGTATTCATACCAGGGTTTACCCCAACCCATGTGCATCAGTACTGCTACTGTCACATGGGCAGTAGAAGTGCTACTGTCATTGCTACCAAATAGCAGAGACCAAAGGACTGTGACAGCAGCCACAAAGAAAGGGAGCTGGTCGCTCTAAACTTTTTTCCTAAAAGTTACTTTATATTCAGTAGCAGTTTACAGTTGACCCAGTACAGTACTTTTCACTCAGGTTTCTTACCTTACAGTGGTTGTAGTTTGTAGTGATTTGAGTACATCCTATTGTAATAGTTTTAGAAAAATGCATGTTGCTATTTATTTAGAAATAGGTGAATCTTTATCTCAGACTTTAATTTGCCACTTGCTTTTTCAGCATCACAGATTCTGGACAGAACACAAAGATTTTACTAGTACACTGAATTTCATCTGCTCTGCTTCTCAGATTTTGGTATCTGTATAATGTACATACTTTAAACTTCATGGTTTTATAAATTCTGATGTTCTATCATGGCCTTTTATTGTTAGTGATTAATACTCTGGATTTCTGACACCATACCATCCACACACTCTCCTGTGACTGCCTCCACTTTGATTGTTCCAGATAAGATTCATAATGCAGTTTCCTGCATACTATTTTAACCATAGACAGCTGCTTCGGTGATTAACTGCTGTTCACTTGCAATATGCCTTTTTTTCTGAGATTAAATTAGTATTAAGATGGTTAGATGCTTTATGTTGTGAATGTGTATGCTCCCCACTATCCCAGACCATCCCGAGGTAATTAAGTGTTAAACAATGTTTAGGCAACTACATCTTCTTCTTAAGTTTATTTTTGTTTGTTTTCTCTTTTCAGTAGTTCTGAAACTAGTTCTGGAAACTAAACTGTGATTGTGTCAAATTGTAGCTCCCAAATGGAAACCAGAAATACGCCCTCTTGTGGGTAAATCTGTGTCAAGTAGTTCAGTCACATCTTATTTGAATAACTAGAGAATATTCGTTCATTCTGCTTCTGTCATTCTTTACAAGTTTGGGGGTTTGTTTTGTTTGATTTCAATTGTTTGTTTATTGATCTGGGTTTGGTTTGATAGTCTTGTTTATGTGGGAGTTTGTGTGGTTTTTTAATTGGTGGGGTTTGAGTTTTTTGAGGGAGTTGGTTGGGGGAGTTTATGGAGTGATAACTAACAAGCATTTTATTGTAAACTGTGGAAGTTTCAAGCTGGCTCTGAGGCAAATCTTAAATTCTAATAGCATGTTTACAGACTTAAGAGCGAAAGGTTAACTGCTCACCTGAATTATCAAATAGCTAGTATGTGAGTTGTACTGATTTACTGTGAATATTCAACTGCAGAAGTCAACTTTGTTGTTGTGACTTACAACAATACAAATGCTACTCAACATATAAGAAATGAAAACAACTTTTTAGAATAGTTTCATTCTAAATAAGAGTTTCATAATCTAAAATAAATAAAATATAACTGTATTTAAAGCATTGCATTTAATAGAATGCTTTTTTAAAAAGCCAAACATTGAGAGATAGTATCAAAGTGCTTTGTTTAAAATTAATTTTAGTCCTTCTAATTTTGTCTCTAATCTTCACATTAATAATTTACACATGGCTGACCTAGTATATGTTTTTTAATCCAAAGATATAGAAAGTCAAAGAATACCCTAGAGCATGGGGAAATGAAACACTTAAACAAGCATAAGAAATTTCTGAATGCTGATGTTGGTTTCTTATCTTTGTTACTACTGAGCCTGTGCATTACTGTGCAGAAATAGATTTTTCCTTTTTATTTTGTTTTCATGTATGTGCATAGCTAAGCTGTGGAAGAATTGATATTTTTTGTTAAGAAGACAATAAAAATTTTCAGCCAAGAGGAACATTTCATAAATGCAGAGCTTGAATCATCATTTGTTGACCATTGGTCAGCATCCTCTTCTAATTTCATAGTCAGGTGCTGCAATATCTGAAAAAGTATGATTACAAATTGTTTATTTTTCCTTGGATTTTTTTTTGGGGGGGTAACATTTCTTTTGTTTGCTTGGGGTGAGAGTATTTTTTCCTTCTCTGGTTGCAGTCTCTCTTCACTGAACAAGCACTGTCTCTTTATCTAAGTTGTTAACAACTTTAATCCTGTATTCCTCGCTGAATTTTACTCATGCATGTTCATTATTTCTAAAGAGTTATTTTCTTTCTGTTAGTTTTCTACTCTGCCATTAAATCAGAACTCCGGTAAGAAGTACCAAACTATAGAGACAAGATGTAGAAGATCCCCATGACACAATCCAAACACTATGCCACTGAAGGCAGTCAACATTTTGTGTGCCCACATTGAAAACTGTTTTACTGACCACAACCAATATGCTAAATCTAAACAACTGAAAAAAACCCAAACAGCAAAACCACTGTAGAATTTTCTTTGGGATATAAATTTGCAGGAAAGGAAATACACTCCACTGACAAAACAAGAGGAAGATAACGTACAGAATTAACACTTTAAATGCATACTTACTGCTCATATTGTAACTTCCAAAATATTACTTGAATTGCTGGCTTGGCTTAGCTTCATTTTATTATTGTGATGGTAGTTTTTCGTTCTCAGTGTGTGCTGCCATTTTACAGTTTTCCTTTCACTGACACCATTGTATCATTTCCTTTGTGCACTGTAGTTTCTCCCTCTCTGAAATGTCTTTTAGGATATACATTGCTTCTTGTAAAGGAGTGTATTTGCTGAAAAATCATGCCCTCATTTGCATACATGTAAATTGTTTTTCTACTTCTCCATTTGAACTGCTATACTACCCTCTGATGCATTGTTTAAATGCTTTCCAATGCAGCAGTCCTTTAATTTCCTTAATTCAGCTCATATAGTTGACAGTTTCATTTTTTTCAGTCCAGAGGTAGAAATGCTGTACATCTGGTAATAGCTGCTGTTACAAAGCTGGTAATGTAAAAATTTCTAAATAGTAAAAAAAGATGATTCATCTTCACATTATGAGCTGCTACAATGTTGTACTTTTTAAGCCTTGCAAAAAAATCTGCAGAAAACAACACAGCACAAAAAAAACCCAACAACTAGTCTGTCAGTCAAGCCATTAATTCGTCTGTGCTATTCCAAGATATTGTATGATGGTATTGTGGTCCTTTTTTTTCCTCTAACTGCCTGATACAATAATTTCCTTAAATGGGTGAGTTCACTGATGTTCTCAGTGTCATCAAATTTGAGTTTAGTTTCATTGGGTATTGGTCTCCACTTCTGGAATTCAATCCCACCTTATTTGCCAGTTGTAGAACAGATGCAATCTTGCTTTCAACACAACAGATGTAATATTTGAACCAAGATATTCTTATGTGGTTTCTTTATATTGTTTGTTGTATAAACTAATCCCATTGCTTAATCCCATCAGTCTCTCTTTGTTTAGTCTCGTGTTTACTCATATCATCATACTTATAGGAACTTTGTAAGGGGTAGACTTCTTTAATCAGCATCTTTCATTGCTGTAGGCAACCACATCTTACTCCTCTGTAACTATCTGTATGGTCAGTCTTTAAAGCAGTGATGTTGCTTATCTCTAATACTCTAAATGGAAGACTGCTCCAAAAAGGGACAGCTCTGGTGGTGAGAATTACTGTTAAAATTGTCTTCTGGCTTGCTTTCACACCCCTATTTATGTCAGCATTGCACTGTAACAGGTTAGGTGACAGTTTGGATGTGATGATCCTAGAGATCTTTTCCAACCTGGTTAATTCTGTGATTTTGGCTTCATTTTAACCTTCCACTTTGTCTTCATTTCAACCTTCCACTGCCTTAGAGCAACCATATCCCCTCTTGACCTTTGTTTTGTTAGATAAACAAACCAACCTCTACTACTGTGCTCTTTGAGAGGAAGTTTACTCTTCCCCCTCACCACTTGCTCCACTGTCACGTCTGGATTTTGCCAATTTAGATCTATTATTATGTGTCTGTGGAGGAGGTCTCAACAATTTAAGTATCTGATTTTGGAGTATTTCCTGTTGCTTATCTGTATAAATTTAATTACTGTGGCAGTGATACCAGGAAAGTACTGGAACTAGTAGTCAGAGCCTCTTAATTTCACAGTTTTGCCGGTGATAAAGGAAAGTGAATAGACTTTTCTCCCCCTCCCTCCCCGTTGTTTTCTCTTTGTTTCTGTGTCATATACAGGATTTCCAATGACACTCACTAGCGTTAGATTTGTTAGAGTTTCAGTCAAGATAAAAGAGCTCATCAGGCATGATCTTTTTATTGTACACAAAATTTGTGTGTGAACGATTTTCTTTAATTACTAACTTTTCAGCGAAAGCTTCAATTCTAAAGGTGTTAGTTCCTGTGGGTTTGCTGTTTCTGACTCATTGTGGCAAAAATTACATCCTATGTGTTTTAAAAATTCTTTTATTTTAAGTTTATGCTACTTGTTGTTATCAAGAGTTATGTATTTATGGAACTAAGAAACCACTGAAATTCTCTATAGATTGGTATTAGTTTCAGGTAAAAAACCTCAAGTGTCAGGTAGCATTTGAAACTGCTGTGGGGGTTTGAAAGCTGTTTTCTCCTGGGTTAAAATCACCAAGCACAACAACCCACAGGGAACATGTATCTGTAGCAGTTTCTTTAACTGATTTTTTTTGTACCTGTAATATAGTATATCTTTAATAAAGAAACATAATTTTGTGGTAAAAATGAGACTGTGGTGAGTGTAGCAAAGGAAGTCAACTCATTGTCAGTTCTTTTTAACTTCAGTGCTGGTTTGAATTGTGGGGGCTTGGTTTTGTTTTAGTTTGATTTAGTTTTGTTTGTTTGGGGGTTTTTTTTGTTGGTTTGGTTCAGTTTTGTGTAGATAGGCAGCTCTCAGTTTCCCTTCAGTGATTCGTGAACTCTTTGATCAGGAAGAACATTCAGTTTCATTGTCTTGGTTGAAATATTTATACATTTATTGCCATTGATGTGACATAAGAAAGAATGAGATAAAAGTAATGAAAGAAATGACAGTGATCTCTTGGTTTGTATGTATTGTGTATGTAATTCTCAAAAAGGTTGGCTTTTAAAATCAGTGTAATCAAATACAGATTTCAATAGCTTTAGTAGATGACATAAACACAAAAGAATTTGATTTACTGTTTGCCAATCTGTTAACTCATGTACCTGTCTATAACAGGTAACTGCATATATATTGAATTATTTTCCTTTATTTTGACTTCAGAAAATACTGTGTTAAATTGCTACAGTTTCTTAAATATAATTAGTGTACTGTAATGTGTGATCTTTGTAATTTTTTGTTATTACTGCAGCTAGAAATATAAGGTTTTTTTGTTACTGCAATTGATTTTATTTTTTTTTTGTTAGCAGTATGGACTTCATTACAGTTACCCAGGTTATTTACAGCTAGTGAAAACTGAGTGATTAAATTCCTTTTTCATGAAAGCTGTGCTGGTTTGCAGGAAATAAACATAGTTAACTAGTGGCTAAACTTCTTGATACAGGAGATGATAGTTTCTGTTTGAGCAGACAGTGTTTAATATTAAAGATGTATTTTCAGGTCAAATTTGAAATAGCAACTATCCTTAAAATATACTAAGATTATGTATTTGTCACTTTAATCCTCAGTTGTTGTATGTGTGAATTTACTTCTTTTGGTTTTGCTAGCCTCTTCATACAGGACAACTGAGAAGTGCTAGTTATTTAAACTGGTTATGCATTTAGTACCACTTATTGCAGTACAATGAATTACAAAAAGCTTTGTTATCTATTTTTGAATTGGTACTGCATAACCTTAGCAAATTTTCTTTTGATCACCTTGTCTGACATCTTTTTTTTTTTAAGTAACTGTTTCTGAGACTAGAAGTTTGCCACTCAATTGCTTAATACCATTTGATATTTAAAATCTGCATTGTTCTATCTACTCTTAACAAGATTTACTTAGTTTGCTGCTGAGGGTATGGTCTGTCTTTCATATATTTTACTGAATGCATAGTTTGGAAAAAGCAAACTGAGAATTTTTTTTTTCTTTTTCATTTTCCCTAGTGCTTGGGAGATGGGAAGTAATGATAGCTGGCACCTGAACTAAAATATCTGTGAAGGCACTACTATCCCAGAACTTCAGGATGAATGGGGATATGCCTCATGTTCCCATCACTACTCTTGCAGGGATTGCTAGTCTTACAGACCGTAAGTACACTTCTTTTTCTTCTCTTTGTTATGCTGTTTTCTGCCTCTTCAGTAAATACCTGTGCTTTAAAAACAGTAAATATTTTTTTTTAAATTTAGGAACTCTTAGAGATTCTTTAATTTTGTCCTGAGTCTGATTTGGCAATAAAAACTTTAATTTTGTCATTGCATGAAATTTAAATTTATCTATTGAAATATCCTCATTTAAACAGGAAATTAAATGTAGATAAAACAAACGAACACAAAACCTTGAAACAAAGCCATTTCTGTCAGTTTGAAATTTCATTCAGTACTCCACAAATAAAGAAAAGCATGTATGTTTTAGAGGAATAGTTTATCACATGGAAGTTAGAAGAGCCCTGCAAAGGGACCTGGACAGGCTGGATAGGTGGGCAGAGGCCAATGGGATGAGATTTAACAAGGTCAAGTGCAGGGTTCTGCACTTTGGCCACAACAGCCCCAAGCAGCTCTACAGACTGGGGACAGAGTGGCTGGAGAGCAGCCAGGAAGAAAGGGACCTGGGTGTACTGGTGGATAGTGGGCTGAAGATGAGCCAGCAGTGTGGCCAGGTGGCCAAGAAAGCCAGTGGCATCCTGGCCTGCATCAGGAACAGTGTGGCCAGTAGGACAAGGGAGGTTATTCTTGCCCTCTACTCAGCACTCCTCAGGCCACACCTTGAGTGCTGTATCCATTTCTGGGCCCCTCAATTCAAGAGGGATATTGAGGTGCTAGAAGGTGTCCAGAGAAGGGCGACGAAGCTGGTGAGGGGCCTGGAACACAAACCCTATGAGGAGAGGCTGAGGTAGCTGGGGGTATGCAGCCTGGAGAAGAGGAGGCTCAGGGGTGACCTCACTGCTGTCTACAACTACCTGAAGGGAGACTGTAGCCAGGTGGGGGTTGGTCTCTTCTGCCAGACAACCAGCAACAGAACAAGGGGACACAGTCTCAAGTTGTGCCATAGGAGGTCTGGGCTGGCTGTTAGGAGGAAGTTGTTGGCAGAGAGAGTGATTGGCATTGGAATGGGCTTCCCAGGGAGGTGGTGGAGTCACCATCCCTGGAGGTGTTCAAGCAAAGCCTGGATGAGGCACTTAGTGCCATGGTCTAGTTGACTGGCTAGGGCTGGGTGATAGGTTGGACTGGATGATCTTGGAGGTCTCTTCCAACCTGGTTGATTCTATGATTCTACGATTTATATGTCATCATCTTCACTAAGAAAGAGAGAGAGAAATTAGTAGACTTATGCTTAACTAAAGTTGTGGAATATCCTGAATATATCTGAAATCTAGTTTTCTGGTTTAGGAAAAGGTATAAAAATGTTACTGTAATTAATAGGTGCAAAGAACACCTCCTAAAATGGAAATAAGCAGATAAATTTTTGAGTCTTCTTTCTAAGCTATCCAGCTTACAAAAGGAGCATGTGAGATGTGTACTGTCTTTAAATACATTAGGAAGACAAAAATGCAAGGAAGGAAAAAGAGCTAATTTGCATTAAAAGCTGATAGTGTCACAAAACAAAATGTTTGTAATGTAACTAAAACAAAATTTGTAGCGGAAGCTAAGAGGAAATTTGTTATTACTATGATAAAGATAATTAATAGTCCTAGAGAAACCATCACAACAAGAGCAATTTGGACAAAGAGGATATTTGGACTAAGAGGATATTTGCACTTAGTGACCCAGGGTGCTTCTGAGTTTTTATTATTATACTGTTGAAACATGGAGACTTTACAAGAGACAGTACATACTGAGGGGACAGTATATACTGTCAATTGAATGTAATTGTCTACAGTAAAAAAGATGATGTACTGAAGGGAAGAAAACCAAAAACAACCAACAACAATTTCCTCATATCCTTCTGATATTCTGAAATACCATATCAAAAGATGCTGGTTGTGTATAATCATGTATGTCTAATAGTGGACCATCAGGATGCAGATAATAAGTTTTCAGGCTATGTACAGTTTTCTATTATTAAGGATTTGCTTGTAAGGTTCTAAGGAGGGTCAAAATACTTAACTAGAAATAGTCTATGAGCAGACTCCTAGTGCAAGAAAATCTTGAAAAAATTAATTTGCTTCAGTGAGATTGCATTAGATATGTTTGCTTATGTATCAGTTGCATTTATCTAATGTATAGAAGTTCAAGCGCAGCTGAACTGACTTGTGAATTCTGGCTGGCTGACTAGCTGAATATATACTCCCTTTATAAATATGTTTTGCTAACTTTGCTATTATTTTTCCAAGTTTCTGATATATTCAAGGTAACTTGACACAAATAATGACACCTGTTTATTTTAATGTATTACATACCTCTGTTTGAATTGGAATTTATTTCTATACACAGTAATTATTTCCCCCACAATATAACATAATATTCTCTCCCCCTATTTTGTTTTTAATAAAGAATTTCAAAATATGCAAGAGCCAAAAGAGGATATTTCTCATGGGATTATTGTTTTTACTGAAGCTGTTTCTAGTGCTCCCATGAAAATCTGTATCTCAAAGGTGCAAACAGCCTAGTCTGCTTGTGTTTGTGGACCCATGAAAGCAACTCTTTCATGTTGCTAGCTCTTTGGCCTCTTCTGATATACTTTCCTCTTGCCTGTGTAGTTCTGCCAATCATTGGGTGAAGAGCTTCTTCATTGTTCTGTCTATAGACCTAAGAATGCCCTCTTGAAAGTATAGTGTGCTTGTTTATAATCTGATTAAAATATTGTGGTGGGTGTTTTCATTAGTCGTTTTTACCAAGAATTTGTGAATAGATGTATCAACTGAATTGACATTTTCATGATAGACAACACTAGCCTAACTGATATAGGAATAAATACAGCAAGAGAATTTAATTAGTGGCTTAAATTGGTTGTTAATTATTTTGGTGGGTTGGGTTGTTGTTTGGTTGTTTTTCCTGGGCAGGGTTTTGGTTTTGGTTTTGGTTTGAAGAGCTAAGTAGAAAACTTTAGCTAATATGCTCCTTACACTTAAGTACTGCATGTAACTGCAAGGATTTTACATTTCATTCCTTTATCAATGCTTTTGACTTTAAGAGAAAGTGGTCTTAGCATGTTAAATAGACTAATCCCCAGAATGTTTAAAGCCATGTTTTTATTCATAATACTTAGTATTAGTATAGATAAGTATTTACATATTAGTAAATACTTAGTATTAGTGTAGTTAAGTATTTAATACAGTAATACAGTAGGCTTGTCTGTATTACCTTGTTTAAAGCAAGTTGCAGCCTTTGTGTATATGTGCTCATAAGTTAAAAAAAGCTAGTCCAGAAATCTTTCCTATATTTCAATGTAGTGGCCAATTTTTCTTTCTTAATTATATTTTATGGAGTAAGTTGTCTCTCTTTCTATGCCTATTTTTCCTGAAATGATTCTGAACTCCTTTCTGATAACAGTTTTGAACCAGCTGCCTCTTCCATCACCATTACCTGCTACAACAACAAAAAGCTTGCTTTTCAATGGACGAATAGCAGAAGAGGTGAACTGCCTTCTGGCTTGCAGGGATGAAAATCTGGTTTCACAGCTCGTTCACAGTCTCAATCAGGTGTCAACAGATCACATGTATGTATTTTGAACTTCAGCTATATCAGATCACCATCCCTATTCCTAGAAATTAAAATTAACCAGATCAAGAATATTTGTGAGAATCTGAATATTATAACATGTAGATTTTGTATTAAGATGGCTTAGCAGATGAATGCTGTATAAGTCAATTGTTTAGATCCTTCAGAACATGAATAGTTGCATGGCGAAGCTTACGAATAACTGTGGGGGTTATTTTGTAGATCAGCTGCTCCTTTCATTCTTGCTAGTTAGGAGTGCAGACTTGGTGATGTTGATTGTGCAGTACTCATTTGTGTTCTCTTTATGGTTAATAGGTGTATAGACAAATTATATACCAACTTTTCCACAAAAAGACTCCCGTGTAAGACCCATATCAATTCTGTTTAGGCATTGAACTTAAATATTTTAAGAGTGAAACAAGCAAATATGCTAATGTATTATCTTTTTCATTTTATTTTATTTTTTTTTAATTTTTCACTGATGTCCTTTAAATTATCTTACGTTGACAACCCTGTCTTTTTCTTACATGTTCCAAGCAATTGTTCTGATCAGGTGGAAGGAGCTTTTTTAAGTCTTAACAGCAAACAATAGGTGAAAGCATGGATGCATTTGTAGAAAATCCATTACATTCTTTTTATGCTTCAGGGAGAATTCTGTGATGTCAAAGATATGCCAATTTCCTTTCTCAAAATAAAAGATTTTTCAAAGCACTGGGCTGCACTATGAATGTTCTTCGTTCATGTGTGTTATTTTCACTCCTACAATATTTCCATACTTCCTTGATGTTATGCCAAAGAATTCTCTTCTGGAGAAGACTACGATATAAAAGCAGGCATGTGTTGGTAACAAAATGCTTGGTGCTTGGTAACAAAATGAAGACTAGTAGGAATACCTCTTCTGCTATTTCTTGAAGAAAAGAGGTTAAAAATAAGTAGAGACAGGGAAGAGTGCTTGGGTTTTTTCTATACTTTAGACTTGGGTTTTTTTCTATATTTTAACATTAAATTGTCTTCTTTCATTTTGGTTTTTTATTTGTTTTGTTTTTGTTTTGTTTTGCTTGTGTTTGTTTTGTTTGTGTTTGTTTTTCTTTTTACCTGACTCATAGTTCCTTATAATTTGAAAATGCATTTGCCTCTTTATTTGCTTACTTCCACAATTCCAGAGAGTTGAAAGATAACCTTGGCAGCGATGATCCAGAGGGAGATATACCGGTCTTGCTGCAGGCTATCCTGGCAAGGAATCCTAATGTTTTCAGGGAGAAAAGCATGCAAAACAGATACGGGGTTCAAAGCGGTAAGGATTTTGATTATTTACTGATTGTACTTTATGTTCTGTAAGTTTAGTGGACTGATACTAACCACACCTGTTCATAGAACACAACAATACTTCCTTCATATTTGACAGTGATATAAAGCTATGTAGCTTGACATCATCTAGGAGCAATTGTATTAGAGTAAGCATGGAAATAAACTGTAACAGGTATTTTTATACGCAAAGAACGAGTGATTGGGTTTTATTTTAAAATAATTTTAATTTCTTTGTGCTTAAGTTCATATATTTGTCTTAGTAAGTAGTTGCAGTTGGAAAAATATACCTTGATCTTCCTGAGTATCTGTACAGTTACAGTGTTCCAATGCAGATAGTAGTTCTTAATAGTTCTGGGGTGAGGAATAAGGTTGAATGAACCATACTTAACAGCTGCCTCCTGCCATTCCTTGTCTCAGCAGATTGTGATGCCCAACAAATTTTACTGTTTTGATGGCTCATTTTCTTCTGAGATGCAGTGAAATGTACTGCTGGAGAGCAAAGATAAAGGAGAGACACCAAGCAAAAGATTCTTTGGACAGATTCTAGGTGTAAATATGGAGACATGCAGTGGCTTTTAAATACCAAACTACAAAAATGAGTAGAGAGTTTTCCGCTGTTCATGCAGTGTGTGGATAAATGTTTGCCAGCACTTCAGACACATAGATAGAAACGTTGCTGGAGTCCACAAGGAATAGGAAGCGACAGGTGGTTTTGGAGGAGAAAAATAATAAAATGAGATTATTAGGTTTATTAACCTATATTAGTAAGTAAAAAACTATACCATATTTGGAAGCACTTGATAAGGACAGAATGCATAATATTCCTTGAAAGAAAACAACTGTTTCCTGGAACAAAAAATGTGCAAGACATTTCTAAAAATTCATTGATACATATGTCCTGGAATTTAAGGTCTGAATAAAATCTCTAGTTCCTGCATTTAGTGGTAGATGTTACAGAGCATGGTATTTCCAGCTGTGGGAAAAAATGTGACTGTCCTGACAGTTTGCAGAGTGGTCTTCCAAAGAACATATGCTTGATTTAGTTTTCCACCAGTTTTGTAGAGTAAAATAATTTTTGACAGTGCAAAAGTAAGACATAATTAAAAAAATTTCTCTGTTCCAGCAGAGGCTTTTGAAAGAAATGTACGAAATCTGAAAACTGGAAAGAAAGGAAAAGCACAGCTTTAGACAAGAGTATTTGGAAAGACAGAAGGCATTGGAATGAATGGAAAAGCTAGGAAACGCATGAGTTTATTTTCAATGGAATAAGGCCACAATCTTACCTGGAAATGGATGGCTTCTGAACTTCGATGCTGTCAAATTGTGGCAGCAATATTTGCTGTTACTGTGTCCCATTGAGATCTCCAAGGCTGAAAGAGGCTGTACTTATGTGTTGGGACAGCAAAGGCAGTGTTTTCTTATGCTTTCTGAGCATTGTAATCTCTTTACACTTACAGTTTGTAGAACAATTGGAGGTTTGGTAGTGATCTTCAGTAATGCATTTTGGTAGCTAGAAGAATTAAGTTTAGGCTCCTTTCCAATATTTCAAATTAATGTCTTCTGCTGTCCTTACTGTACTTCTTCTGAGTATTGTCCTTCTGCCTTTGTTTGAGTCCAGCATGCAGTCAAGTCAGTGCTGGGTATTGTGACCCAGTATTTGCAGTGCCCACAATTGAGACGGAATAAAGGCAGTGGGACCTCCAGTCTGTTTACTCAGCCTGCTTTGGGCCTGTGAATCCAGTGTCAGTTCCAGCATTAGTATGGAACAAGTTAACTCCAATTCTCTCAGCCTTTTTTTCTGATGCAAGAAGAGGAGGATCATCTGGCTAAAGAATTATGTTAAACACAAAATAAAATCACTTATTTGGTAGTTTGTCAGTAAATAAAGATATCCTTATAAAACTTAGTACTATGTTTTGATTTGTTATAAGGTAAAACACAAGCAGAATTCTCAGCTTATTTTCCCCAAGTTCATACTGACCTGTGGCTCACTAAGTTTAGAACAAGAATTGGTTTTATTTGGGGTGAACAAAGAGTATAAGAAGAATGTATTATGTGGAGACTCCTTTTGCTTTGTGTTCTGAGTGGGCAAACTTTGCCTTCCTCCACCTCCCAATTAAACATGCTGGCATATTTAATTTTGAGTAACATAGCAGTGAGTTTTGAACTCTTGCTCCCTGTCTCTTGATAACAGTGCTATTGCTGAAGTAATCATACTTCTTAGATTTTTTTTTAGATTACATTTTTAGATATTTTTGGTGGTGTTTTCTGCTACTGGAATGTCTGAACAAATGAAGTTATATTGCCATGCATCATGAGGCCTAACTTTCTATAAGGGCAAAATGTTAATTTTAGTTTAGACCTTTTTTCACCAGATGACATAGAAAGTTCTGAGTGCCATCTTGCAACTACATCTGGCGTGTATCTTTTAGTGTATGAGTGAAGTTATTTATTTAAAATTAATATATTATTTAGTTTCAGGTTTTGCAATCATTTTTTCTCTTTTTCCTCTCTACACTTTGACTTTACCCTTGAACAGCTATGTGTTGGAAGATCACGTAAAACAGTATCTTCCAATAGGTTAGTATTCATACCATCACTTAGGGCTCAGGAAGGTCTTGAGGCTCATTTAAAGCTATTTATCAGAACTTGGATTTTGATGGATTAAAATCTTCTCCATCTTTTCCATAAGCTCAGTTATCTGGATTTCTTTTTTTAATTTTTAATGTGTACAAAAACTCAAATGCATCTCTGCCTCTAAAAGGGATCTGTCCTAGCTTAAACATGAATAATGCTGTAGTAGAATTTAAGTGCACAAGACTTCTTTGGTGATCTTGAGCTTTATTTTTATGTAGTTCATTCCTTGACATTCAGAAGAAATGCTAGATTGTATTTATACATACCACTTTTTTTCAAGGAAAAAAGCAGCTGTGGTCAAGAGTGGAACTGTGCATTAAGGAGATTCACTCTAGTGGTGTAACTACTAGGATGATGTTTCCTCGAACTTGATCATTACTAACATCCAAAATTAAGATTGCATTTAAAGTAGGTAGTTAGGGAAATGCACAGTGGGCCCATGAATCTGCTGCTTAGTGACATGACAGCAGTGTAAAAATGTATGCAAAGATACTTTAGTGCTAATGATGACAGACTAATTTACAGACTAAATGGGCCTTATTTTAACTGCTTGCTCATTACGTCATTATCAGGTTTTTTTTGTTCTTGTGGATTGGGGTTTATTTAAGGGATGAGGGTGGTGTGGTTAGGGTTTTTCTTTCTTCTTCACTTAAGTTACCTAGATTGGGCCTTCTCAACAGAAATAATGAGAGCTGTCCAATGGAGAATACTTTTTAGGGTTTTTTTAAATGCGTTAAAAGTAGAGATTCATCTTTATGTTGTTTTCATTCTTTTAAAACAAAACCTACCACGTCTACTGTTGAAAACATGGTTTAGATTTAGAGAGGAGAAAAAAAAAAAAAAAAAAAAAAAAGAAGTGCAGTCTGTGCTTTAAGCAGAGAATTGAACTTCTGTATGTGAATGTTAAGAGTTAGTCGTTTGACCAAATTATTGAACCTAGCTGCGTTGAGAGTGGCAGTGAGAGGTGCGCAGGCAGTAGGCATGTCGAGTGCCACCCCTAGACCTTCCCCCTAATTTGTCTTTACGTGAGTTTCCATTTAAACAAATGTTGTATGAGTTGAGGAGTTCCTTTCTGTCTGGACACCGAAATGTCTTCTCTAATGTATGGAGATGCTTGGGGCTTGCACTCCTGCTCTGGGCTAGCTTTCCTGTGCTAATGCACATGGAATGCAGCAATTCACACCTACTGGGAGGTAGTAACGGCTGCATTCCTGTGGGATTATCACATCTCTGCTGAAGAGAAGGTTAGAGAAAAGAAAGTGATAGGGAGGACTTCTGAGGCTAATTTTGCTTGTGTGACTTTTGTAGTAATTTGAAATAGGTGATAGTGGTAGAAGAATTGACAGCTCCCAAACACTCTTGACTGGGGACTTCAGCCAGACTTCTGTCTAAAATTTGCTTTAAAATAATTGTACTACTAATGTGCTTTTACTCATAGCTGTGGATCACTTACTGTGGCTTCCCAAGCTGCAGTGTGCACATGAATTATGACAGTTTTACCTGCAAGGCGTTCAACTGTGTCACTAAAATAACTAAAATCCATTTAAGTTGTTATGTTTCTGCATCATTTCAACTTCCAGTGCTGTGCTGTCACTAGGGAATTCTTTATATCTTCATTGAAGAGAGAAATTTGAAAATGGTTCCTTTAACATCTCCCTAATAATGATGCAAGTAATTTGAATCATTAAGCTTTCCTTAATAATGAAATATTCTTTTCTAGAATATTTCATTTGGGAGGGACCTACTAGGATCATCTGCTCTGGCTAGATGGCCCCTTCAGGGCTCACCGAAAGTTCAAGGAAGTTATTAAAGGCATTGTCCAAATGCCTCTTAAATTAACTTCAAACACATTGGGACTTGTGTTTTGCCAGCTGGTACAGCACCTGAATTTCCAAAGCACAACTGTCGGGATGGATCTACAGGTTGTGGAGCCTATACTTCTGATACTGGTTCTGCTTTAGCATAGAGAAGAGGAGGCTCCAGGGGTGACCTCATTGCTGTCGACAACTACCTGAAGGGAGGTCGTAGCCAGGTGGGGCTTGGTCTCTTCTGCCAGGCAACCAGCAGCAGAACAAGGGGACACAGTCTCAAGTTGTGCCGGGGGAAATATAGGCTGGATGTTAGGAGGAAGTTGTTGCCAGAGAGAGTGATTGGTATTGGAATGGGCTGCCCAGGGAGGTGGTGGAGGCACCATCCCTGGAGGTGTTCAAGCAAAGCCCGGATGAGGCACTTGATGCCATGGTCTAGTTGACTGGCTAGGGCTGGGGGATGGGTTGGACTGGGTGATCTTGGAGGTCTCTTCCAACCTGGTTGCTTCTATGATTCTATGCTTTGCAATTGAAATTGCAAATTCCTTGTAAGCATAGTAGAGGTGAAAGAGAAGGTTTTTTCCCTGGATGCAAAGGAACCACTAAGGTTCTGTGATAACGATGAGAATATCTTGTAGCACTCAGACTGAGATGATTGTTTGCTGCTCTAAATATAGGAGATAACTTCTTTGTGTTATTCTGACTTGAGAAGTTTCCAAATCTTTTACTGACTGGCAGAGTAAGTACTGTTCATACAAACCATGTGGTGTGGCATATTTGTCCTGTTGCACATCTTTTTCTGCTTACTAGAAGGTTCTTACTTGGCAGCTCTAAGGAACAGAGGAAGGAACTACTACTAATATTTAAAACTGAATTAGTACTGCTTTAGGGAACATTTTTTAATGTCATGATGTAAGAAGGACATCTTACATGTAATCTCTAATTTCTAATGTTTTCTAACAGCTGTAGGTAGGGGATATTGATGTCTGTAAAGTTATAATCTTTTTGTGTATAATAATTTATTGAATGACAATTAAGAGGGAAATGTGTATAAAGTAATTTTGCTCTCTTCTTTTTAATAGGGATGATGATGTCACAGTATAGTATTTCTCAGAATTCCATGCGTGGTAGTCCTGCATCTTCCAATTATCAACAAACCACTATCTCACATAGTCCTTCCAGGTAATGATTTCTTTTAAATGGGGTAGAAGGGGTGGTAAACTGCAGATTCTTCCTACAGTGGCAGTCAATTCTTGTTGCAAGTATGTGTGTGGAAGGTGATCAGAATCAAATAAAATTTTGTGTTTTTCTGACAGCAGAGTGAGTTTCTTCTGTTAGTCCTTATATTCTAAGGACTAATAATGATTCTCCCTATTCTCTCTCCCTGGCACCCCTCCAGCTGTTTTTTGTCGGTGACAAAGGCTGAAACTTATGGAAGGAAGATAGAAGAGGCTAAAGTTTACCAATGTTGCAGGAGGTTGGGATAAAAGGCTTCTGAAAGCATAGCATATTCCCGTTAGCAGTTATAGAAAAGAGGAGAAGCCCAGTAATTTGTCCAGTCTTCTAGCAGCATCGTTGTCAACTTTATGGTTCTTTTCTAAAACTTTTGAGTGTTGACAAGTAGCACTCAGACCTTATTAATACAGTAAAATACTTTGGACTAGAGGAAAGCATTTGGCACGTAGGCTCAGCTCAGTTCTACTGGGCTTTAACAGGTTTCTTATTCAGTTATTAGACACAAGTTTTAAAATAAACTTAGTTCATATTTCATTTCAAGTTACTGCAATTGTTTTAGCAAATTAAACGCTCTGTATCTGCACGAACCCACTTATTTACCTTTATATCTAAAAAGGATATTAAAGTTATTTTTCAATTGACTATTGCAGTGAACACTACAGTCTTGAAATCCTTGCAAAATCTTTGTGTTCAGTACTTCTCTATGTCTGTGGAAGCTTACCTTCGTATTGTTATTTTGAATGGAAGGTTGTGAAAGCACGTAATGTACTTCTTGAATTATTTTTTTTGTTTATTTTGAAAAGACCATCTAAGAATGTACACTGCAATATACATGGACTGTTGAAAGAAGACTCAGTCTAAGATAAGGAAAAACAGTGAAAGTCTAAGTTGTTAGTGGAGTTTGGGTCAGATCGTACTTAACTGCCTATCACATTCCTCTATCTTAGCAGTGTTGTTCTGTTAGATTAAGTTCTTCTAAAATTTACTGGAAAATATGGCTCCTTGTTAATCCAGATGACCTTGCTGTTACTTAAAACAGTCACTTTCATTCAAACTTTTAGGTCTAACCTGGAAATTGCAGACCTTAATTTAGTATACATTTGTGTCATTGCTTCCTTTCCCTAGATGGAAATCTTATGAAGTGTTTTATTCTTTACTGATGCAGTACCTAAGCTGTGAGTCTTAGATATTTAAAAATTGAGGTTGGGAAGACATCAATACTTAAAATAATGCTTTTGAGTGAGATTACAGGGTGTGTTGGAGTGTTGCATCTTAAAGAATTTGTAGTCTTCTGAGTATGTAATACTCCAAAAAGAAATAATAAATTTGGCTAAATTTGCTTCTCCGATTTCTCTTTTTTTTTTTGGTGTTATTATTTGTAGCCGGTTTGTGCCACCACAGACAAGCTCTGGTAACAGATTTCTGGCACAACAGAACAGTCCAGTGCCTAGTCCATATGCTCCTCAAAGCCCTGCAGGATACATGCCATATTCACATCCTCCAAGTTACACACCACATCCTCAGATGCAGCAAGGTAATTCTGTGATGTTTGTTTTATTCTCCTGTCTTATGTCAGCTTTACCTTCATATGCATGTTTCATGGCTATTTACTTTCTTTGAAGGAGTCACTTAGTGAAAGTATTTCAGTTGGTAGGTACGTTTAAGCTTTTCTTTCCTAACAATACAGAGGATTAGTAAATACTTCTATTTTAAAAACCTGAAATAAAAGGGGAGAAGAAAAGGTTTGTGTTGCATTGCTCCACTGTGTACGCCCATTTTCTGTAGCTGTCACATGTATATGACAATAGGAAAATTAAAACCAAAACACTTCTATTTGTTAGCTGTGGCCATTATTCATTTGTGCTAGTGAAAATCTTAACATAATCTAAGTTTTGTGTGCCAACTTATTTAGCCTTACCAAACCTTTGTAGTGTCAACTAGATTAATTCTAAGCTGCATAGAATTGTGCTTAAGATACTCAGTAATGAGCAAAGATGATCTTCAGAAGCAGTGGATTTCTTTGTTCTTCCCTTTACTAAAAGCAGTCTTGAACAACATGACACTATTAAAGTATCTAGGCAATATTTTGTTGGTAAGTAGAATTATAATTGGATTCTTTGAAATCAGTTCTTAAAGGTTAGCATTGTGCTTAGTGTATATATATATATATAGAGAGAGAGAGAGAGAGTTGTTCTGTATATAATGCTGTGTAAATACTTAGAGCATTACTAAAAGTAGCAAATACACATTATTAAATAGAGGAAAACAGAGTTTTGTATAACCAATAAAAGTTTGGTACTAACTTCAGTTAAGATAGACATGGAGATAAACTTGGCTAATATGTACATCGAATTTTGGTTTTAAATCATCTTGAAAATTAAAATCTTAGATGCCTAATTTTATTTAAGGTATTTGTGGTAAATGATTTCTATCAAATCTTCAGTTCTAGTTCAGCTCTCTCATGGCAAATTCATTAATGTCCTCTATTATGTGTTTTCTCTGAAGCTTTTAAAGAGTTAACAAGTGTGTGAATGTATCAGTATAGTTATTTAATTTTTTTTGTATTTCAGCTTCAGTATCCAGTCCCATTGTCACAGCAGGGATGAGGAATCTCCATGAAAATAAAGTTTCAAGTCAATTGTCTGGAAATTCAGCTAATCATCATGCTGATAATTCTAGACATGGATCGAATGAAGACTACCTACAGATGGTGCACAGACTAAGCAGTGATGTATGTTATCTTACTGAGTTTATTGTGATAAAGCAAGAATTTTACTATGATAAAGTAAATATGTGTTTAGCTGTCTTAGAGGTCAGATGTTTTACTTTATTGTTGTTGACATATAAACCCAATGAAAGCGTATTTCAATTTCAAATGTGCATGCTCAGCCTTGCAACCATAATATGTGAGATTTAATATTCTCTGTATCTCTTTTTTTCCCTTTAAATCATTTGTAACATTCTTCCTAATGAAATTAGGAAAAGTAAAAAATATCTTCTAATAATCTCAGATATGAGTGTATTTAAAAGAAATGGTAGAGTGTTTTACAATTACTGTAGCAAATTGTTGATGCAAACAATATTATATTCTAAACAGATGTAGAGATAACATATATCACTGAAGATCCCACAACTGTCAGTTAGACATATTTTAATAACCTAAACTAGCTTATAGAAGCGAAAAAGTGTTATGTTCAGCAAGTGTACTAGTAACACCAAGCTCCCTATATCTTCTGCAAGGATTAATAAAATAGAACTTGATGACAGCTTATTAGTCATCTTTTTTTTTGTTGTTGTTGGTTTGTTGTTTTTTTTAATGCAACAATTACACTAAAAGCATTAGCTATGAAGCAGAAGAGTATCAGAATGACAGAATCTACCATGATGCACAGTCATCAGCTGTTTTTCTCAGCTTCAGCAGTGCAAACTCTTAAACAGCAGTGTATTCTTGGAATTAGTGGTACATATGTCCTCACAGCTATGTTAAAGTTCCACTGTCAAAATATTTTTTTTTTTGTTAAGACAGGATTTTTTTTAAAACTTTATTATGCTAATTAGTGTTATAATTCTTAAAGTATTTAAAAATATTAATCTCTAATGCTGTAATCCAATTAATACAGCCGCATCCTAGTTAATGAAAACTTAGAAATTAAAGACTTTCAAGATAGATAGACTATGGAAACACAGCATGCCACCATTGTTTAATTCAATATGAGAAATACTAAGCATAACAAGTAGGAAGCATGGTAAACTTGCACTTTTAACTCTTTATGCATTTTCTCAATGGAACATTTCTGCAACATTCATTTGAAATTACGGTTTTAAAAGCTGAGCTTTGCAGAAAACACATGGAAGAATTTGGATTAATTTAAATTTACATGAATAATAATCATAATGTCATGGCCTTTTCAGAAGCAGTGTGACCTGAGAGTTATGAATAAAGATTATTAAATCCATAAAACTTCAAAACTTGAGGGAATTTATTGCTTTAAAAAATGTGAATAACATCAGGATATTGTTTATTTGTGAGATACTATTCTATGAAACCAAGAAGTATACCCTTAAAAGATCACTTCACATACACTCAATGTAAGGACAATTTTTCTGGTAAATGTGAGAGTATTCCTAAAAATAAGTCTGTGCTTACATATCACTGTTTGATAAAGCTCTGAACTAGGAAACTATAAATGAACACTCCAGAAAATCTGTCAGCTGTGGTTTGGCTGGCACATATACCTCAAAGGTCATCTACCTGGTTAGTCTGTTTAGTTAACAAAAGTAGCATTTGCCTGTGTCACTGGCAATCACAGTGACCTCTCCTGTCCTAATAAAGAATATGTAATAGGAGGTTACTAAGCCTTTTTTTTACCAGTATGTTGGAATTTCTTTGAGAGCTCTTGCTAGTCCAAGAAAAGTGAGGTTTGAAAAAAATCAGCTCCTCAGTTTGTGTAGTAGGTGAGTAACTCCTCAGGAAATTAACTTATTTTGACTTACACAAAAAATACAAGATACAGTTGTTTTTATTGTGTTGAATCTGAATGATAGATTTGTTTGCATGTGAGGCTTTCCTCACATGCCTATGTAGCAGTCTAGCGGCAGTTTAAATTAACCAAGGTTTTTGTGTAAATAACTATTGTTCTAATACTTTTGTACTAATTTTAGTCTTTATTGTCAAGTATTCATGTTAATGATAATGCTAATTTTTTATCATTGTTGCTTTAGGACGGTGATCCTTCAATAAGGAATGCAGCATCTTTTTCTTTGAGGTCACCACAGTCAGTCTGCTCTCCAGCTGGAAGTGATGGAACCCTTAAAGGTAGCCTAGCAGTTATATATATGTTAATGTTTGGGTTTTTTTTTTTAGTGTTTAAGACCAGGTAGTTTAAAGAGGTATTTAGATGTTCCTCCTTTAATCAAATAGTGTTACATGGCATATCATTATGGTTTGGATACAGAATTGGTTTGAAACCTGTTTCCAAAAAGATTTCTGAAGGTCAAAAAATTGACTAATCATTCTTCAATACAAAGCTCAAATTTGTGGAAAGCAGAAGTATTTAAAACCCTTTCCAATATGAGGGTAAATTCTTTATAAGAATGGTTTCAGTTCCTCTACATAAAAAGTGGTTTAAAGGCAGCATTAAGAATATTGAACTCTTAACCATCTTAAAAGACTTTTAACATGGAATGCTTGTCTTCAGTCAAGAAATTTTGAGAACATGAAGTTAAAGGTGGAGTTAAGTGAATTGAATATAAATATAAGTAAAATATAAGTAGAACCTCTGAAAACCTTAACTGTGGAGAAGGAATAGGGTGACCTATCAGTCAGTTGAGAGGGAATGGGAAAAAAATGTGCTTGCAATAATTCTTTATGCTAAAATCTAGAATGCATACTGCTGGTTTTAATATTATTCCCAAGAAGCAATGACTGAGATACATGAAATTTTGCAGGGTAGGGCTTTGGGCATATTCTTGCTGATTGACATGACAGTAGTAAAAAGAGGCAACAGTGCTTTCTTCTCTTTAGCCCCAAACCAAAATCAAGTCTTTCCTTATGGTCAGGTTAAACAGAAAGGCAGAAAAGGAAAGAAGAAGGTGAAGGTCTTAGCCTTGTGCAGCCTGGATAAGAGACCTCTTTGGTAGGGATGTGTCTTGGAGCAGCCTTCCCCATACCTAGGAGCGGATTGTCAGGAAGATTTAAGTTGGCCTTTTCAGTGTTGTGAAGAAAGAATGAGATACAATGGACTTAAATTGAGATCAGAGTTTCTAACTTAGTTTAAGAAAAAGTTTCACTGTCAGGGCAGCTGAGCTTTCAAAAGGTTGCTCAGAGAATCTGTGTTTTCTGTACTTGGAGGTTTTCAAGATTAGTTTGAGTAAAGCCTTGCATGATGTGTCCTTGCTTACTCTGCTTTGACCAGGAGGCTAGACTGACTAAGGACCTCCTGAGGCCACTTCTTAACCAAATTATCCTGTGATCCTGTGGCTGCTAAATGATCTTCTATAGGCATAAGCAATATTAAAAAGTGATAGAATAAATGTGGCTCAAGTGGCAAGTATACATGTATAGTATGATAGCAGCATCAGTATTTCAAGAGCTTTTTTGATAAAGGACTTGTAAGACTGGTGTAAATGATGAAGATTAAATGTGATTCATTTGGGGTTTGTGAGCTTGCTAGGTTTACTACATTTGGAATCTAGTCTGCTTCCATTCAGATGCATGATTGTTACTCATCCAGAAGAATATTTGAATAATGCTGTTTCCATTAGCTGTCTCAGAATTCTGTTTTGAAGGGATACATTTTCAGATTATTTCTGAGAACAGTCTGATTGTATAGTTAAGATTGTATTATTTCAGTGTTGGAGGAGCTGGAAAAGTGCAAGAAGAAGTTTTTGTTTATTTAACTGTGTGTTAGTTTTACTGAACTACTGTTACAATGATGCTACTGTTTTGCCTTAAGGGATTAAGAAACTTTGATTGAGAGAACCGATTTGTGATGCTGCAAGACTCTTGCCAGACAGTTATTCTAATCTCATCTTTTAGAAATGTGTGGGAAGCATGAATACATAGAATATTGTTTAGAACATGAGATACTTGGCAGTGAGTTTTAGGCCTATGATTTGAAGTGAA
Organism: Pogoniulus pusillus; assembly: GCF_015220805.1. Classification (NCBI taxonomy): domain Eukaryota; kingdom Metazoa; phylum Chordata; class Aves; order Piciformes; family Lybiidae; genus Pogoniulus; species Pogoniulus pusillus. The sequence goes on along the minus strand of NC_087309.1, from coordinate 9,065,886 downwards.
GGTTGTGCTGATAAATTTTCCAGAGATGGACAAAGAGCAAGTTATCTATGCTGAGTTTTCTGTTGCTCCTCTCTTTAGGCCTTCAAATTTTAGCTAAAAAGTTGCAAACTTTGGGCATAGCAAATTAGCAAAATACTTCATTGTTTGGGAGGACAGAAAGAATAGACATCATCAGTCCAGAGAAAGATGTTATAGTATCACAGTATCACAGTATCATCATCAGGGTTGGAAGAGACCTCACAGATCATCAAGTCCAACCCTTTACCACAGAGCTCAAGGCTAGACCATGGCACCAAGTGCCACGTCCAATCCTGCCTTGAACAGCTCCAGGGACGACGACTCCACCACCCCCCCAGGCAGCCCATTCCAGTGTCCAATGACTCTCTCAGTGAAGAACTTTCTCCTCACCTCCAGCCTAAATCTCCCCTGGTGCAGCTTGAGGCTGTGTCCTCTTGTTCTGGCGCTGGCCACCTGAGAGAAGAGAGCAACCTCCCCCTGGCCACAACCACCCTTCAGGTAGTTGTAGACAGCAATAAGGTCACCTCTGAGCCTCCTCTTCTCCAGGCTAAACAATCCCAGCTCCCTCAGTCTCTCCTCATAGGACTGTGCTCAAGGCCTCTCACCAGCCTCGTTGCCCTTCTCTGGACACGCTCAAGCATCTCAATGTCCCTCCTAAACTGGGGGGCCCAGAACTGAACACAGCACTCAAGGTATGGTCTAACCAGTGCAGAGTACAGGGGCGGTATGGTCTAACCAGTGCAGAGTACAGGGGCAGAATGACCTCCCTGCTCCTGCTGACCACACCATTCTTGATGCAGGCCAAGGTGCCACTGGCTTTCTTGGCCACCTGGGCACACTGCTGGCTCATGTTCAGGCGGGTATCAATCAGTACCCCCAGATCCCTCTCTGTCTGGCTGCTTTCCAGCCACTCCGACCCCAGCCTGTATCTCTGCATGGGGTTGTTGTGGCCAAAGTGCAGCACCCTGCACTTGGAGCTAAGATTCCATAGAAACTTGAGGCAGTTATTGCAGGTACAGACTACATTTCTGTAATTTTAACATGGAAGTCATGACTACTGAAAGCTTGGAGAATGTGATGGCACAGTGCCAAATTACTTTAAGGCTGAATATCGCTGTCTTGACAGAATCTGAATTAGGAAGAAGTTTTGTTTGCAACTTAGGCAAATATTGGAGAGATGGCAGAAGCTGCATTTGTTGTTTTGGCTGATTATTCACTTACTTGGTGGAGTAAAATTCATGCTACAGAAATCTTTGCTTCTTCTTCAGTAAAACACCAGAGCAGCTGAAGTTTTATTCAGAGGTTCTAGGCTGGTCTTTATCCTTCTTTTTTTTTTTTTTTTTGGTAGTTTTTGTATTTTTACCTATACAGACAGAGCAATACCTTAGCTTTTATGCTATCTTCTGTTACCAGATCTACTTTAAAAAGTCATTTCTGTAAATTCATCTATAAAGTATTAACGTGGAGTATTTTCTTCCTGTTGATCTCACTAAATATTTCATGAGTTACATTACTCAAGACTTACTTCTCATAAAAATGTGTTATCCACTTGTTCTACTTCCCCACTGCTCTGAAACCTTAGAAAACACTTTTTAAAATTTCTTCTTTAAAACTAGTTTCTAAAGATCTATATAAAATAAAGCTTTCAACAATTTTCTTAGTCTAGTAATTCCCAAAGAGAATAATTCATATAATTTACAGTCATGTTTCCTAAACTCCTGGAGAAACATCTTTAAGGGCTAGCAGCAACCTTTATGAAACAATGAAATTCTGTACTCTTTTCTAAAAATAAGTTTTGCTTCCCCCAGTAATTTTTTACAGTCATTTTCTGAGTAATTTAGAAAGATTACTTTTATTTTCTTAGGGATTTTTAGGACTTCTCCAGAGAGATTCTTCTACACTTGTTCTCTGTATGTATAGTGAGATTGCAAGAAGAATTTGGAATCTTTTCAAATCTGTGTTACAGACTTCAGAACTCTGAAAGATGCTTGTTAAGAAAAACTCTCACCTTCAAAAGAATTCAAAAGAAAGGTGGAAGAAATTCATTCAAAGATTTTTTTTTTGGACAGGGTCAAAATAAATATTCATTCTTTCCTCAAGTCATAATTTTTATTGAAAGTTGCTTTGAGGGACCTGGAGCACAAATCCTATGAGGAGAGGTTGAGGGACCTGGGCCTGTTTAGCCTGGAGAAGAGGAGGCTCAGGGGGGACCTCACTGCTGTCTACAACTACCTGAAGGCACATTGTAGCCAGGTGGAGGGTGGCCTCTTCTCCCAGGTAACCAGCAATAGAACAAGGGGACACAGTCTCAAGTTGTGCCAGGGTAGGTATAGGCTGGATATTAGGAAGAAGTTCTTCACAGAGAGAGTGATTTCCCATTGGAATGGGCTGCCCAGGGAGGTGGTGGAGGCACCGTCCCTGGAGGTCTTCAAGCAAAGCCTGGATGAGGCACTTAGTGCCATGGTCTAGTTGATTGGCGAGGGCTGGGTGATAGGTTGGACTGGATGATCTTGGAGGTCTCTTCCAACCTGGTTGATTCTATGATTCTGATTCTGAATGCAACAGTTCCAAAATAGAACAGCCGAAGATCAGTTTTCCATGAAACATTCAAAGCCTGGAGGAAGTGGTAGGCCTCTTCCTTAAGAACTGTTGAAAGATTATGTGGGAAGTGAATAAAACCTTCCCAAATGTATTCTTCTTTGTCTGTCTTGTATGCCATCTCCTTAAGCTTGAATTTTAAATGAAGTTATTCTCCTTAAAAACAAATGTCAACGCTGTTAATCAAAATAAAGGATCATTTCCTCCTATCTAGTACAGATATAAGGAAAGCTAGAAGATTCCCAGAGGAAAACTGTAATTTTAGAAAAGATAGCAGGAAAGGACTTGGGAGCTTCCCATCGTGTGCTGGAAGCTTTTTTGGTTGCTTGGTTTGTTGTTAAAATGTCTATAGTGGAGTTTCCTTACACTTGCATACAACCTGTTCAGGTTCTTAGTGCTAGAAATCTCTTCTTGGATAATTTTTGTTGCAGTTAGGCATGGTGCTTCTTGGGCAGAGGAAAACAGTTCAAATCTTTTTTTTATTCTAGCAGTCATTTACATATGAAAGACTGTTAAAATGCCTTGCACTAATCTAATCTTCTTCAGTCTGGATAGCATGGCTTCTTTCTATCATCTTTACATAAGTCATCATTTCTGAGCTTCTGACTTTTATCTGAATTCTAATTGGTCTGTATTTGTCTTGATGCTGCACTGCCCCAAATTGTCTATTTGAAGACAGAGAAGGATGACTAGTAAGAAAAGTACCATAGACAACTTTGAATGGTACTACTGTTCTGTATGAGAGTATAGCTAGTTTTGCTGACAGCTTAGATTTGTACTGCAAGTTGTTTGAAACATACTGTTGTCTTTCTACAGAGCTTAAATAACTTCCTTTCGTGTTGTTAAAATTGTTCTTTCTCAGATTGCTGAAACATTTGTGCTTCTTACTAAATTTCTTTTGTTTCAAATGATTATTCAGATTATTCAAGAAAACAGTGATTTTTTGAATCTGTTTTTAAAAGCAGTTCACAGTATCACAGTATCACCAAGGTTGGAAGAGACCTCCCAGATCATCAAGTCCAACCCTTTACCACAGAGCTCAAGGCCAGACCATGGCACCAAGTGCCACGTCCAATCTTGCCTTGAACAGCTCCAGGGACGGCGACTCCACCACCTCCCCAGGCAGCCCATGCCAGTGTCCAGTGACTCTCTCAGTGAAGAACTTTCTCCTCACCTCGAGCCTAAATTTCCCCTGGCGCAGCCTGAGGCTGTGTCCTCCTGTTCTGGTGCTGGCCACCTGAGAGAAGAGAGCAACCTCCTCCTTGCCACAACCACCCTTCAGGTAGTTGTAGACAGCAGACAGTTGTAGACAGTTGTCAGTCTCTCGAACTCAACACAAAAAGCTGTTAGGATGTTTAGATTAAATAAAGTACTTTCTAATTGTGTTACATTGAAGCTGTTAATTGCAAATATTTTAAACTATTAAGACAATGCTCTGGAAAGCTGCACCTGTTCATCTATACTCCCATAATCCATTTTCACAAAGAACAATTTTGAACTCAATTTTGCAATGGGATATGCTTTTATCTTATTTTGTCTTGATCATACTTACTCAGTTAGGAAACTGTTTTCAGGAACTATATAGAAAGCCATGCTAAAGTCCAGATATGACACTCAGTTCTCTTTGATCTGCAAGACCTGCCATGTTACAAAATAAAATTGTTTTAGTTTGATGATGCTTACACTAAACAAATTCACTTCAGAATATGAACTCCTTATTATCTCAATCCTTACAGAGAAATTGTTCTATTATGTACTTAAATCATGTAGACCACATAATAATCTGGACAGTCTTATCCTTTTGAAGGTACTGTTGTTCCCTTTTCGAGTCTGGTAGAGATGCAGATTCTCAAGATGACAATTGCCAATTCTGAATTTGGTTTGCCAAGTTCCAAGATTAATTTTTTTGATCCCATTTTCTTAAAAACATTCAATTTATGTGACAAGTAGTAAATAGGATCACATTTTATTTAAAGAAATGAGTCAGTTCTGTTTATATATTTTTATCTGCAGCCTTTAAAAATCTTTAGGTAATGATATGTTCATCAGGTTCCAACATCACCAGGTTCTTGGCTCTTCCAGCAAGCAAACATTAGTACAAATGCAGTATGGATGCTTGAGTTCTTTTCTCCTTAGCCAGCTTCTAGTTTTAGGAACTTATTTACAGTATAATTAATCAGAAGTGGTCTAGTAATCTACATGTAGATTCCTTAAAGCTACTCTTTCCAGAGAAAAGTCTGGGATACTAAGTACTTGGTACTTAATTAGATAATGTTTCCAGGGTCCTGAGGATCACTTTGATTTAAAAAGGTATAGCATTTGAATGTTCCTGACATTTCTCTCTAATGTGCTGTCATCCAAGTATTAGATATTAGTCTTCACTTGTTCACTTTTTCTATCTTCCATGCATAGGGAAAAAATACTTAGAGTAAGAGGGGATGTAGGATGGGTGAATGACGTTCTGTCAATATCTGAGAAGCTTTACCTGCAGGAGAGTTAAGGAATACTGGTTTGAGTGACCCTTTGGATGTTGTGCAAGTAGAAAGCTAGTAATTCTTTACAGTTCTGTGAAGTATGTGAATCCTAAGTTTTTTGTTACCTAAACAGTTGTTTTTTAACCATGTGGTTCACAACAGAATGTGATCAGTACTGTGACTTCAGTGCATCAGCTTTGAAATCAAATTGTCCTTTCTCTGAAGAGGCTTAGAGGTGATCAGAGATAGTATCATGAATGCTTACATGAAATGTGAGTACCACGCAGACAATAACCATAAGATGGAGAAGTCAGTGATGTATGTAAACTCCTGAGAAGAATCTTCTTTGTTTGCTACCCAAAATACTGATGCACAAGGTGTAAGCGAAGCCGTTCCAGGGGTAAGCAAAGAAGAAATGGTTTGTGAACTTCACACATTCTTACGAAAGCTAAGTCACTGTTGATGCAATGCATTTTGTAGTTGCTTGCATATAAAGAATTTGGTAAGAAATCAATCAAGAGTCAATACAAAGAAGTTGCCAGAGCAGCTGACAAAACGTTTTCCATCCTCAGTGCTATCTACTAGTAGGAATCAGCAGGATAATTAATTGATATAGAGAACTACTCCCAGGTTTACATGAATGATCAGAATGACTAAGTGGAAGACTGTGAAGATGTTGTTGATGAGTCTACTCATTCTCTGTTGAGGCATTTCCTACTGATGTTACCCACTTCTCGCTGCAGTTGGTGTTACCTGGTTGACCATCAGTATTCGTGGTTCAGAAATTAATCATTATAACCTTCCCAGATCAGTGGAGAATCTCCTTTTATCTCACAAGTTCTACATATTCCTTTCTTACCCAAAGAGAATGCACAGCTTTCTTTCACTGACACTGGAAGATCGATTGCAGGAAGTCAGGTTTCATTTTTGGGGTTTTATTCCTTGCATGGCTCTAGATTTAGACACAAAAGCTCTGTTCTAATATAATATTAAGAAATTCATTTTACTCCCAGAGATCATTTCCAAACATCATCATGACTTGCTATATTGCAGCATCTTGTAGAGGTAGCCTCCTCAACTTCAGAATTTAACTGAATCAGAGAATCAGGTTGGAAAGATCTCTGAGATCATCAAGTCCAACCTATTACCCAATGTTATCTAATTGACTAAATCATGGCACCAAGTGCCACATCCAGTGTCTCTTTAAACCTTCCAGGGATGGGGGCTCCCTCACCTCCCTGGGCAACCCATTCCAATGGCCAATCACTCTTCCTGCAAAGAACTTCTTCCTAATATCCAGCCTATAACTCCCCCAGCACAACTTGAGACTGTGTCCCCTCATTCTGTTGCTGGTTGCCTGGGAGAAGAGACCAACCCCCATCTGGCTACAACCTCCTTTCAGGTAGTTGCAGACAGCAATAAGGTCTCCCCTGAGCCTTCTCTTCCCCAGGCTAAACAACCCCAGCTCCCTCAGCCACTCCTCATAGGGCATGTGCTCCAGACCCTTCACGAGCCTTGTTGCCCTTCTCTGGACATGTTTGAGCATCTCAGCATCTTATGTTGTTGGGCCCAGCACTGGATACAGTACTCAAGGTGTGGCCAACCAGTTCTGAGTACAGAAGAATGGCTTCCTTAGTCTTCCTGGCCACACTCTTCCTCATACAGACCAGGATGCCATTGGCCTTCTTGGACATCTGGGCACACTGCTGGCTTATATTCAGCTGTTGACCAGTATTCCCAGGTCCCTCTCTGCCTGTTCATTCTCCAGCTACTCTGTCCCTAGCCTGTACCACTGCACAGGATTGTTATGGTTGAAGTGTAGAAGCCAACACTTAGCCTTGTTAAATCCCATGCTGTTGAAATGTGCTTATCTATCCAGCCTGTCAAGGTCCCTCTGCAGTCTTTCTACCCTCCAACAGACAGACACTTGCTCCCAACTTGGTGTCATCTGCAAAGTTACTAATGATGGACTCAATTCCCTCATGCAGAGATCATTGATACAAATATTAGTCTTCACTTGAGCACAGTGGCCACAAGATGGGGCCGTATAGCTGTGTGGTATATCAAAAAATGCAAACAACTGAAGCCTGCATTTTAATGCCAGGAATTCGAATCTAAACTCATGCTCACCATTAACAAGTACTACATTTCAAAATGCCTCTAATCTTAAAGGATTGTTCAGCAAAAATCAAACATGTTTCTAATGGTTTTTTTTCTGTCAGTTGGCTATTATACTAAAATCAGCTTCACATGCATGCAGCTGAAATTTATTATGGTGTTCAAACTTTTCACTTCCCACAAGTTAAATGGAACAGGTTTCTAGCTTTCATTACAGCACCATGATTACTTTCTAACTAAATTTTGCAAGAAAGATGTCTCATCAAACAGAAACTCTTCCTCACACCCTTCGTCTTCAAACTACAAACTTTTTTCATCTAGTTCAGCAAAGACATCAGAACACTGTGTATTCTTTCTCTTAAAATATTTCTTCTGTTATCAGTAGATTCTATAAAAACTGTGTTCTCAGGCTCAAATATTCTCCCATTGGAAAACTTCCAGCCTAACTTCAACAATGTTAAGCACAGCTCTCTCTACGGTAATTCATCTGACAGAATGTAGTACATGGCTCAATATGTGATATCTCTTCAAAAGTGCTGTCTATGGTAGAGTGAAACTGTTCCCAGAATGATGCTTCTGTTAGAAGTTCTTTTGACCTCAGTATATAGGAATTGTATCTTCTGGGCCTCCTTAGGTCCAGAGCCTTAACTATCATTGGACATCTCAGAAACAAGTGAAATTATTTGCCAGAACACATACTCTTAAAAAGCAGCTTATATGCTTTTAATATCCACACTTGTGAGTAATTTGCTTCAGAGGAAGATAGGTCAAAATATCTATTCATATTGCTGCCTAGGAGAGAAAAACTTCTTCATTTACTGGATTTTAAGTATGTTCAACAGAGTTCACTGAAATCCTTCTTTCCAAATGAAAACCGAGTCAGAACAATCTTGTCACATTTACTTGGAAGTTTAGGATATGGAGAGCCAAATCTGTGTACTCTTATTTGATGAGTAAGTGAAACCCAATAGTTTTTCTGTTGTTGCAATTTCACAAGTCTCCATTTAAGAGAGAATTCAGGAGTAAGATTGTCAGCAAGATCTTAGTGATAAGTTTTGAGCAGCCTCTAGTATTTGCAGAAACAAAAGCGGAGCTTGTATTTCCAGAGTGGTCATCATTAGCATAAAAGAAATTGGCAGCTAATGATTTCTGCTGTATGTTACACTAAGACAGTCTTGTACTTTGCCAAAAGAGGTGATGGTAATTGGAGGGGAAGCATCACAAGAATAGGAATCTCTGGTGAAAAGCACAGAGGGGCACAGGTGAGATGTCTTCGTAGGGTGTTGCCAGGACTTCAGTACTGGTGGTTGATTGTGTTATCTAATTAGAGGAGTGGAAGTGAAGTAGTGGAAAGGTCTTGAGAATCAGGATGAGTCAAGACAGAGATTCCCAACATTGTGGATCTTATTGGCAGAGTATGGAATTGCTAATGGTCAAGTAGTAATTAGAAAAGCCCATGTCAGGCCTTTCTGTCTAGATACAGACTGCTCACAGAATGTGCTAGGGAGAGATAGTAAGTATAACCATTTGTGTGGAGTTGTCATCAGTTAAAGCACATCTTTTGATATGAAATAAAGCGACATTGTAGCCAGGTGGAGGGTGGCCGCTTCTCCCAGGCAACCAGCAATAGAACAAGGGGAAACAGTCTTAAGTTGTGCCAGGGTAGGTCTAGGCTGGATATTAGGAAGAAGTTCTTTCCAGAGAGAGTGATTTCCCATTGGAAAGGGCTGCCCAGGGAGGTGGTGGAGGCACCGTCCCTGGGGATGTTCAAGAAAAGCCTGGATGAGGCCCTTAGTGCCATGGTCTAGTTGATTGGTTAGGGCTGGGTGATAGGTTGGACTAGATGATCTTGGAGGTCTCTTCCAACCTCGTTGATTCTATGATTCTATGATTTGCTAGAGCTATTTTTTTTCTTTTTTTCATCTACAAGTCAGTACATTGCTTAATGGTCCTGTTAGAAATTTAAGCAGCAGAAAAAAGCTACTTTCTTCAGTGGTGTCTCTTGAGTGAAGCGTGTGGGGACCTATATTCCACTTGGGTTTTGATTTTTAGAAGTACTGGCCTGTGATAATCTGAAAGATTAGTAACAATCTCAGTCACTGCTTTCTGAATATCAGTATATCCTTGTAAATGAATGGAATCTGATAAATGTTTGCTTTAACAAGAGGAGGCTACCCTTATTGGTCTAGCCAGTAGGGTTTGCTTTTTTTTCCTGTTTTCCTCCCACAACAATATTCCTATTCCTATTCTTAGTTATACTTGGAACGAGTTGAAAAGTCCTCTGTGTATCAAAGCTTTTTGAGGGGGCTGACAGTTGTGGGTAGCTGATTTAACTGGAGAAACAAACAAAAAAAAATAATGTGGTTAATAGAAGAGTGTTTCTGATAAAAATATCCTCTAAAAGAAATTCTTTAGATACATGCAAAATCCAGAGGGAGTGCATGTGGAAGTAAAAATGTATATGCTTAAAACAAAAATGAGGGAAATAAGGCAGGGAGTGGCAGAAAAATACCTAAAAATACCTTAGTGTTTTCTAGATACTAGTGAGTGGAGGAGACTGGAGTGAGTTTACATAAAATAAAGTATTTTTTTAATATTAATAATAATGTATTTTTAAAAAGTCAGGAGGTTGTGTATGTTTAGGTGCTTGGTTTGTTGTTCTTTTTTTTTTTTCCTTTTTTTTTTTAATTAAAAATGAGTGCTACAATGGCCAATTCCTGTACACTGATCATTAAATCTTTGTCACTGGTCCTTGTTAAGAATCTTTTGATCTTTCCTTTTTTCTGTAATCAACTTGCTTTCATTGATCATTTTCTAGTAGTTGATATTCTGAACTTGCAGGTACTATTTTTATTTATCTTTTTTTTGGTGGTGGGGTTTTTTTTTGTTCCATCTTCTCTGAAATGATCCTTTCTTTACCTGCAGTGGGCTGCTAAAATTCCTAGGAAATACACTGCAGCTATCTGGATTACATCTTGATCAAGGAATGATGTGCTTCCTACCAATCTTATTTAGATCTTTTATGAACACAGATTTATGTAGAAATACACATTAACATTATGTAGGTTATATTTAGTGTGTTTTTATATAAACATGAAACAACATAACTGTTCAGTTTTTCTGAATTATTATTCTAGGATCAAGACAACCTTTAATCCAACAATCTCAGCCTCCACCTTATTCATCACCTAGAGATGTTCCCCCAGACATATTGTTAGATTCTCCAGAAAGAAAGCAAAAGAAACAAAAGAAAATGAAGTTAGGCAAAGATGAAAAAGACCAGACTGAAAAAGCTGCAATGTATGATATCATTAGTTCTCCTTCCAAGGACTCCACTAAGCTTACATTAAGACTCTCTCGTGTAAGATCTTCGGATATGGACCAGCAGGATGATATGCTTTCTGGTTTGGAAAACAGCAGTGTGTCAGAGAGTGATATTCCTTTTAATGTGCAGTACCCAGGACAGACTTCTAAAACACCCGTTACTCCACAGGATGTTAACCGCCCACTAAACGCTGCTCAGTGTTTGCCGCAGCATGAACAGACAGCTTTCCTTCAGGCACAACAAGTGCCTGTTTTACAACAGAACACTTCAGTTGCTGCAAAACAACCTCAAACTCCTGTGGTACAGACACAGCAACAGGTTTCGCAACAAGGAACAATAACGTCATATGATGAAGTAGAATTGGATGCATTGGCTGAAATTGAGCGGATAGAACGTGAATCAGCTATTGAAAGGGAGCGATTTTCAAAAGAAGTGCAAGATAAAGGTAAAAGGATTGTGTGTGTGTGTATACACTATATTATATATATATATGCATATAAACCCCATATATATATACACATATAAAAAAATCTTCCTGTCATTGTTGCATAGTTCAATTTTGTTTACTCAGTGTAGGTTCTTCTGCAACATGCATCTCCATTCCCTTCCAGCAGTGATCTGTTAATCTCTCATATATGCATATTTTTAATATCTAGTGTTCTTAATTAATGGAAAGTGAAGTTCTTCTGTTTCAGAATTCCTTTATTTTGAACCATGAGACTGAATGAAGTACAACTGGTGCTGTTTATAGTTTCTAAAATCCCATCAGCACCATAAGTCAAAATTTGTAATAAGTCTCAGTAGTTGAATTATTAAACTACTCATGTTGCCTACTTTAAGAAAGTATAGTAAAACTCTTCTATCCCATTTCTACTCATATCCCCATTTGAACGTAATGTGAAGAAGATGTTAGATTTATTCTTTTAAAGGCAGCATCATGATTTGGTAATACATATTACTATGTTGTCTTCAATAATTGTTCATTATTATGTAGGCATTAAAAGCTTTAGAGAGCTACCATGTTTCTATATGTTCTGTAACGCAGAGAGATGATTCTGAAATGTTTTCTCTTGGCTTCAGTAGCTGTACTGGTTGTCTTAACTTATTACACTGATTCTGTCCTCTTTGATTTTGAGGGGTTTTTTTGTTGTTCTGTTCTGTTTTTCTGTTGTTTACTGGTTTGAAGGTCTTAGGGTTCCGAAATCTCAAAAGTAGATACAGAACCAGCATGTAAATCTTGAAGGTATATATTTTATAAATTAAGAGGGCAATAGGTTAACAAATATTTTTCAGAAGCTTCATCTGCACTGTGTTTAACTTCTGAGAAAGAAATCTTCGATCATTTAATGATAATTTATTCAACAATTCCAAGAACAATCTTGAAGAATGTGGAATGATGCAAATACTGATTTTTGGAAGTTCATAGGCAAAAATGGCCAGTATTTGACATATTTTCATGGATGCAACTGAGTTGACATACAGTTTGGGTCTTTAGCAGAAAGAGCACAAATTTTCTCCTTAAGATTTTTTTCTGTTTCTTAAATATGCTGGGGGGTGGGGGGAAAGAAAGAGAGAGAGTGTTCTTGTGTGTATGTGTTTGCAAATGTTGCAATAACTAAAAGGATTAACTTCTTGGATTTTTTTTTTAATTTATTTTGTAACTCAATCGAGTCTTTTTAGGAAACATTGCTTGTGAATATATGGAGAAAATATGTGCTCGCCTGGAAAGAGATTTCTACTGTCTTCAATTTTAATTTATTGCAATGAGGAATTTGTTACTTTGCTTAAACCTTTTCTACCGATTTTAACTTGTTCATGGAGAGCTTGTGATTTCTTTCCCAGTGCTTCAAAAAGAGGCTTTTATATCTGTACACTTGACTTAGAATCTCCAGCATGTTTTAGGTGAGAAGCATCTGGAAAAACGTGTTGTATTTTTGTTGGGCGAGAGCATCCTTCACGCACTGGAGCAAGACTAAAAGACACTTTCTCTTCTATTCTGGCTTTCAGGAAATGTGGAGCATTAGTTGTAAAATCTATCTTAAGTACATAGCGACAGTACATGGATCTTTTGGAGAAAGGAGTGATTTTTATAGAATGTGAACTCTTTCCCCTTCACCGTTGTTTAATAGCCAGCTTTGCAAATGAGGATCCCAACCTCATGCTTCCCTTCTGCTTTCATCTGGCAGATCTCAGCTCTTCTTGAGTTTCTGCAATTGCTTTGAATCAGGTGCTGCTTTATGTTGGTTCTTATTTTTTGGTTATGCTTTTGCCACTGCTTCTAAGTTTGTATTATGTCTACAAGTTGTTAGGCTCTGGGATTGTTTTAGTTTAGTTTTGTTTTATATCCATTTGATTTGGTGTGACCATAGGAGTGAAATTCCTCATATTGTTGTCATGGAAATAGATCTGTTAGAAATATATTCAGTAATTCCTAAATGTCATTGATTTTTGCAAAACTGCTTACTGTATTTATGTAAAAGCCTGACATTTGTGAATTCTAGTACCTATACTGTAACTTCAGATCAAATTATGTCAAGAAATAGTGTGATTGTAGCAAGTACTTGGTCTAATTAGAACAAAAATGCTTAGTGCTAGAGTGCTAGGTGGTGCTTGACAATAGCAAGTGTCTTTCTAGAGGACTTACTTGAGATGCTAGCATATGCTAAAATCTGCATGAAACATCTTTTCTGCTTTTGTAACCAAGGCATGGCTATATGAACTGCAGTCATATTACACTTTCTGTGTAGGTACACATTGTTTTCCATAAATTAATTTGAATGGAATTGTACTCTCAAGCTGTGATTAAATAGTGACCTTTTCTGTCTTTTTTTTCCTTATACCTGAAATCTCTGTAGAACTATGCTTCATCAGGTGTTTTCAGATGCTTTCTTTTTAACAGTATTGGTTTGGTTGGATGTGACATGTTTTTGCTGAGGCTTGGAGCTAGTAGTGATCTGTTCCAGAGGAAAGGCAAGATTTGGTTGGGAGTTCCTGATAATTGTTTTACAACTGCTACACTTGGCTTGGGAATGCTAGGGTTGAAGTCTTTTTATAATGTTTGTTACAAGTTGGATATGGGGATTTGAGCTCTTTGGTAGTTACAGTACCTTCTGTAACAAATTATTAATTGTAGCAAAAATGTTAAAATATTTAGCTTCCACCAAACAAAGTCTTTTGAAATGGAAGGCAGTGTCTGTTTCAGAGGTGGAACTAACATAGGATTTTGCAAAAGTACCTCCTTCTTTGAAAAGCTGAGTATCTTTCTGGAGCCTGATTGTCATTCATTTGCATTTTGAAAAAGGACTTCCTAATGGAAAAATCACAAATGTGAACTCTCGCAAATTCGACCTAATGTGTTTCAGATATGTGTAAGGAGTGGTTTTATAATATAGATCTTTTGCATCACATTTGAGTGCTTTTCAGAGCTCTGTTTTTGTAATTCAATTATTTTGATCTGTTTGGATCCTGAATGAATTACAGAATCACAGAATGTTAGGGACTGGATGATATGGTCTTTTCATCATGATAGAAGAGTGTGATGTTCAAAAAAATGTTGGTTTCATCCAAGTTTTCTCTGTGGAAGGACAAGAGTCTGCCTTCTCTTACTACTTTTTCCATCAGGGATGTCTTGCATGTAATTGGTCTGCATCTGTGAATGAAAGGAGTAGTTGGAGATTTTGGAGATCAAGGAATTTGGCAGCAAAAATTATGTTCTAATATATCTGTTACATTTAGCAGCCTCACAAGTAACTAAGTCCTCAATATATCTCAGGTCTTCAGTTCCCATTGCCCCTCTCGCGATGGATTCCATACCCTCATCAAATACAAGTTCTCAACCTGATCATAATGCTAGATCATATACTCCTTTAAAAAGTTGTGTACTATTACAGGTAGATCCAGCTATTATTTATCAGTACTATTCGAGCTCCAAAAAAAAAGGTAATTTGAAAGGGCTGATACAGAAAGGGATTCTTTTTTTTCCACAGTAATGACCTGCAAATAAACCATCCTCTGCTAGGTGCATTGTGACATATTGATGATACAGTTTCTTCAGAAAGGTAGTGAATCTTCATTCGCTCTTTCTTCTTTTCTAAGCACTGTCAAAAGTCACACTTCCTGCATTACTTGGTGGTGTTGGATATTTTTTAAATAAGTAGAGGTCTGTATTCTGAACATACACTCTTCACTTAACTGGAGTTGTGAACTCCTCACATTCTGAAGTGGACTACTCCAAGAAAGTACAGGAAATCCTTCTTGATTTTTAGAAAACTTAGAAATCCCAGGAATTTCTGTTATACTCAGGAATCTTTTTTACCTTTGTCAGGGAGGGAGAGAACATTGAAGGAGAAATTTTTTTCTTGTAATCTCAATTCTGTGTATTAGGTTCTATGTTGCCACTGTTCAGATACAAGTGGGCTATTTTTGTGTATAATCAATCAGTTCAAAGCTAGTCAAGTCACATTTGGTCTAAATGTTTCCTAGAACATTACAGTAAGTTCTTTTTCATCAACGTTTAGACCTCCTACTGAATAAGTTTCCAGTTTCAAGCTTTATACCTCAAGATCTTCTGTGTTTTTCTAAAAACTCCAAATAATGTGAATCAAAAATATTTAAGATATTAATAAATGGCACTTAGAGTCTTCTAAGAAGGAGAAAAGGGAAGATAACTGTGAAAAATTCTTGCAATAGCAGAGAGTAGCCCATCTTTTACCAAACTGTTTTTCAAATAACTTTAGTTTTTTATATTATTAAGATTTGCTGAATTTTAATGTGAGCTCTTCCACTGTGTATACCTTGTAGATTTTAGACCGCTTCAAAGACACTTCTATATAATATAGCTTCTTTTAACAGATTAAAGATTTCTACTTTTACTTAAAAAAGAACTTTTCTCTGGAGTTTGTGAGAAGAGAAATTAAATCGTGAATCATTAACCATTTCATTAGGAGGCATACTTTATTAAACTTAGAAACATTAGGAACATTTTTTTCAAGTGAGGCAAACCTACTTGTATCTGTGTTTTTTCCCCTATGTATTTTACCTTCGAGGATCCATTTTACTGAAATCTTACTCTGGATTCTTTGAATTAGGAAGAAGCGAAACAGTAATGACTTTATTTTCAATAACTGGATCAGTTAGGGGGCATTTGGATGCCTGCTGTGGGCCCTTTTGTTTTTTTAGTTCGTTTCAAGCCCTTAACAGCAGAGACACACATCCCAAGCGTGTGAATCTGCCGGAACAAAACTCAAAACTGCAGTTATAGGTAAGTAACTTTTTTGTCTTACTTTTTAAAAGTTTTTACCCAGCTCCTCTCCCTTTCTCCCCATTTCCTAAATATTCCCAAAGGAGAAACTAACACAAAACCACAATTAAGAATGAATAGCTTATTTACATCTATTTTTATGTGGCAAATTAATGAAATAATAGAATATGTAATTATAACCAGTATATTAGTGTTCATTTCCAAAAATACACTGCAGGAATTTTTATTTCCTTTTAAAAAATTGAGCTACAAGTGTAGTCGTTTTTGTAGTGATCTTGCAGAGGATTACAGTTACTAATACCTGAAGATAAAATGTGTCTGTGTAGTAGGACAAAGTGAAAATTAGGTATCGTATATTTTATCTATACAAGCATTCATTAGGTCTGCATTTCATAGTGTGATGTAATGGATGGCACTGACACCTTGTATAGCTTTCCCAAGAAAAAAACAGCCTTGCAACTTCGAGTTCCTGTAGCAGAGAGATGATGATGATTTTTTTTTCTCCTCTGTGTTTGTTTCAGACATGTTTCAGGAAGAGGAGAAAGAAATTCCTCTTCTATCTAGAGAAATTAAAACTAAGTCTTGCAATGTTTCTTTCTATCTAGGAAAAAAAAATAATGTCTTTATAAACAAGTTTATTTGTTTAATAAAAGCAGAGATGCTGCTTTTATTTTAAATGGCATGTACTTTTTTTTTTTTTTTACTGCTGAGGTACATTATGTAGAGCAGGGCAGAAGCTTACATAGAATAGGGCAGAAGTTTACAATTGTAAGCAGGTGTAGTACCTCGGCAAGAAGTTGTCTCTTTTTTAAGTCTGTACTCTAAATTAAGATCAGCAAATTAAATATAACTAAGATTGTGGCATATGTCCTTGACTATACCTGTCCAGTAATAACTTTTTTTTCTTCTGGGAGAGTCACTTCTCTAAGAAGGATTTAAATCTTGATAAAGAAGTAGCATGTATAATTAATATGTTTTATTAAGAATTCAAAACAAGCATTTCTATAGATCACAGTCACTAAATTTACTCCAGCATCAACCCAAGCAGACACAAACTTTATTCATTATCATGCAGTGTAAATGCTACTGAGTCAAGTTAATAATAATTTTGAATGCAGGGTATGATGTTGTAATAAAACCAATGTCTAAAGGGGTGATTTCAGAGTCATTGTTTACTTCTGGAGTCTGCTGGTTATACAAATAATTTTTTTAAAAGGATATGTTAATTTGCAAGTGATACATAAATAAGTTTTCATTAAGTCTACTTTTAAATAGTGTTCATTTTCCTTGTCAAATTAGAGGCAGTATTAAATTTAGGGTGGTTAAGTTACAACTTCCAATCTCTAAACAAGGGTAGATGTTTGATTATATCTTCCTGTAGTTCAGTTTTTGTTCTTTTCTAATTTAATATTTGTTTTCTGCTACTATAGTTGACAGGGAATAATGAGTTAAGTAGAAAAATTCGTATGATTCTAGTTCATTCTCCAGTTTTGCTATCACATTATTGTTATATGTAAGAAAACACACAAAACACTACCAAAATAAAGACGATGAAGTGTGCTACACCCTAATACATATAAGACTTACATAACCTTTTTGCATTTTGTTGTGAGTTTGGACACCCTTCCTGGTGGGCTTTCCTTCTTGCAGAGTGACTAGAAGTTTAATAAAGTATTTTAACAGATTGCTAGCAATTAGCATATTTTTCTGTTCAGATTCTCAGAAATCCCTTCCAATGAACTGCAGCAACTGGAAACCCTCTGGTACCTGCAGAGACTTTGGAATTATGTTCTGTTCTATAAAGGTTCTGACAGTATATTCATTATTGTATTTCCTTCATTTCTTCTGTAATGGAGCAAGCAGTGAAAATGTTTTGGTCATCTGCTGAGTCTCTTCTTCAAGGGGCGGAGCTAGTACTATGCCAATCTCTTCTACTCATGGGTAGAATACTCTGGCTGTTCAGTTCTTTCTTTATTGGACTATATCCTTGAGCAGAGCTTAGGTAAGAGCAAATTCTCTTGGTCAGTAGTGCTAAATGTTCATGAAGAAGTAAAAAGATAAGAATAGGTATTTGCCCTCACACCATTGATAGATCACCCATCAATACCATTAAAATAATTTTAAACCTTCCTTATACTCAGATTAGTTTTGATTCTTATGGTCTATAGAGCGCTGTTGGCTGGGGGGGACAGGATGCTTGGGCAACTTGGAAGAGATCTGTGAAAAGTAACTAAGAAAGTAAAAAGTTGTCAGTAAACATAAGTTTGTTATTTAGACTTATAGCTATGTGTTACCTGTCAAAAATTACTAATCTTGACATTAGCTTTAATAAAACAAGATGGTAATTGACCTCTGGCTGAATAGTTTCTGATGGTGTTAAAAACTGGAATGTTTGACAATAATTGCTTAGGACTTAATTCTGTTTGTTGCAGATTTAAGTATTTCAAATGAATGGAGATATATCCCAGTAATGTCTTAGCAGTGTTAGAGTTCTAAAAAGTGAAACACATGTTCAGTTTTAAAAAGAAGTTTGTACTGGAGTCATCCAAGTTGTTCATCCAGTATCCAGCATTAAAGGATCCAATCTTATTTGTGGTTCTGAAGAGGAGTACATTCACATTTCACCATCTTGGTTATGAAGACTCCAGTCTTTCTGAAAAGTTGCATCTTCAAGATCATTCAAGGTGACCTGGAAATCTCTGAATCTAGCAAACAGCATTAATAGAATGGAATGTCACAGTTCTGCTACACTGAAGTTTAGCAGTTGTGTCCATGGTTATTATTTGGACTTGTTACCTTTTCACATATACTTATTAAAGGCTCTTTTCAGTTTGCCGGGACAAGCAGTTCTAGAAGTTTTTTTGGCTGTCATCTTAGATTCATCTGTTGAAAGATTTTAATCTGGAACTTAAGCCAGTCACCAAGTTGGCAAGAAAGCATAAACATCAAAGACTTCAGCACTGAAGTGTTCTGGCTGCTGTGTTGGAAAGATTTCAAGTTAAATCAAAGAATGAAGGTAGATCTTTAATAGAGATCTATTCATCCAGCTGCTGTCCCTAACACCTGCTCAGCTTCTAAGCTTATCAGTGGATATTCTTCAAATTATAATTCACCTGGAGTTTCAGCAGAAGGGTATTTGATAGTATCTGCTTATTCCAGTGCAGCGTTTTTTTGCGCAAAAGTTCTGCAGTAATCAGTGAATTTCTAACTCTGGAAACACCCATTGCTTTGACATACAGGAATTTCTGAAAACGAAGGCCAAAACCTGTCCAGAGGAATACTGTTCATAAGAGGATACACGAGAGAGAACCATTCAGAAATCCAGCTAATACTTTTTCCATTTCAAACTTGTGGTTCCTGTAGTATTTTGTTTCTCGCAACCACATTGACCCATTTAATTTAAGAGAACACCTCTACTGTTTTTTGTTTTTTTTTAGACTAAGGTGGCCTGCCTGTTGGTGAGCATGTTACAGTGTAAAGAGAATGTACAAAAGGGTGCATACATAAAAGAGTAACTGAGGTCAGACTCTGCTCCTGCCTATCGTGAATTTGTTCAAGGACTTGAACAAATTAATTTGAGCAATAATTCTGAAAACAAGAAACCTAAATACTTAATATATGATGCAGTCAAAAAGCTTTTGTGTGGTTTACCATCTATTCCTTTTATTATGAAAACTATTATAAAGAGGGAAGCAGAAAATATCCTTACCGTACTTTATTGGTCTCAAGAGCTTGTAAACCTACACATTTGGAACTGTGTGAGCCTAGGTCTGCAGGATTCAAAAGAAAAAGAATCAGTCTGATTATCTGGGCAAAGACTGCTTATATTCTGATAATGAAAAGAAATTCTGCTGTCTGTGGAATAGTGGATGATGTTTGGATGCTGACACCTCAAGAATACAAAGTGTATTTGAATGGATATTGTAAAAGCTTCTAAGTTCATCTATTCATCAAAACCTTAAGGTGTCTTGGGACTTGTGACTTAACAAAGTAGATGGATGCAGACTTGCATATATTTGATTGTAAAAGAGAAGACATGAAGACATCTGCTTTCAGAGGGCAATTACTCTCTTCTCTCTGATTTGATATTGAATGTTCTCTCATAGTTCAAAGTGAGATGAAGATTTTATAAAGCCCTTGAAGCCTGATGGTGTATTTCAGATTTCTGCAGCTGTTATGCCAACTTTAAAAGTTTTTGTTCTCATTCAGTGGAGTTTTTTTATCATGCTCACTTAAAATAGTGGTACTATGTTTTCAACCTAAGTTTTATGCCCTAGCTCAACCTCATATTTTCATATACTTGGGCCAGTGTTTTTGTCCAGGATCCAGAAATCTCGGAATCAAAACAGGTAGTGATCAAACCTAATTCTGAGGATCAACATCAAGATGCACTGGAAATACCAAGAAATCTGTGAGTAATCTCTATCTGTCTGCAGTCACCTTGCCAGAAAAAGAAGACTTTGAAGATGCCTCTTTCATCTCAGATAAGACATCAGCAGATTGTGGCTATAAGTATTTTCTAAAACATCGATGTTTGCACAGTTCTTGAGAGAAATAGAGAACATGCATCAGCAAAACTCTGTTTAGAGGGAATATGTTGTGATGTGATCACCTACGTATGTTCTCAACTTGAAAATTGATATTTTTGATAATGTGGAGCAGCAGCATTTGAGCCTGGTCAGTTACAGAAGTTTAAGTGCTAAAATTGGTCCTGTTTGAATTGGTTTGGCTTTTAATCTTGGAGCCTTCAGCATGAGAGCTCCGAAAGGTGAGTGTTGGTTGATCCAGCTACAACTCTTTGAGGCATCATCGCTTCTGCCATCTGCTTTGCTCCTATGATAGGATGAGCAGAGGGAAACATTTGCTTGGCTAACTGCCTCATTCAGTCTGATGAGTTAATGCAAAGTCTTCACTAATGTATTAGGTGATGCATTGGACAACAAAATGCATGTGTGGAAATAAAAATGCATGTTCTCTTCTGCTACAGGTGATAACCTCTGTTAAAAGAACAGGGCAGAAAACAGTAATGTCTCATAGTAGCTGGCTGCTATTAGATCCACCATCAGAGCTTTGTGGACTTTTCCAGTGTGGCTGTCATTTCAGGGTCAAAATGAAAAAAAAACTCACTGACTTCCCTCAGAACACAAATGTCTTAGTTTGTGTTTCAGTTTTACTTGAGGAGAAAAGTAACGATGTGTTTAGACAATGCGTTTATCAATGCATATAGGATTTTTAAATAAGACATCTTGATTTGGAAGCTTTCACCTCATGACTATTCCTAAGACCTGCCATGGAGCTCAGTGAGGTCAAAGTGCTCCATTTTTAAGGGGGAAAAAGATCTCTCTTTGAATTAAAGTTTTAAAAAATTAATTTCCTACTCTACAGATGGAAATGTATTTAAGTTCTCATACGAATCCAATGGTTGCTGTAGCTGAACAGCAGCTGAATAGCTCCACCTTTGATTTGGCAAATTTGTTTCCCATCTGTCATACAAAGTTGGCAATCATTGTACAAGTTTTTGTTGAACTTTGCAAAGTTTCTTATTTCCAGTTGATGGATTTCTCTATGGTGTTTATTGCACCTGTCTTTACTATCTTCTATCCCTTAAATGTTGTACATAATTTCAAAGTTTTAGGAAGTTAGAGATGTATGAGAATAGACTTGGGAATGAAAATCATGAGAAAAAAAAAGCCTCTTCTCATCACTGGAATTGACCATGTTATTACTTGTTACTGTGTTCTAATGTGAGTTTAGGAGATGGTCCTTCAAATAAAGGATCACGTAAATAGGAATCTTCTAGAAATATAGAAGAACTTAAAAATCATATGCTGTAATCCTGTTAAGAGGTTATGGACTTTTTTCCATGAAGTTTGTTTTATTATTCCTCAATTGTATCTTCTGTGCTATTCATTCTCCTGCTTTCAAAAAAGAGATCTGTCTCAGTGCATAAGGTGATAAGGCATCACACATCTAGGCTCAAAATAAGTGATATTTATGCTGCATTTGTGTTGTAGGCATTTTATACAATAGATATACAGCAGAATTTCCAGCCTATGTTTAGTCATTCTTCAGACTTAAAATCATATTCTCTGGTTATACAGAAAGTCATTGTTTTTTTGACAGATTACACAAGTGTAGCTGAGAAGTAAGAACGTAAACCTTAGTGCATGCAGGGCTTTTGGTGTTCGTGGCAGAAGTTACTTTTAGAGTACCATGTTGGCAGTAAAATTAAATCATCGTTTTTATGAATAGAACATACTCTTTTGGATACTTCCATGTTCTCATTTTCATGGATTCTACCAAATTACAGGGCATGTAATAGGCTCACCTGTATTTCTTTTGTATATTAGATATAAACTGAAAGGCCTATTGTTCAGTCAAGCTCTTGACACTGCATAAAAATATCACTGAGCTTTTTATTTAAATCCATGAAAGCATTGTGGTTACAGAGGGAAAATAAGCTTTTAAGTGTATGGTGACTTCCCCCTCCCCCCACCTGATGCATGTGTTAATGTTAAGACTCCCAACTCTTGATACACTACTTTGTTTCAGGGAAAAGCGTGAAGTGTTGGTGTTACATGAATCATTCCTGTTCATTATTAGTGTGTTCCCTGGCTAAAATATATGTGGAGTCCAACTAATGCACTGAACCAAGTAGGGAAACCCTCTGTCTTAGCGCTTGAAGATCCTTACTTAGTTCGTTTGTAGTGAAGCAGGCTGAATCTGCAGATGAGAATCTCTTACAGTAGTATTCCTGGAAAAAGAAGTTGTGGAGTTGCACTTTAACTTTGCTTCGAAGTAACAAATTAGTTTTGGGGGAATCTCTTCTCTTTTTTTTTTTTTTTTTTTTTTTTTCCCTTTGCTCTTTGTGCATTGCAGCTGCTTCGTTGGGTGGTTCTCTTGGGAGTTACACAGGGACTTCAATTTCATAGGTTTTGAAGGTGGATTTTTTTTCTTTTTTTATGATCAACTGACACTTCTGGTAGAGTGACCACGAATCATGCTCTGAGTACATTAAAAATCATTAGCTAACAAAGCTCTATTCGTGCTTTTGAATTGAATTGATTTTGTTGTGTGTGCACATACATGATGAGGAGGGTTCATTTGTGGGTGTGGACATTCTTGTTTGTACCTTTACCAGTCTGTATATATAATTCGTGATTTTTCTCTTTTAATTTGCAGATAAACCTCTGAAAAAGCGAAAACAAGAAAACAAACCCCAAGAGGCTGGAGGTGCTACTGGAGGAAACAGAGCAGCTTCTCAGGAGACAGGTTCTGCAGGAAATGGAACAAGGCCAGCGCTGATGGTTAGTATTGATCTGCAGCAAGCAGGAAGAGCAGACTCTCAGGCAACAGTAACTCAGGATTTGGACACCATCAAAAAACCTGAAGAAATTAAACAGTACAACGATGGATTTGCATGTGTTCCCCAAGAAGACAGTGTTGGAGTACTTAAATTTAAACCTGAAAATCATCCTGAGATTTTCAGGAAAAAGTCAGACTTTGAGGGTCAAAAGACAGATATCCCACAAAATGAAAACAGACAAATGGAATTTCATCAAAATGAGAGCAAAAGGTTGGAAAGTAAACACGAGAACAAACAGTTAGAAGCTAAGCATGAAAGCAGACAAATGGAAGTGAAACAAAATGAGAACAGACAGGCAGATTCAAAACAAAATGAGAGCAGGCAAATGGAGGTGAGACAAAATGAGGGAAAACCAAATAATGGCAAGCAGGAAATAAGGCAGAGACCAGAAACGCCAAAACAGAAGAGTGAAGGCAGGCCTGAAACACCAAAACAGAAGAGTGATGGTAGGCCTGAAACGCCAAAACAAAAAAGTGATGGCAGACCTGAAACACCAAAACATAGACATGATAATAGGAGGGACTCCAGTAAACCATTTTCAGATAAGAAAATTGAGATATCAAGGCATAAACTAGATGTGAAATCTGATCCTGCAAGGGTAAAACCTGAAAGCAGATCTGATCCAACAAAACAAAGGCCTGATGGGCGTTCAGTTTCTGATACACCAAGGCGTGACCATGATAGCCTTAAACAGAGATCTGAGGACAGGGGAGAGTCAGAGAAATACAGAGGAGATCCATCCAAGCTTAGAAGACCTGAATATTTGAGATCCTCAAATAAAAATGAACATGATTCTAAACATGGCATTAAATCTGATGGTTCAAAGCCTGAGAAATTTGAAAGGAAACATAGGCACGAGTCTGGTGAATCAAGGGAAAGGTTTTCTTCTGGGGATCAGAAATCAAGACCTGACAGCCCTCGTATTAAACAGGAAGGTAGAGGAGATTCTAGTAGATCAAGACCTGACAAACCTGGTTTTAAAACGCCCAACAGCAAGGATGAACGAAGGACAGATGGTAATAAAAGCAAAGTAGATAGTAATAAAGCACATGCTGACAATAAAGCAGAATTTCCCAGTTATTTGTTGGGTGCAAGATCTGGTGCATTGAAACATTTTGTCATTCCAAAAATCAAGCGTGACAAAGATGGCAACATTACTCAGGAGTCAAGGAAAACTGAATTTAGAGGTGAACAGAAGGACAAAGTAGAGAAGATTGGGCTAGTTGAAGATCTGAATAAAGGAGCTAAGCCTGTAGTTGTTCTTCAAAAGCTTTCTTTGGATGATGTGCAGAAATTTATTAAGGACAGAGAAGATAAATCAACAGGCTCTTGTTTTAAACCCAATAAGAACAAGTCAACCAAATCTAATAAAGGTAAGGGTTGTTTTTTTTTTAACATTAATTGAATTATATTTTTTACATTCCTTCTCCTTTAGACTTGCTGCTTCTGTGGTGGGAAATTAAATGCAAGTATTTGATAGGTAGTTTATATGTCTGCTTATATGGTAATTTAGAGAAACAAAATGAAACTTTGTGGGATTGTCAATGCTGGAAGTCTTGCTACAGTGTACTTGAGATGGTTTGTTTGCTCTAGTGCAGCTACCTAAGGTGTTACAGTTCTTAAGCTCTATTTTGACTGTGTTAGTTTAACCTATGAAACATAATTGCTGTATGATTTTATACTGGTTCAAGTGTGTCTGTATAAGGGACTGCTACTACTACTACTGTAATGAAACCAGCATAGTTGGTGTGTTGGGAAATAGTGTATGTATACAAACCCTAGGATTCTTTAGGAGTTTTAATTGGAAGTGAAATGTGGTTTTCCTAGGCATGTTTTGATCTAATGCAATAAGAACGCAGTTACAAAGACCCATATGCTTCTTTTACACTATAAACAAAACTCTCTTATGGAGCTTCCATACTTAAGGCTGCATGACAGTTTTATAAAGAGGTTCTGTTCTTAGCAGAATCAGACATCGCTGTCTCTAGGATATATTATAATGCAGAAAGAAGAAAGGAAGTGGTAAACAATTGGCTGACATTTTCAAATTAGTAATATAGACAGGAGATAATTCAGACTATTTCATAGATTTGATATTTGCTTGGTTGTTTCTTTTGCAGATTTAACACTTCTTTTAAGTAAGATTACTTTTGGTGCTCTAATTTTGACTTCAGTTTCAGACTGAATTAGATCATTTCACATTGTGAAATCGGTGTTACTAACCGGTCAGAGTTCCTTTCTTTTTCAGTATTTAGCACTGAAAGTATTTTAACTTCTTACACAATTATGTTTATAGAGTTGTCATATTTCAAAATGGACAGATCAAGTGGTGAGGGAGAGGATGTCAGCTGTGTGCAGAATGATTTATGAATGTGATTTCAGGTATATCATGAATTCAAGATAATGTTCTCTTACATAGTCTATCTGATAAGAATTTATATAGAAATCATCTTTGAGAATGTGAAAAATGTTTATGTGGTCATGTAAAGAGGTGGTATCTGTATAACAAATTCATTATGCTATGTCTGTTCTCTATGAACTAATCCATTTTTATTAATGCCTAAAGGATTAATAATTCAGGATGTGTATTGCTTATTTCTGGAATCTGAGCCTCCTTGACAGGTGTTTTCTCTCTATCCTGGAAATATGGACAATTTTCCCTGTCCCTTTTTGAGTTTCAGACCAGGCAAAATTTCCACTTCTAATCATGAGTATCTAGAGACAGACTTCAAGTTAGAGTGGAGTATCTAGAACATCTGGAGTTAGACTTCAACTGAAAACATCTTTGTTTTCAGTTTAGTCAAAATACTTTAGATGGAACTTTTGTGTTCTTCATAGGGAATACCGAAAACTTGCTGATGGAAGTCAGCTCAAGTCTCAGACTGATTGTTGAATTCATGCAGTTCTCTGTGCGGAAAAATGAGTAAATTTTAGAGCTCTCAGACTTATATACAATGTATATATGATTTATACAATGTTTCTGAAGTACTTTTTTTGTAGTTTGTATTGTATGTAGTTATTTATATATAACGTGTTAATGGGTAATACTTTTAGTGACTCTTGTGTGGCTGACATGACTCTCTTACCTGTATCACGCATGAGCAATGCATTAACTTTAATGTCAGGTTTATAACCTTTTTGCAGTGTTCTAGTGGAGCTTTTTTTCTGAAATTTAATATTTCTTACCTTAAATAATGTGAGACTTACTTTCCAGGGAAAGAAAATGTTTTCTTCTGGTAGCAGTATTTTGCTATTGTATTCAGAATAAGATTCTTAAATGATAGTAGTAAATAGGTATTGTGGAATGAATAATGCTGTAGCTATGTTTCTCTTATAAATCAAGTTTCAATTGTACAGCTAGCTAGATTTTTGAGAATGTGTCTTTGAACTTCACCTTTTTCATGTATATTTTTAGTTTTAGGGTGGGCTTTTTTTTCCCCAACTTCTTGGTATCTTCCTAGGATATATTATGCTAAACTATAAAGTGAATGTCAGTGTTTGAAAAGGTTCATAACTTAAAAAGATATCTCTTCATAAGCCAAAGCCTGTCTGTCACCTAACTGATACAGAAAATACTTGTGCCATTGCCGGCATCCTCACTCCAGTTTTATTCACTTTTTTACTCTGTGCCATCTTTAGTTATAAATATTTTAATACACTAGGAAGTGTAATTTTCATGAGCATTCTTTAGTTCATCCTATATTTCGTAACAGATTGTAGCAAATCTTGTCTAGAGTTGCCTTTCAGCAGCATTCCACTTCTTTCATCCCTTACTCCATGTAGCTGAGTATATTTTGCTTTGTTTCTTATTTTACTTCCTTGTATTTCCTATCTTATGTTTTCTTTTGTGTGTGTTTTGTTTGTTTTTTTTTTGCATTCCCATCCATCCCATCCCTAAGAAAATGTCTTCTTCTGGCTTTGTCACATACAACATCATTGCTGTGGTCTGTCTGAAATCCAGTTTATAATAGGCTTAGTTCAGCTAGTTCGAAATACCATTTAGAAGGTCATTCTATGTCTATTCAGTATAAATCTCGCTAGAATTGACTTGTTTTAAGATAGTATTAATGCTCTGAAAACTTAGTCTGTACAACTATTTACATTGTTGCAGTGAATTTTAAATATTAAAACCATACCTTTATTGTGCTTGTATATGAGCCTTATGTTGTACTGCAAAAAGACAAAGTAATATTTCAATCAAATTTCATAGGCAGGTTAGAAGTTTTGCAAAGCTATTTTATGCATGAGAGGAATAGTTGTAGAACATGACTGTTGATATTGAATCATCTCAATAATCCTTTCTGGTATTGAGAAGGAAATTTTTTTTTCTTTCTCTCTTGATCTTTGAACATTTCTCTGAAAGATTCATTCAGAAGAAAGTGATGGAAGTATTTTTCATAGTGTTTTTGTGAAAGGGTTTTGTGGGGAAATTTGTGACCTATTTTATCCTTGTCAGGATGAATTATAACACTTGTTCTCTTGTAATTTTAGCATCTATGAATGCCTTTTATGCTGGTTTTAATTAAAAAGTTATTCAGGAGATCCATTGAGCTTTTCACTTTGAGTTTGTGCCTACAGTGAAGAGGTGGTGTTTGCTATCCTTTCTTTTCAGAGCTCCAGGAAATACCGTTCCTGATGCTGCTTAGAGCTATTCTAACGAGCTATGTTGCAGAGGGATGTGTTAAGTTTCACAGTGAACTGAATTCTGAACAAATATGAAATGGTTATGAGTAATGAGAGAAACAGTAACTGTGTAAGGAGATGTCTGAGTTGGTATATAATATGTTTGAAGGATTGCCTTTCCTAAGTAACATATATGCAGTGCAGGTTTTAACTCTAGGACATCTGAGTGTGTGTTCCTTTACAACTTGCATAGAAACACTTTTTGGGTCGTGCAGTATCACCTAAAAAGAGCTTATTGTTTAAAAAAGGAACAATAAAAAGATCTGATCTGAATGCTACTCCTTTATTACATAGATTGTTACAGGATTTCATTATGTTTACAAGACAGAACTTTAAACACAGGTGTTTATTGCTCACTCTATCTTTCTAAATATACTGCATTCTCTGCTGCTGTGATCTGAAATGTGAGTGAAGGTTTGCCATTTCTTCAAAGGTGCTCTTCAAACATGTTCTTTAAGGATTGGCTAAAAAATATAGTTCTTTGTCATTTTCATGTTGTTGAGTTGAGGCAGTATTTCTAGATTGTTCTGTGTTTCTGTGTGTTTTTTTCTGGTTTGGGGTTGTTGTTGTTGTCTGTCTTGTGCGTTGCATTTTTTAAATTCCAGGTGACCTTTTCAGAGCCTGTAATAACTGTAATTTGGCTTTTGTGTAACATGATGGTCAATCTTCAAGTTCTGTCACTGCTGGAAACAGTCTCAGAGATTCGAAGTTATCAATTAGGTGCTCATCTTCAAGGTAGCAGTGTCAAGAAAGAGTATGAAAAGCTGTATCCATATTATATTTACTCAGTGATCCAACCTGTGATACCTTTTACAGCCAACTAATAGCTGTGGACAAAAAGGGAGTTTAAATTTCAAACATTTGTTTAAACAGTTCTTATATAGAAGGGTTCTGTAAAGGACAAAATTGGCAATCCTTTGGAAAAAAAAATGTGAATATTAACACATCAAGCAAATGTTAGCATTCACTCAAATGTATTTAATTCCAGAGTAACAGTTTCTTAATGCTGAAACAGACACTGTTAGACTTAGTGAAATCAGTGTGGCAAGCATCTGTGCTGCAAGGAAATAACCAAAGTAAAAACTTATTCCTTTGGAAAGGAAAGGCTGCAACTCAGCTGGCTTGCTAAAAATTGTGTAAAGTTTACCATTGTCTAAGTCCTTTGTTTGCCAGATTGGAAATTTAAAATCACAGACTTAGAGTTCCTGATACCATTTGCATGCATGTATCAAGGCCAGAGCAGTAACACATTAGGCATCTTGCATGAGCATGCAAATTTCTCTAAGTTCTCTGGAAAACTATTCCACTTTCTGTGGAAAAAAGGATATATTTCATGACCTACAGCAAGAAGTATTTTATAAAGAATATTCTCTTTAAATACTCTGAGGTATTTAAAGCCTCTCTTACATTCTAAGTCCAACTGGAATTCTAGAAAAAAAACTATCACAGGAATTCTATAGTCTTTGTGAGATAGTAGTGACTGTCTGGTTTTAACATGACTAGGAGACAATCTGGCCATCCCTTGTGACATTAGAGAAAAATAACTATATGGGTTACAGAGGATTGATTTTAAGACATAATTTGTCCATATGGACCTGATTATTTTTTTGTCTCCTTTCTGAATTAACAGGTTCACGGTTTGAAAGATATTCTGGGTGTTCTTTAGTCAAAAGGCGAAACCAAATTATATATACCAGTTAAATCAAATAGTTCTTGTTTCTGTAGCCTGCTTTGCACTGGGGATGTTTTAGGTATGGTGTGTCTGTCCTGTCTCAGAAAGTATGTTGGGATTTGTATGGGCACTCTGCATACTGTCTGGGACATTCACTTTTGGTGCTGTTTTTTCAGAATTAGTTGTGGGATAATGTGGTATTGGGAGGCAGCAGGGATTCAGCCATTATGCACTGGAGTCCCTTCTTGTGCTGATCTGTTAGCAGTAAATAGGGAACATTTTGAGCACAGTGCTTTGCCTAGGGGCTTCTTAAGTTGTTTCCTACTTTAGTCTTTGCCACTGAGGTAAATATTCAGATACTTGCTCTCATAGTTATTCCTAAGTTTTCTCCAGGTAGTAAGAGTGTACTTTTCATGTTGCACACCTGGTTCTTAGCAGCAGCAATAAGTTTGACCAAACCTCCTACACTGAAAATCAGTACCTGCTAGTACTTTGATTCATCCAAAATATTATGATTTGTCTGATTGCAGATTTAAGAGTCTATTGTTTAATTGGGTATGTTTTTTTAAAACTACTTTGGTACATGTAGGTGCTGGAAATTTGTTATCTAATCTGTCAGAGCAATTTGTTGAAAGTCTGAAACTGCTTGTAGACAAGCAAACATGTAGACATTTGGATCATTTAGATCATTTGGATCTAAACAAAGGGCAAAGTTGGTAAAGTACATTTGGTTCTGGTAGTTGAACTTTCTGGTGGCTTGACATTATGAGCTGGTTTAGTTGACAGCTTTTGTCTGAGAATATTTAAACCATTTACTTGAAATTTAGAATTTGGAAGCTAAAACTTCAGTAATCTTTTGTTGTTCTTGCTTATGTAAGTGTTGCTTTGAAGAAGCAAAACAAGAATAGCTTCCTGAGATATGTTCAGTGATGAAGGCTGAGAATATTTCCATGATAGTGAGTGAAAACCAGATCTTCTTATTGTGTCTATAATCACAGATTTGATATATAATTCATGGCATTTCTTTTACTTGTTCTCTTCAGAGACCTTGTTTGTATTATATTGCTTATGTAGGATATTTTCTTCTGTAAGAAGAAAAATTATGAAGTGCAATTGGAATTCATTTAATTAAGTTCTTTTTTCTAAAGCAAGGTCCCATAGCTTAGTTTTTTTTAATTAATTGACAGGGAGAATGCATCACTTATAATTTCAGACTTCAAACATTAATAGTAACAGAAAAATACATGCTATGTTTTGCAACTTTACTTTGCAACACCTGACCTTTTTAATACAGTAAATTGAGTTGGCTTAAATGTCAGTGTATATGTTGAAAAACAGTGACAGCAAAATCCAGAAGCCCTCCCCTAGTAGAGATTCATAAAAGTAAGGGGGTTTCTGCAGGACTGCACTTATCTCAGGTACTAATTTTGCTCCATTTACTCTGAGTACTGTATTTTTTGTGAGGTATTTTGTGAAACTAGATCACTCTAGCCTCACTTTATTGCTGTCTATAAAGACAAAAAAGGCAGTGAATAGCAATTCATAATAAAGTAACTTGTGGTGATAGTTTCCACAGCAGTCATAGCTTGAGGAAACTGATGCTGATGTAAATGCAAATTCTCTTGGCCTTTTTGGAGAGTGCCTGTGGGGTTTATTCCCTGCTTTTTACCTGGATCTTTGAAAATATCATTCCTCCACCAAAAATTGCTCCCTGATTCTGAGAGTATTTTCTATTACTGTAACATCCTTTTTTGAATCTGTGCTGCTTAGCCATAGGCAGCGGTGGCCTGTACTGTATTGTGAACTGGATTTGCTTAGCCTGGAGAAAAGGAGGCTCAGGGGGCACCTTACCACAATTATCATCAAGGAGGTTGTGGCAAAGTAGGGATCAGTCTACCCAAGCAGCAAGCTATAGGACAAGAGGAAATGGCCTCAAGTTGCACCACTGGAGGTTTAAACAGGGTATTAGGAAAAATCTATTCACTGAAAGAGTTGAGAATGTTGGAAAAGGCTGTCCAGCAAAGTAGTAGAGTTACCATCCCTGGAGGTTTTTAGAAGATGCATAGCCATGGTGCTGAGGGACATGATTCAGTGGTGACCTAGCAGTGTTAACAGTTGAACTTGATGATCTTAAAAGTCTCTTCCAACCAAAATGGTGCTGTGGAATTACTCTGTTACCATGACCAGATTCTTCTCTGACTCCACAGACTGGCTGAATTCAATTTTTTTCAAGGCCAGAGCTAAGGACTCAAGTAGAAGCAGAGTCTGAACCTCTTCTTATTTGTAGCCTGAGACTGAGATTTTTAGGAGAAATTATTTTGAAAGATGTGTTCAAGCAAATCCTGTGGATTGAACACAGGATATTTTTCACCTTACACTAGTGCCACTCTCTTGCTTACATTAATACACTAACTCACTCCTGTCAAATTAATTGCAGCAGAGAATCCCATCTGTGGTGGTGAGAATGTCTCCTATCCTTTGTCGTGCTATGCTCAGGAGTTCTGTCATGGATTCAGTCAAAAGGTGAAGATCAGGGGCTCTATAGAGGGTTATATCCTGATGTAGAGTATAGCTGTACATCCTTCCCATGAGTTTGAAGGCAGAGAATGGGAGAGAAAAGATGAAAGCTGCTGGAGTAAATATACTAATTTCCAGCTTATTTTCCCCAGCATTCATTTGAAAGTGTGTTTTTCACCTGCTTATATGGTATTGAGATAAAAGTGGAACTTATATCTTATGGGCAGACGTACTTTCTTTGTACCTTAAATACCTCTTTGAGAAAAGGATTGTAATTTGCCTGGTTTTCACCTTCTGACCTTGAAAGTGTTCATAGCTCAGAATTATTTGGAATGTGAAGCTGGTAGGCAGGGGACTCTGATCACCAAGGACTCAAGTATAATGAATAGTTTTAAGATACTGTCTGATGGAAAGAATGTAATTAAACTTGCACAATAAGCAGCCAGAAATTGTCAGCTTTAACCAGTAGTCAAGTAGCTCTTTGCACTTGTACTGCTTTAGTGCTATATTGGAACAATACTTAACTTTGTTTTCCAGACAGTTTTTGTAAAGTAGGGAAGAAATTCTAGTCCCTCTTTCTTTCTTCTAGTTATTTAGCTGAAACAGAACCTTACCTGCATTGTGGCAATTCATTTGTGTAGTAGTTCTTTAATTACATTTAAATTTCTAAACATTGAGAAATGCAAAATTAAGATACATATCCTCACCTTTGGTAGTGGAAAAAAAAGGTTGTAAAGTACAATATATAGAGATTGATTATAAATATGAAAGAGCAGTAACTACCCTTTCGGTTATTACAAACTACTGGCACACAGAAATAGAGG
Organism: Pogoniulus pusillus; assembly: GCF_015220805.1. Classification (NCBI taxonomy): domain Eukaryota; kingdom Metazoa; phylum Chordata; class Aves; order Piciformes; family Lybiidae; genus Pogoniulus; species Pogoniulus pusillus. The sequence continues at coordinate 9,033,031 of NC_087309.1, read as the reverse complement.
AGATAATATTTACAGGAGGGTAATTTATGCAAAAGATTTTATTGACATAAACCTCAGCTTTGAAATTAACTTTGTTAACAGTTTTTCTTCAAGCAGTTTTTCATGCACCACCATAGATACCTGTGCAAATAGGACATTTTGATATCATAGGTATTTTTAAAGTAACTGTATCACCTAACTGACACAGACTCTTTCCAGTGTCTTTTATAGCTAGGAAAGTAAGATTTCAGTGTTTAGGTTTCTAAATGGATTTGGATCTTAGTGGCTTGTAGACTCTACATCTCTTTTTGATAGTTCAGAAAGCAAAGGTAGGTCATTACTGAGAAGGTAACAGTTTATTAGCGTGGGTTTTGATGCTGCAGCAGGAAGAGTCTCTCTGCTCTTGGAAAGCTGACCTAAGTATCAGCAAGAATCACCTTTTTACATAGCTGCTTCTTTGAAGTTGTTATACCAAGACAAGCAAAACTAATATGTATACACTGCCAAAGAATTATTGTGCTGCCCGTGTTGAAGGGATCCAATAAATTCCACAGTGTTGTTTCCTTGGGTTTCTTAATGCTTACCTGTCTTGACGGCATTCATCTGCCTGGATCAAGGCAAAATTTAACTTGCACATACTGTCCTTCTGAAGATTAGATGTGCACAAATATTAGCTAAAGTTTGTTCTACAAAAATGAAACTACCCATCAAGTTGTTAAAAAGATTTAAAAAACAGTCATGTTTAAGTTTGGATCAGATCTGTGCCTCTCCATTCTTCTTTTAAGCTGTATGCAAAGAGCAGTACCACATCCACTTGATACATATAGAAATCTTCCTGCTATACACCTTCAAAAAGCTTCTCTGATTAAAATAGAGTATTGAGGGAGGCTTATGGACCAATTCATTTTTACATAAGATTCTCTGACTGATCTGTTATAAAGTTTTATCAAGAATTGGTTGGTAAGAAACCAAGTAACTTGTTCTTCCTCTGTCAAGTGACTGGTATGTAAGTCATGGACAGTATTGCCTGCCTTTGTAGAGTCACAGAAGAAATAGTTTTTCACATATGCAGCTCTTAAAGGGTAGTTTTCTTGGAGATGTTTTGTAACCTGCTCTTCAGTTTTATTAATGTGGGGTAGGATAGACAAAGTTGTTGGGTTGATGGTGCTTTTAAGATTTTGTTTTAGTAGTTGCAGCAATTTAGGGGTATGTATAAGTGATGTCTGTAGAACACACACATTGCAAAGAATGGAGTTACTACTCTGCTGATGAGGACAGTTCTTCAGAAATCTAATTTGTTAGGTCATTCTTTTGTTTTTAACTGGTGGAGCAACTTTTAAACAGTTGTTTTCTCCTTAACTGTTTAAAAAAGTCGTGAAAACTAGAGGCAAATGTAGCTGATTAAAGTGGAAATATGGTACCAAGCCTTAGCAAACTTACCAAAGAAATTGAAAAACTGAAGGTCATCATGCAAGTTTTTGTAGATTCTTTCAAGTGGCTTTGTGTTGTCTTTTCTTGTAATTGTTTTTTAAGGTATCCCATAAACTGAAAAGGCATTAGCATGAGTTTTGTAAACTAATGTTTGTTGTGTTGTGACAGAGTTTTTAATGTGAACTATATTCTCTTTAATTATTTATTTACTGCTGTGAACAAACATAAGAGGTTAGATTCACAACAGACAGAAGCAAGAAACATTTTACAATGAGGGTGATGAAATGTTGCAGCAGGTTGCCCTGAGAGGTAGTAGATGCCCCATCCCTGAGAACAGGTCTCTGAGTAACCTGGCCTAGTTGAAGATGGCCTTGCTTATTGTAAAAGGGCTGGATTGTAGCTAGAATAGAATCATAGAATGGTTTAAGTCGGAAGGGACCTTAAAGATCATCCAGTTCAAATCCCCTGCCAGAGGCAGGGACACCTCCCACTAGAAAAGGTCACTCAATGCCTCATCTAACCAAGCTTTGAATACCTCCAGGGAGGGAACATCCACAACCTCCCTAGGCAACCTTTTCCAGTGTTCCATCACCCTCACCGGAAAGAACTTCTTCCTAACATCTGGTTTAAATCTCCCTTCTGCCAGTTTAAACCCATTACCCCTCATCCTGTCATTACAAGATCTTGTAAATAGTCCCTCCCCAGCCTTCCTGTAGGCCCCCTTCAGATACTGGAAGGCCACTTACAAGGTCTCCTCAACGCCTTCTTTTCTCCAGGCTGCAGAGCCCCAGCTCTCGTAGCCTGTCCTTATCGCAGAGATGCTGCAGACCTCTGAGCACCTTTGTGGCCTCCTCTGGACTTGCTTCAACAGTTCCATGTCCTCCTTGTGCTTGGGGGCTCCAGAATTGCACACAGTACTCCAGGTGGGGTCTCAGGAGAGCAGAGTAAAGGGGGAGAATTGTCTCCCTTGCTCTGCTTGCAATGCTTTTCTTGCTTCAACCCAGCACACGGTTGCTGTCTGAGCTACTTGCACACATTGCCAGCTCATGTTGAGCTTTTCATCACTCCAGACCCCCAGGTCCTTTTCCTCAGGACTGCTCTCAGCCATTCATCACCCAGCCTGGAGTTGTGCTTGGGATTGTGCCAACTCAGGTGCAGGACCTTACACTTGGCCTTGTTGAATTTCATGAGGCTGTCCCGGGCCCACCTCTCTAGCCTGTCTAGGTCTCACTGAATGGATTCCTTCCCTCTATCAAGCCGACACAGCTTAGTGGTCATCTGCAAACTTCCTGAGGGTGCACTCGATTCTTCTGTCCGTGTCACTAACAAAGATGTTAAACAGTACTGGTGCCAGCGCTGACCCCTGAGGGACGCCACATGTTGATGGTCTCCAGGTGGACATTGTGCCATTGATCACCACTCTCTGCATGTGACCATTCAGCCAATTCCTTATCCAGCAGTGCTCCACCCATCAAGTGGGTCACTTTCCAGTTTGGTGACCAGGATGACCTTTATAAGTTTCTGCCAATGAAAAATGTTCTATGATTCTGTGAAAAGAAAGAATTTAATAAGATGTTTCTAGTGAAGGTTAGGGTGCTCTGAGTCAAGATAAGGAATTAGTAAAATAAATATTATCAAGCTCTTGACTGGAGTCCCACAGTACGTATTACCACTAAAGTTCTTCAAAAAGGATGAGGAGTCCTTTTCTGTTTATATCAGAATGATAGATACACATACAGTCACACTTAACTCCTTTGTATTGCACAAGTGAAACTCTCTAGATTTGGTTATTTACATTCTTCAACAGTTAAAGAAACTGAGGGTGCAGCACGATCACTCCAGACAGTATATAGAGAACTTCACAATAATCCTATTTGGGATTTTCTTCTGCTGTTTCCTACTTGAATAAAAAAAGTATTTACATGTTCCCTAATAAAAGAAAAAAGGGTAAGATTGTATTGCCATCTGAAATATCTGTAGTAGGAGAGAGTGCAATTCAATTATTAGTTGAATTTAGCACTCCAGACTGTAGAGAACTTGGAACTTTTGAAAAGAAAATTAAGTTACAATTTTCCCAAATATTTGAAGTAGTTGTGTTTGGGTTTTGATAATTTGATTTTATTAATTAATATTGTCATAATCAGTTAAAGGTTGAGTGGTGGTCTGCCTTGGAAATTAAATCAATAAGGAAAGCAAGAACAGATAGACAGTAGGAGAGTAGTAGTATGTAAATTTTGTTTGTTGTTTGGGGATTTCATGCAGCTTGTCTTCCTTTACTTGGATCAAGACAGGGTAGATCAATTGGCTGAGACCAATGGAATGATATCTAACAAGACCAAGTGCTGGGCCCTGCATTTTGGTCACAACAATCATAAACATTATTCTCCATGCCCTTCACCAGCTCTGTTGTTCTCCTCTGCACTTTCTCCACATCTTTCTTGTAATGAAGTGCCCAAAACCAAACGCAATACTCGAGGTGTGGCCTCAGCAGAGCAGAGTCCAAAGGGACAATTACCTCCATACTCCTGCTGCACACAGCATTTCTAATGCAAACCAGGAGCTGGGGGTGTTTAGCCTGGAGAAGAGGAGGCTCAGGGCAGACCTCATTGCTGTCTACAGCTACCTGAAGGGAGGCTGTAGCCAGGGGGGGTTGGTCTCTTCTGCCAGACAACCATCAACAGAACAAGGGGACACAGTCTCAAGTTGTGCTGGGGGAAGTATAGGCTGGATGTTAGGAGGAAGTTGCTGGCAGAGAGAGTGATTGGCATTGGAATGGGCTGCCCAGGGAGGAGTCACCATCCCTGGAGGTGTTCAAGCAAAGCCTGGATGAGGCACTTAGTGCCATGGTCTAGTTGACTGGATAGGGCTGGGTGCTAGGTTGGACTGGCTGATCTTGGAGGTCTCTTCCAACCTGGTTGCTTCTATGATTCTGTGATGCCCTCTAGCCAGTTTCACCTGTGGAAAGAGTCTTAAAACTTGTGTATGTGTTTTGTTTTTTTTCTGTAGTCTGGGGATGGATTTAAGCTAACTCTCTTCAGGCAATGCATAATCATACAGAAAGACAATGAAGTATTATTGTAGGGACAGCAGCGCTCAGGTGCGTGGCTGTGCAGCATCCAGGTCAGACCTGGCTGTCGTCCAGGCAGCTGCTGCTACGCTCAGAGGCTCTCCTCCGTCTGAGCCAGCTCCTTTCTGCACGTCTTCACGCGCAGGCTGCAGGGTGCAGTCATGTCACAGCAGCATGGTCAGCCACACTGTGAAATGTTTTCTGGCCCTTTCGAAAGCAGTATTTATGGCCCTACAGAGCAGGGCCACGGGAATGATCAGGGGCTGGGAGCAGCTCTACTACAATGACAGGCTGAGGTTGTTCAGCCTGGAGAAGAGGAGGCTCCAATGAAATCTGGTGGAGGCCTTCCAATAACTGAAGAGGGCCTACAGGAAGACTGGAGGGAGACTGTGTAGAAAGGCCTGTAGTAATGGAATGAGGGACAGTGGCTTCAAGCCAGGAAAGAGCAGATTTAGGTTGAGTGTTGGGAAGAGGTTCTTTACTATGAAGGTGGTAAAACTCTGGAACAGGTTCCCTGGGAAGTATCCCATCCCTGGATACTCAAAGCGAGGCTTGACAGGGCTCTGGGCAACCTGATCTAGTTGAGGCTGGCCCTGCTTACTGCAGAGGGCATGAGACTGCATCACACGGGGAGGTCCCTTCCAAACAGACCCTTCTGTGACTGTGTTGAGAGTTTAGGTAGCTTTGGCAGATAATGATTAGATAAGGATGGCAGCAACACCAGTAAGTAAAAATGACCACAGCACGGAGGGAGATTAGGGCCATTTTCACTGTCAGCTTCACTTTGTAGTGTTGTCCTACCTCAGTTTGAAAACTGTGGTATTTTAAGGTTTGTTTTGTTTTAATTAACCAAAATGAGGAAACTTCCTTAACATACTTGAGAATTCTAGCGAAATAATTTTGTTGTCACTGGTTTGCTTGCAGGTAGTTTTTGTATGTACATCTGTATGTGAAATGAGAAATACATGAGAGTCTTTAAAAATTCTTTTTCTGGAACTTTTTTTCTCACATTAAGGCTCTTCTCATTTAATTAAAGATATTTAAAGATTTTTTTTTTTTTTTTTTTTTTTAAAGGGACATGTAATATTGGATTACAGGGCAGTGTAAAAAATAAAATACATTTTAGGGAAGTTATGTAAGTGATAAGGTGGATGCAATGAAAGCCTGGATTATCATCCAGAAGATAATTTTTGGAGGGCTGCATCTGTGCGTGTATAGCACATTTCATCTCTTATTAGCATAATATGCCATGAGAGAGAGACATGCCATGACAAAGATATTTGTTCTGATGTTGGAAAATAGGTCTTCCTATGCAGTAGGATTTTTGATACATAAAGATAAGTCATCAGATAAAACCTTAATAAATTCTTTTGGATTATTTTGGTTTCCTTGTGTGAGAACTTTCAGACTTTCATACAGGTCTAATCATAATTTCTAAATGTGAGGAGAATGGAGTAATGTTGTCTACCTGTTTACCTCTGTGGCAAAGAAACTGATGTTGTCCAGCTAGCTGTTTCTCTATACTAAATTAAAAACTTTTAAGTTTGCTTTGTAACAAAATCAAGCAAAAATTTACATTGCATTATAAAGCTGCTATTAGGAGGTAAGAAAAAAAAACTGGGGTAGAGATCAAGCTGTCACTGTTTTGGCATGTATTTAGGGATAAGATCCCAAAGGTTCTGCCGCAGATCTTCTCTATGTATTGCAAAAGGGAATATTATCATGTTGTGTACACTGAGTAATATGAATGAGACTAAACAGAGCTGTTAACGAGGCACAAAGAATTTATTTACCTTCATTTCCCTACATTGTTAAAAAACTTGTTAAATTCAGATGGTGAACTGAAACAAGACAAAATTTTGTGGAAATAGTGCTTGGGTGTCTTTCTACAAAAGAAACTCACCAGTTTTAATTTGTTTGTATGCCTGACAAAATATTTTATTGGAGATGTGTATGTAGTTTAATATGTTAAATTAATTGTAGTGTGACAATAAATGTAATTTTAAAGAAGGCTGTCAAATACATCCAGTTCTATCTAACTGTGGTATTATTAGTGGGTATACTGTAAGTGTTTACTGAGAAAAGGCTATAGTGTTTGGCCCTTATTTTTGTCTTCAGGTTCACATTTGTTCTTCTTACTCTCCATTAATAGGTAGCATAGATCAGTCAGTTTTAAAGGAGTTGCCTCCTGAGCTCCTGGCAGAAATTGAATCCACCATGCCACTTTGTGAACGTGTGAAAATGAACAAGCGCAAACGTAGCACAGTAAATGAAAACCCAAAATATGCTGAAATCAGTTCTGATGAAGACAATGACAGTGAAGAAGCTTTTGAATGTAAGTAGCACATAGTTCTGTTCCTACTGCTAAAGAAAACTAATGTTTTGCTTTTACAGAAAGATGCACTGTTTTCTGAAGTTGGCTACTCTAAAAGATCTGAAAACAGGTTTGCTCTCCTGACAACAACTTGGACAGGGACCCTTTTTAAAATTAGTATTTTAAAAGAAAAGTTAGTTGATTTCAGTTTGTTACTCAAGATAAAAGGCAGTTAGTTCTTACATTTATTTTCCTGATTGGCTTATGAGAAACTGCTGCTGAGATTTTCTGTATTTTCAGATGTACTATGAAACATTTTTAGCCAATCAGGTTAAAAAGCATATCCCCTAAAGCAGCAGAGAAAACCTGCATACCAAGGGAAGGAAAGACATGATAAACTGATAACTTTATTACCCTGAATTTTCTTAAGATATTTCTGCTATTATTACTCTGGCATTTTGCTTGAAAGACATATCAGAGTTGCTTTTGGGTTCTCAAAATACCATTTGCTGATGATACTATTCTTGAATTAACTGTTCACAGAGTGAAAGCTTGTAGTTAGAATTTTGCTGTGCAGATAAAGATCCTAAATGTCAAAAAATGGTTACGTGCCTCTAAGTGAGGAAGGGATTTCCTATTTGCTAATAAGAGGATGGTTAGCTTGTCTCTGTTCAGTTATCAACACTGAAGAGAAACTCTTATTAAAATAGTATCTGTTCAATCTGAGTTAACATCTTAGATGTGTTACCCATGCAGGACTACAGGAGACCTGCCTGTTGCTGTTAACGTGAGCAGCTCTCTTGCTTATAGTGATTTTTTTTCCAGCTTTAGACTCCTTCCAACTTTGCTTGTATAAACATCACCACAAGCAATTGTAAAACACATTCTTTTGATTTTTGGTATTTCTTAGGGTCCAAAAGAGAAAGATTAGTTCTTCTTTTTACTACATTTCAAGTTCTTGTCCAACACATAAGCAGTGCTTGTGAACACATACATGTGAAAATTAGTGATACCTCTAATCTTTATCAAAGGAGCAGAAAATAATATCTTTCTGTATATTTGGTTTTCCTGTTAGTTATAATGAAATATAGCCAATTTCAGAACAAGTATGACAACTTAAGGTCATTTGTAATCTGACTTGATTAATTTTCTTTGTTCAGAATTCTATATTTCTGTTTACCATATAATAACCTATTTATGATGGTAATAGTCTGGAACAGTGAATGAAAAGAAAATAAACAAGTAAAGCAAAATTATTTGAGTTGATCAGGAATGGAGAGAACTGATACCTTACCCTACCCATTACCCATAGAGGCAGCTGAATTTCTTATATACAAATTAGGGAAAACCTTCACAGTAATTTTATGTTTTAAGGGATTATGGGTTCATTATATCCACTTAAGCTATCTGGCCATCACTAACAAATTCAGTGGGAACAGCTAGCTTAAACGTAATTTACTGTATTTCTCAAAGGATACTGAATTAAAATGAAATGAAATGATCAAGGGATTGAGGGATTTGTGACAAGCACAGTGAAGAGATTTGTACTGTTACATGTATTTCAGAATTCTTTTGATTATCTCAAATTGAACTTCAAGAAATACAAAATAGTGATTCTTGTAGATGAAAAGGAGTTTCTTTGAATATCTCATCACAGAGTGACGTTCTATTGAGCTGAATGATGAGAAATTAAAAATTTATTAAATCATTCTCATACAATAAGTGCTAAATGTAGTATTACTTAAATGTTTTGCAGAATTCTGCAATTGATGGAAATGGGGTATTCATATTCCAGATATTATTGATTTTACACACACAAAAAAGACTAACTTTTGAAATGTTTGTCTTAATTTTTTAATCAATTTTATCTACTTGAAAATAAATTGAGTAGGTCCCATGTTCGTTTTGTGAACCTTGCAGCCCCTTGCAGAACTGTCGTGACCGTAACACATTTTGTTTTGTCATGCAGCATTGATAAACTGATCAATTAAAAATTCTGCCCAACAGAAATACTGAAAGTTACTTCTGTCATGGAGATGAAGGTCACAGTTCACCTTGTTGATTTGTAAACTGTGGAGACAGATGCCATAAGCCTCCACAAAATACCGTATCACTGGGGAAAAAGAGTCAGTTTAGATATGTAAAGTCTTCCTATAGCACATTTGCTTTCCTCGGTGTGCTTACTAGAAGTATCCAAGATGGTCCTCTGTTTGTTCAATCACAGTTGACTCTGAGTCATTTTAAAGGACGTTAGTAGATCAGGCATCATTAACATGACTGTAGTGCCTCCAGAAAAAAAGTCTGATCTTGAAATACAGCTCAAACCCTGCACTAAGTTATTACCTGAAAGGCTTGGAGCATCTCTGTGCAGAAGTTACATACTGTGTTTTCAGAAGTGGAAGCCCTCTAGGGTGCAGTGCAGAGCATTAGTTATCACCTGATCTGTCAGTGCTTTTTTCTTTTTTTAATTAGTTATGCATCCAGACTTACTATTGACTATATCAGGTACATAAACCAGGTGTAACTATATCCTGGCATTTTCCCTATGTTTGTTAATAAACTAGGGTTGCAGGAAGAATAAGCCTATTCAGTTCCAGTTCCGTATAAATGTTTGGAGCCATTTTGCTCTGAAGCAACTTTCTATGCACTCATACCTCCCTAAACTACAGATTCAGTAGAGACACACTGGATATATGCCTTAATATCTGTCCGCACATTCTCAGCTAGTCTAGAATGTCATGATTTGGAGCTGTTTTGATCTTCACAACACATTCTGTTAAGCCGCTCTTTGCTAGCCCAAGTGTCCCGTTATGTTAGATAATGGAGAGTTTGCTGCTTTCATGGATGAAGGCTACTTCCTCCTCCATATCTTTTTTCTATTACATATTAGCATCCTCTGCCCTTCAACACAAGAGTTTCTCTGAAAATAAGTGAATCCTGCCTTCCCACTCCTCCACTTCATTTCTGCCAAATCTGTTTCTATATAGAATGTTTTTTGCAGTTGCCTAAACATTCACTCTTGCTGTTATTTTTAGTCTTGATGGAAAACTGGTCATAGTCACCTTCTGTAGTACTGGTGCCCAAAATTCTGAGTCCAGCCTTCTCCTTTGCCCTAGATTTCCAAAATATTTATCAAGATAAAAGTTTAATTTTCTTGGGAAAACAAAATATCTTTAAGCAGCTGGATTGCCAAGTCTCATTGGAACTTGCTGTGCTAATTGGCAAAACAATCACTGAATTTGAATGTAGACACCCAATAGTAGCTGTAACTTAGATACCTGAAGAAATTATCTCAGTGTTCTCTCATGAAAGGTTGAAACTTATGTTGATTTTTACCTCTTTCTTTACTTTGCTCAAAAGGACAAATGCCCAGTAAATTTGTATTTTGAGGAGTTTTCTGTCAGGCACATTTTTTATGTCATTGAGGAGAAATTATTAGAATATTGACATAACAGGATTTTATGTAATAGTTTTAGAGCATTCCCTTATTCTACACAATGGTTTTACAATAGTGTTCAACTTACAAAGCATAGAATCATTTAAGTTGGAGAAAATACTTAAGATCATGAAAGTCAACCATAAATGTAACACTGCTAAGTCTACAACTAAATCATATTCCTGTCACATCTACACATCTCTGAAATATATTAAAGTGTTTAATTTTGATCTATTAAAAGTAGAATTTTTGTCCTTCAAGTGCAAATGCATTTTATTTCTAGCTTCTCGTAAAAGACACAAAAAAGACAGAGATGAAGCTTGGCAGTATGAAGAACACGACAGAAGAAGTTCTGGTGACCACAGGAGAAGTGGTCATTATCATGAAGGAAGGAGAACTTCTGGTGGTGGCCGTTACCGTAATCGCAGCCCGGATGACTCTGATACAGATGATTATTCTCCTCCCCCTAGTCTCAGTGAGGGTAACTGATAATTTTTTTTTAATTTAATTTTAATTGCATAATACTATGCTTTTAAAACTTATGTTAAACATTTTAAATTAAGTATCTTTATATGCAGAGTTGACTAAAAGTGCATGAAATGTAAATAATCCTGTATTTTTTTTATATCTGTTTCACTCTTCATTCTCTTAATTAGTGGCCAGGAAAATGAAGAAAAAAGAAAAACAAAAGAGAAGGAAAGCTTACGAACCTAAACTAACACCAGAAGGTAATTTTAGGAGGGTTTTATTTGCTGTACAGTTTATATTTTCTGATTTGTACATAAAATAATTGCTTATTGTTTGTTTTCTTCACCAGAAATGATGGATTCTTCTACTTTCAAAAGGTTCACTGCCTCAATAGAGAACATTTTGGAAAATTTAGAAGACATGGATTTTACAGCTTTTGGTAATATGTCAGAAATTTTCAAATTAGAAACACAAAATCCACCAAAACCCTTGTGTTGATATTTTTTAACTACCTTCTTGGTGATTATATGATACATACTAGTGCATAGCACATTCATATGCTTCTACCATGGGTGGTGACATCTTCCTGCAGCAGCACATGAAATTTGAAAGGAAAAAATCCTCTTTCTTTCTCCCTACAGAATCCAAAAGGGAGACATAGGTCATAATGAGAGAAATAACAGTCCCCTGGAGTGGGAAGAATACTTCTTTGGGATGTCATTGAGGTGTTAGGTTCTGTCAAACGTGTTTATGTTAATTACAGTGGCATAACAGGAGTCTCTTACTAGTAGCGTTTGAGGTATATAATTTTGTGTCTCTTGCGACCTTTGACCCAACTGACCTTCATTATTCAATTCAAGTAGCAGAGTCCTTAATGCAGTTATGGGTAAGGCACAGAATCACTGTGTACCCCTTACCAATTCCAGTGAAAATCTAGCCAGCTTAGAGAACTGAGGAAGTAGTTCAGGTTGACCAAGGTGACTTTTTACTGAAATAGGTATTTTTTTTTCTCAGTCATCTTTGTCACAAGATTAGAAAGAGGAGCTGAGCTTAGTAAACAAAATCACTGCAGTTTTAAAAGTAATAATGTGTCTAGCCTTGAACTTGAAAGTCATTGATTCTTTCTATCGCTGGTAACATTATGAGTTTTTTTTAAGGGTAAATGTAATTCAGACACAGACACTTAATTTCATATATGTTTTTCACCTACTACCCAGATTTGAAATTCAGAATTAGGACTAGAATAATTTGAGATTTGTTTTACTGAAACGAGGGCGATAACAAAAGCTGCGGTAAGTGAGGTTAACTATGTAACAAGTATTCATTTTAAGGCAAACAAACTGTCATCATCAGTCCTCATTACCTGATAACTGTTTGGAACTAGTATGTGCTAGCTATTTTGAGAACTCTTTTTTTTTTTTCCTTCCACCGACTGGCTCTAAAATACTACTTTTCTTGAGTTCTAGTTAGAAATATGATTGTTAATTTTTAGTCTGGTTTTGTTTGTTTGTTTTTAAAGGTGATGATGATGAGATTCCACAGGAGTTTCTGCTAGGAAAACATCAGCTTAATGAATTGGGTAGTGAATCTGCAAAAATCAAGGCAATGGGCATTATGGACAAGGTACAACTTCATTGTCTTTAGCTCTTTTTGAACTGAAATTTCAGTAAACGCACAAAAACTGATGTCTCCTGTAGTGATACTCCTCCCTCTTCAGGTGTGCATGTGCCACATAAGAATAGTTGTGCTGCTACTGACATAGCTGAAATGCTTAAAAAGTTGTGACAGCTTATCTCTTACTCTCTCTGTAGCTGAAATGGTTTTGTTGAATGGTCTTTCTCTGTGTCAGTGCTGACTAAATGCCAATATACAACACCCAAGCCTGAGTAGTAGAATCTAAACTAATTAACCTACTTTCACAAAAGCATGTCAGCTTATGGGCTTTTCTCCTTAACAGCTGGTGTTAAGCAACCACAATAAATGTGGCAAAGTGGAAAAAATTACCTTTTCTCAAATGTAAGCCATCAGTGTGATGTAAATGTGATATGTCCAGCTGTCATAATGCTGAATTGCCTGTTTCCTCCATCTCTCCACTAAAGCGGTTCAAACTTAAAAGACTTGACACCCCAGGTGATAAGAAGGGTCATTTTCTGTAGATTGCATATCATTGTTTCTTTGCTGTATTCTTCCCAAATTCAATTCAAGAGAACTTTTTGTTGATGGCACAGGAGCAGGCAGTGCCATTGAGCCGGAAGACAGCCGACGAGGGAGGCAGCCAGACTGGATGGGCAGGGAGCTGCTGAAGGAATTAAAGATTAAAAAAAGAGTTTATCATGTTTGGAAAAGAGGGGATGTGTCCCAGGAAAAGTTCAAGGAAGTTGCTAGGTCTTGTAGAGGAAAGATTAGAGAGGCAAAAGCCCACTTGGAGCTTAGGCTGGCCACGGCTGCCAAGGAAAATAAAAAGTGTTTCTTTAAATATATGAATGGCAAGAGAAGGGCCAAGGACAACCTCCAGTCCTTGTTAGATAGAGAGGGGAACATAGTGACAAAGGATGAGGAAAAGGCAGAGGTGCTTAACACCTTCTTTGCCTCAATCTTCAATAGTTGGACAGGTTGTCTCCAGGACAGCTGGACTCCTGAAGTGGTGGATGGAGTCAGGGACCAGTACAGTCCCCCTCTAATCCATGAGGAAGCAGTAAGGGACCTGCTGCATCATTTGGATCCTCACAAGTCCATGGGACCTGATTGGATCCACCCTAGGGTGCTGAGAGAGCTGGCAGCTGAGCTGGCCAAGCCACTCTCCATCATTTATCAGCAGTCCTGGCTCACTGGAGAGGTCCCCGAAGACTGAAAGCTGGCCAATGTGATACCCATTCACAAGAAGGGTTGTAAGGAGGAGCCAGAAAACTACAGAGCTGTGAGCCTGACCTCAGTGCCAGGCAAGGTCATGGCACAGGTCATCATGGGTGCCACCACAAAGCACCTACAGGATGGCCAAAGGATCAGGCCCAGCCAGCATGGGTTTAGGAAGGGCAGGTCCTGTCTCACCAACCTGATCTCCTTTTATGATCAGGTTCCCTGCCTGGTGAATGTGGGGCAGGCTGTGGATGTCGTCTACCTGGACTTCAGCAAAGCCTTTGACACTGTCTGCCACAAGAAGCTCCTAGCCAAGCTGGCAGCTCATGGTTTGGACAGATTCACTCTGTGCTGGATCAAGAACTGGCTGGATGGCAGAGCTCAGAGAGTAGTGGTGAATGGTGCCACATCCAGTTGGCAGCTGTCACTAGTGGTGTTCCCCAGGGATCAGTGC